>NW_026849411.1:0-455624 GCF_030869305.1 Colletotrichum tamarilloi | reverse complement strand
CGATCCCAATACGAAGTTCGCGAACATCAGGGATATCCATCGGGCTCAAATCGAAGCGGGTGAAAAGGAGGTTATCACGGCTGAATCCAGCGACTCTGAATGCCCTAGTGAGGCTGGCAGCTGTATTGTAGTGGGTGTGGTTGAGGATCAATAGTTAATAGTAATGAGGAGGTTGGGTTGTGATCCCATCGTTTTTGTGGTGCCAGAAACAGGGGGGTGCCAGGAAGTGGGTATGTTGACTTATGTGACCGGGAAGATTTCGGTCTTCAAGTGCACGGGATGAACTAAATCATCGTCTACAATGTACGTTGCATCGTTGCGTCTTTGCCCGGAGTTCGGGGTCAAAGTGATAGGCCGAAAGTACCCTAGGCAATACATATCTTTTGCTTGATATACAGGAGGCTCTCCATATCCCGCAGCCGCCTTACTCGGCGTCCAGACTCCGTAGAAAGATGAAGGTGACTAAATTCCGGCGCCGAAAGAAAATGTGGGTCTTGTTCGGCACCGAACGATGAGAATCAATCTTTAATTGCCTGCGGCGTCTTGTCCGTCCCATTAAACTGGCCATCATTCTACCTTAGTAAGTAAACTCTCGACAGGGATGAAGCAAGGTTCGCCAGACACAAACGACCCCAAAATTCGATGGGTCGCTTTCACAATTAGGGGGACTGAAATACGCGGGAAATGGGGCACGTGTGTTTTGACTTTCAGCTCCATGTCTCAACCGTCTCGAAACGTCGCTCCAAGTTCCATGGAACGCCACAAATCTAACCAAGAAAGCCGCCGCCCGTTGGCTTGGCTTGGCCCAGGCTTGCTCGGTAAAAGTCAAAGTTGGTTGTGAACACCTAACCGCCTTTTCTCCTAGCCTTGCACCGCCGGCCCTTACCTCACCTCAACTCCAACTGGTGAGATTTTGCTATGAGATTCCCAATCAGGGGCTTGCGACAGCGACATCCGTAAACGGTTCCCTCCTTACAGACCACAGCTTTTCTTGTCGCATCTTGCTTGGTCACACTTCATGTTCCTTTCTCGTATTCGATAGACGGCAGACACTCTCATTCCACCGCCGTCGCCGAACCGTTTCCATGACTCGAACCTAGCCGTGTCACACAGTCTCCCTCCCTTGCTTGGCTTCAACCATCGAGAAGGCCTCATCACGCCCCAGGGCCATCACGCCGCCTCTCATTCACGCGTCTCTTTATTCACATATACTTACACAGACATACATAGACATTTGTCATGGGGAGGACATCATACCGCTGGACGCGGGTGCGCTCCATCGTCCTCACCCTCATCACAATAACATGTGTCATCTACATCCTCGACACAACATGGCTACACCCGCGCACAGAAACAGCTATGCTGGAACGCTTCATGAACACAGAAAGCCTCGTTCGGCAACCGGCGACACCAAAGTCTAGCTTCGACTGGTCCGCCGTCGACCTAAAGTACCCGCCTCAAGACCCGCTCACCCGCGTCCCGAACGGCGGCCGCGGCTCCCTGCCCCGTGTGCAACACCGATTCGCCTCCGAGTCCCTCTCCGCTTCCCGGCGCCGGGAAGCCCGCCGGCAAGAAGTCCGGCGCCTCTTCCAAAAGAACTGGGCGAATTACAGAGAGTATGCCTGGATGAAGGATGCTCTCAACCCCATCTCGGCCACCGCAAAGGACCAGTTCTCCGGCTGGGCCGCCACCCTCGTCGACTCCCTCGACGTCCTGTGGATCATGGGCCTCAAGCCGGAATTCGAGGAGGCTGTCGCGGCCGTCGCGAAGATTGACTTTAGCATCTCCACGTCGGACCGCGTCAACACCTTTGAGACAAACATCCGCTACCTCGGCGGTCTCATGGCCGCCTACGACCTCAGCGGGCGCCGCGTCCTCCTCGACAAGGCTACCGAGCTCGGTGATCTGCTGTATGGCGCCTTCAACACAGAGCACCGCATGCCGGTAGACTTTATCAACTTCAACGACGCAAAGTCAGGCAAGGGCCTCATCGTCGAGGGCTCCGTCGTCTCCGCGTCACCGGGCACCTTATCCCTCGAGATGACGCGCCTGTCCCAACTCACCGGCAATCCAAAGTACTACGACGCCGCCGCCAAAGTCATGGACCTCTTCCACGACGGCCAGCAAAAGACTAAACTCCCTGGCATGTGGCCCATGTTCGTCCACATGGCCGACCGTGACGTCGTCACGGGCTCAACCTTTACTATCGGCGGCTGCGCCGACTCGCTCTACGAATACCTCCCCAAGATGATCGCCCTCCTCAACGGTGCGGAACCAAAATACCGCACCATGACGGAGAACTTCCTCAAAGCAGCCAATGAGTCCCTCTTCTTCCGACCCATGCTTCCCGGCGGCGAAAACGTCCTCATCTCGGGCAACGTCGACGTCGACGCAGGCGGAACCCGCTCCCTCGACCCGGAAAGCGAGCACCTGTCCTGCTTCATCGGCGGCATTTACGCCCTTGCCGGTCGCGTGCTGGGCAAAGAAGAGTGGGTCACCGTCGGCGCGCGGCTGACGCTGGGGTGCTACTACGCCTACCAGGCCATGCCGACGGGCATGATGCCGGAGCGGTACAACATGGTCAAGTGCGACCGTCGTGACGCGTGCGTGTGGGACGAAGACAAGTGGGACGCGGCGAAGAAGTTGAAGACGGAGTATAAGGAGCACTTGCCCAAGGGCTTCACTACGGCCAAGGACCCGCGGTATATCCTCCGGCCCGAGGCGATTGAGAGTGTCTTTGTGCTCTACCGCATCACGGGCGACCAGGGATTCCAAGAGGCGGCCTGGGAGATGTGGAAGGCTGTGAGTAACGGGACGCTCGTCGAGCACGGCAATGCTGCGGTGTTGGATGTTACGCAGAAGCAGGATCCGCTGCCTAAGGAAGATTACATGGAGGTGAGTTTTCTCGTCATGTTCCTTTTGCTTATCTGGTGCTCTTTCCTCATCTTTGCATTCTCCTGCCATGTCAGCATTCCTTTTTGGCAGGGATGAGTTTTCCGTTCTAAATCGGGAGATTACGAAGGGGAGAGAACAGAGAGAGAAAAATTCCGCTTGACTGACACTGCATGACCACCTATTTAGAGTTTCTGGCTGGCGGAGACACTGAAATATTTCTACCTCGTCTTCTCACCGCCCGACCTCATCAGCCTCGACGACTATGTGCTGAACACAGAAGCGCACCCCTTCCGGAGGCACCTTTGAATTGGTGCAAGGGACATGGTTAGAGTTGAGGAATAGGTGGCATCGTTCACTCACCCCGGATTTCGTATCCCGAACGCTTGGGTTAGGATGAAAAGGAGGTGCGCGGACAGCTCCGCTGATCTGTGCTCTCTTCTATTCCATCGGGCGAGTCTGATACATGACTTGCTAAAAGCGGCACTGGACGTGCGGTGGGTTTACATGTTGCCGGACTCGTGTATCTTTACAGAGTATGAGCGAATAGATTCGCCGAGTAATGACATTTTGAGCTTTGATACCTAGCTCCATCTTGGAAGATGATCGTGAGCAGAAGATCGGCCTATGAGTCTGGTGTCTTTACGATGTCACGAGTCAACCGCTACTAATCCATGGTGAAGCGTCATAGCTCATCGGTGATGATAACTGATCGCTATTCAACCGTGTTGAGCCGCCACCCGAACAGTAGACTTCATTCTCTAGATGGCTCATCGCCCTTGGCTACTGTCATGAAAGATGCTGTGAAGCAGCGGCTCTCTTGGAATTCCTGCGCAGTACGTCACCCGAAGCAGCCGCAGTAAATCGTGACGAACCAACTCATCACGGGTGTATTTTGCCACTCTTGGCAACCATGCCACAATCATCGGGTCTGTTTACCCAGATCTAGACGGCTGTCGAGAAGCCAACGTAGCAAGGGTGACCATGAGTCGAAAACATGTCTTGGCGGTAGATACTAGGAGATCGCAGGAAAGATGAGCACTCTGATACAGGCCGGTAATATGTGGGCTTGGACCGAGATGACTGGGGGTAGTGCACATTGGGCGGTGTAATGGTACAGACGTTATTAATTACTATGGTCTTGGAATTTCGGCCTGCGGGTGATCTCTGGAAGCTTGTTTTGTAATCGAGTTCTAGGCGGCTCGTCGGCTGAAAAAGGAGATCTCTGGGCGTACTATATCGTAGACTACTTCGTAGCCCTGCTCTGCTTTCTCGCAAGAGTCTGTAGAATAGAGGGTTGTCTCCGAGATTGAGTAGAGTCTAGGAGCTCGGTTTCACCATCTGCCCAAAGGCTCGTGAAGACTAATCATCAAATGAACACCTCCTTTCCCACCGGGGAGAAGTTACAGGCAGAAATAAAAACATCCCCTAAAACCCTGTATACGTTCACTCGCCTGGTCCAATTCACATTGCCGTGCCTCACTCTCGCTTGCGCACGTCAATCTGTCAAACCCAAGCAGACGGAGTAGCCCACATGCCGTCACACTACAGACACAGACTACGGATACACACAAATGTCAAAGCCACGCCTAGCTCCAACAGATTCTAGAACTCAAACCCCCCATTAGCAGGGCTTGTAGGCCAGTTGACTCCACATAACAACCATAAATAACATGCGACTTCCTAGTTGCAATATGAGGCTTCAGGATCTTATCTCATCTTGGTATTTGTTGGGCACGGCCGTCCACTACGAACGACTTACTCGCGGTCACTAACCCCGGGACGAGGGCGCCTGAGTCGTGTAGCAGTGCCGTAGCCAAGGCCCTCTGACGGGAGAACAACCCTAAGCCACTGGGGAAGTGCGCCATTTGCGCCCCCCCCTAATTCCCCATTTTTGTTGCCTCTCTAGCCTATGGAACCTCTCGCAGTACGAAAGTTTAGATTTCAACGGGCGCGAAGCACCTATTGCGGATAGTTGCCAGCTCGCAGAAAGAATGCCAAGACGCGAGTCTAGAAGAGGGAAAAGACTCACGCGACACATTACCACGTCCATCAAATCTCTCAAGAGTAAATTCCCCGGCTGATTACCCGTTAAATTGCCCGCCCATCATCGTCATGAGGCAGCAACACACGGCTAGCCAATGTGCCTGTAGAGATGTATCCGTACGAATACTCCATACTTAAGGTAGCGGACTTTGAACTGAGCAGCTCTGCAGCCCCCTACTAAGGATACCTAGCCAACGGAAGGCCCGCCAAGAGGGGGATTGGAAACACCTCATCGCCAAGAGCACAGATCAAGCTCATATACTCGATGGGCTTTTAATAGCCCCAAACACTGCCCGCGCAGGCGCCAAGACCACCCACCCCCAAGCAAAGCCGGTGCAGCAACAGTAGCGAAAACTTGCGGACAGCCTGCTGGCCCCCGTCCTTCGCTACTCCGTGAACTTTACGCCGTACTCAACCAGATAGGCTATCTAGAGTCGACAGTATCGGATTTTGCCGTACGCCAAGTAACGCAGAACGGACCTCAAGGTGAACAACCTAGGCCACCAGCCAATCCACAATACCACAGTACTCAGTACACTACTCCATACACTTGTAATTTTGGCCGGTCTTTGAAGCATAATCATGTGCCTGACCACTTTTACCACCTGCTCACTGACCAAGTGGTTCAGGACAGCTCCGCTACGGATACCAGCAACCTCGAAAATAGCATCCTCCTTGTAACCACATCGAGCAGATCTCGAGCACTTTCCAAGAAGTCGCAAACTCTTGGTTAGTCTTGGTCTAGCCAAAGTCTTGGTATTCCTCTTGCAGAGACAAGCCAGTCAACCTAGCAAGTCTACGGAAGAGGGCGGTGTCAACCTCAACAGACCCTTCATCCATGCCCCCAGAGGCCTTGGCATAATGTTTCCAAAGTTTATCACCTCCATCCCGTAGATTTGACTCAAGATGCAAGTTTCCGTTGTAAACTGATGTATAAGAAGAAGCTGACCATCCCGCCTTTTCTCACTCCTGCCATCCCATCACCATCACCATCATCATCCCACCTCACCCACACAACTCCAACTCAACCTTCTCTCACAACCATCCAAACTCCTCTCCACCTCCAACTCAACACCAACACAGCTAAACCGCCAAAATGCGCGCCGCCTTCGCCATCATCTCCCTCCTCGCCGCCACCGTCGCCGCCCGCTTCGACGGCCCTTGCACCGACACCGTCTGCGGCGACTCCAGGGTCAACTGCGAGGCCGAGGGCCGCATCTGCGTCGGCTTCCCCAGCGTCGACCCCGAGAAGCGCCTCGGATGCACTTGCAGCATTGTCTAAAGGCACTGCGAGACATTCCACAGACATGATTTCCAATTTCTACGCATGGTACGTGTGCCCTTCAAGCTGATGCTTCCTCTTCAAGGACCCTCATGGCTAACTCGATACCCATCAGATCAGCATTCGAAAGGTCTCCCATTTTGGAAAGACTTGGAGTTTTTGGGAAAGATACAGGAACGAGGAACAAGACGCATCACTCACGGGAAACCCATCATGAAATGGCAAAACACACAAAGGCGCTCGGAGAGAAGCGATGGAACCCACACAGCATGATATCCAAACCTGAACAAAAAACAGCATAGAAAAAAATCCCACATACTACCTCTTCCTGTCCGCAACACAACACATCTCTGCCATTCCCAAAGTCCATGATGCAGCCCATGATCGCCCATCTGCCGTGACGTCCGCCCATCCTTCCCGGCGCCACACCCGCCTCTCTCGTCCGTTCAAGATCGCATAACCCGCCAAGACCCCAGACACGATTCGAGGCGCTCGTCTCCCGCAGCCAAGACTCGTCCACCTCACCAACCACCACCCCAACGCCCTCCTTCACACCCCTTTTCCCATCCATTTCCTATACACTCACGTATACCTCCATTCAAACAAACCCATCCATCCCCAACCCCTCAAAAATCCCCGACGGCTCCTCGGTCCCACCGAATCGGCATCCTCCCCATCCCCGCTTACCCCCGAGACCCAACTCACCCGAGGGACCCGACCACACGCAGCACGAAACCCACTTTGCCGAGATCGATCGGCACCGGGATCAAGACTCACTTGGGTGCTGGGCACTTTACGGTGGGCAAACCAGCACACGGGACAGCGAAGGCCTTAACGGAAGATTGCTTATCGTCGCTGACAGCGCCACTGCTAAGAAAGTAAGAGTTAGTGCTGAGCCCCCTCTAATAATGAGAGGCTTGTGAGCCTCATGGGGAGAGGTTACATTCGGGACCGCTCTCTGTATCGGTATCTCAATCGCATCTCTCTAGCTACGTGTAACTACTCAATTGCGAGTAAGCTGTATGTTGTCGCAATCGGATCAAGTCTCGCCAGATTGCAGTCTTGCACACTTTACAGTAACGATTCCCTGCTGCGACTATAGACTTGGCATCACAGCGACGGGACTCCAAGACAGTATCCAAAGGGGGAAGAAGTTCCCCTTCACAGCACCACACACCGGGCGTGATACTTCTTCTATGCCTCGCATGGAAACAAGGAATCCCATCCAAATGTGTAAACATTGAAGAGACTAAAAGTACTAATACCAAATAATAGTACATACAAATGAAAAGAGACCCATGATCTCAAACCCGAGACTCCCCATGGTTCTCGTTTTCCCCATTTTCTTCTTCCAAAAGAATAAGTCTCGCGTGTGGTATCATCCCGCTCCCAAAAAGTTCGTCCCAGGACAAACAAAAACGCCAAAAAGGTCACAGGCTACTATACGAACCAACCAGATGTAATACAAGAAGAAAAGAAAGAAAACATCAGGTGATGAATAAGAAGGGACTCACATCTTTCCCCATCCCCTAACAAACCCCCTCTGCGCCCCATTCACCCTCGCCAAGATCCCAAGCCCAACATCCTCACCTCCACCCCACCCGCCCCCACGCTTGACGTTGATGCCGTACGCCATATCCCCGTCTCCCCTCACCCCATTGACGTCTTCCGCGCCCCTGCGCTTCCTCACCCGCTCATACCCAATCTTGAATCCCATCGAGTGGCTCCCGTCCAAGAAGCTGCGCTTCATCTCTTCCGTCGCCTGCCACTCCGCCCCACGGCCCAAGAACCCAAATACATTGCCGTCGGCCAGCAGCGCTGCCACGGAAGCGATACTGCACGGGTTCCGCGGGAGGATGGTATCCGTCCCGGGCGTGAGAAGCCACGCAACGAGCGTTAAGGCAACAAGGAGACCGAGCACGGACTGGATGATGCGTGTCGAAGCGGTGTCCTGCACCAGACGGCGCAGAGAGGTGACGGACGTCGACTCGAGCATGGCGGGGATGACCTGCTGCGCCGTCACGTCCGGGAGGCGACGACGGGAGTTGACGTTGAGGTTCTGGGCGCGCAAGATGCCGTGCTGCCGGACGATGGCATCCGCTACGAGACCGCTCTTGCCCAGGCCCGGATCGCCTAGGTTCCCCGCGGGCACCGCGAATCGCGATGTGACGAGTGAACTGAAGAACGGATCGAGCTGGTTGCCCGTGGTGAGGTTGGCGAGGAGTCCGTACTGCAACGGGAGCAGTCTTAACTTGATCGGCTTGGCGGTGTTTTCCTGTACGATGGGCGGGTAGGTTGTGTCCACGTGTAGTGAGGCGCCCGTGAGACGGATCTTGGCCGTTACAGTCTCGAGCGTCTCGTTGCAGCCCATGGCTGAGATGTAGCCCACCTGCATGGGGGTGCTGTCGGAAAGCTGACCCCAGACATAGGTGAAATCGGAGCACTGCGACGAAGCAGCAGACCGTGGTGTAGCGACGCCGAAGACGGAAGAGGGGGAGACGCCCGGCGGTAAGACGGCGTTGGACCGGATTGATGGATCGAGGCACGGCTCACCGGCGATGTTGACCTTCATGTCCTGTGAAAACTGATTCGGCAAGTCAGGGACAGTAAAGTTTGTGTTGATCTCGGATTGCGGGTAGAGTCTGCAATCGAGCCGTGAGCGAAGGGCAGGCACCGTTGCGATAATGGTCCCGGCGCCGTCCTGCATATCGAGGGGCTCCGATAGCTGCAGACTGTTGAAGTTGAGGTCCTCAAAGGTGAATGATGGGAAGGTCAGGTTCGCGTCGAGGATCAGGGAGGCAAGAAGAGTATCAGTGGTACAGGTCGGACAAGGTGAGGACGCATTAATGAAGCTGTCGAGGGTCTGAAGGTTGACGGGCCGCGTAGACGGGATTGGTGTCGTACTGTATAGAGCCCCAGAGAATGTCGCTAGGAGCGACGCAACGATTAGAGCGGTGGTGGTGAACACGACAGCGATATTTTGCGTCTTGACGGCATCGAACAGGATTCTATGCTTGGACTTGTCCATGAAGTCCAAGTGAACCGTCGTCTCGAAGGATCCCCCTTCTTTAAGCTTTGCGTACGGCGCAAGACATCGGGTCGCACAGTCCGCGGCGGCGAGGTACAGCACCACCAGACCGAAAATGACGCCGGTCCCTGTTGTCCATAGAAAATGCTTGTCGGTGTTTGCCTTGATCGTCGCGATGCCGGCGTGTGCGTTGGAAATACGAAGCACAACTTCAAGGGCAACGATCATGCCAATCATAGTCACCACGGCGGCGAACCTTGCCCATGGATTTAGCGGCAGCGGATGCTTCCAATCGGCATTTCGTACAAACTCGACCGGCTGGTTCTGAGGGGGCGGGGCGCCACCAAAGATCTTGAAGTATCCTCTCGCCTCCTTTTCGGCCTTCTCGTAGGGTTCGACGCCGGTGTAGTAGTTCGTGCCGAGCAGCTTCTCTCGTACGACTGATGTGTCGGCAGCACCGGTGCCGCGTAGACACTGAAGAAGCTGGCGACTGTGAGCGAGGAGGGTGGCCATGTTGATAATGGTATTTGGGTCGCGGGGCAGAAAGCCTTTTGCTGGCGCGAGGGCAATTGCAGCCAACACTAATATTAGAACGAAGCCCAGCAGGCCAGAAAGGAGGTGCGCTGGTATTTGGCGAACATTGAGCCGCTCTCCAATGATGATGGCCGTACCGGTAGATTTCTCTTGCGTCTCGCCCATCAGTGAGCTCCGTGCGACGAGAGCAGTATACTGCTTCCAGTACGCTGTCGAGATCTGGGTCAGGTTGTCCGTCTTCAGGAACGTCTCGATCGGAGGAAGCCCGTAGTCCTTGATCTGCATAGCGACAGCCGAGTTCATGACGGCGTCGGAAGCAACAATGGCGATGCCGGGGTACCGACTATTGATATTTGGTATCGCTGCGAGGATCTGCGAATCGGTGGGATAGGAGTTGAAGTGTCCTTGTACAATGTCCCACGGATGAACCAGCTCGAGGGTCTTGTTCGTTGCAGAGCGGTTCCGTTCGATCTTGATGAGTTGCGTGTTGTTCTTTGTGACATGAACCCTGGTGAGGAAGTACGATGGACGGCATATCAGTGCTGCAGACCTTGAAACAGCACCCGAAATGGGCACATTGAAAATGTCGCTCTCCGTCGGTACACTGGATTCGTTAATCTGGATGGCTCCCGTCATGACGACCACCCTCCCATCGTCTGGGAAGGGCGAGTTCCCGCACGTCCCAGCCTGAAATGCCATGAAGAAGGTAGGAAGTGTGAAGCCAATCAGCGCCATATTCGGAATGGTTTGCGTCAAGGTGCAATTCGGAGTCGAGACAGTGGCGTTGAGCTGAACGTCCGAAGCTTGGATGAACTGGACACCGTTCAAGGTGAACTGTGCCGGCTCACACTCGATTTCGGATTGGAAGCCGTCGACATTGGTCCTCAGCTCAGCTGTCGCGGGCAAGTCCGCAGAAAATGACTGGAAAGCGAATTCTTTGGAAGTGCCGTCTGGGAAGTTGAGGCCTTTCGTCTGGAGAGCTGTCATTGTGAAGAAAGGCAGGGCACCAGCATTCCGTAGCCCAGTGGGATCGTTCACAAACGTGTTGTGTAGGTTCAAACTCACACCTCGAGCAGTCACAATCTGGAACGTTGGGCTGACGAGCGCCACAGCGATGACGATGATGATTTTGAGCGTCAGGCCGACAGACGCCGTGGCCGCAACGAGCCAGTCCCGATTCTTTGTTGCTTTCGCAATGGTCCATGGCTCGAATATGAAGACGTAGTCGAGCATCAGGGTCCTGTCCACACTCGCAGGTCCCTTTGCCATCCGAAGCCACGGCGCGCTGGCTTTTGCCTGGTGTTCGGGTCTCGCCCATAATGCGGCGATACAGGTGAAGATGAAGGCCGAACCGTACTGCCATAGATATCTGAACCCATGCTCTGGCGAACCGAGTCCTCCTCTTTTGTTTGATAGGTCCAACACGGCTTCTACGGTTACCATGAGTCCGGCGAAGAGGACCGCAAACGAGCTGAGGACCCTCCTTTGGAGATAAAACGGTCGGTACGGAAGAGCGACGTCGACTAACCCATTTCGTTTTCGTAGGTCATCAGAATCGGCCGTGGTTGGTGGTGTCGAGGCGATTGGACGTGGTGGTTGAACTCGTTGTATTCGTGGGGCCGGTGGTATTTGTTGCGCGGGCGGAGGCGGCCTCACTCCTGGCACCGCTAGCCTTTGAGCATTTATCGGAGGAAAAGTTGCCTGGCGAGGCGTCAATGAGTATCGAGGGTTGGCCCTCGGCGGTTTTCCTGGGCTACTGATGGTAATTTCGGGCACCGGTAGCGGTCTTGGTCTATCGGCATCGCTGCTGCTACCTGACGAAGACGGTTCTATTATTGAGGGACGCGGCGTGCTAAAGGAACGGGAGTGACTGGTGTACGGCCGGGCGACGATGTCCCCTTGCGGCAGCGGCGGCGGCGGCGTATTTGATTCTGCTACATAACGATGATAGGAGTCCATGCCATTCGTAGTCTGCTTGCCTACTCTGCGGGGCACGTTTGCCCTGGCCCTCGCATCAGATGCCATTGATCAGAGGAGACAAACGCAGGCGAGATGGTCTTCTCGAGCAACGGACAAGTCCAGTCGGGGGAGCTGAGGGGAGGGAGACGGGGTCTAGCGTCAACTGAAATTCATCGTCTTCCGAGTGTCGTTGTGGTGTTTGATGTCCCAAGCGGCTCTGTTTGTTTTGTTTCTCGTTGGGTCGCCCCCTTAGCGGGAGGAAACGAAGATCAATGGTCGGGGTGTTTGTCGATCCTCTGGATTAGAATTGGGATTAAGAGCGCGCTTGTTGCGAGTAAATTGAGGCGAAGAACGGTAGAAAAGAGCGGAGAAGGCGGGCAGTAAGATAGTGGTAGCTAGCAAAGCCAGCAAGCCAGTACGGAGCGAGAGTGTGTGGTGGCAACGACCTAGCTTGTCTGACGAACTGGAACCTTGGATGAGCCGCAGGGAAGAGTTGCCCGGCGCCGTGTTACTCTATAGGCGCACTTTTGCATGAATAATGTTTGGGAATCCGGATGGGATTTTCTCTCAAGTCAGCCTCTCATTGACTGGTACCAGCCCAGGGTGAGGCAAGTCGGTAACAGTCGAATAAGAATATTAAGAACAAGGGAAGGGGGGGAATAGAGACCCAATCTAAGGGCTCGGAAGAAGAAAGGAAGGGAACAGCCTTGCTCCAACCCCGCGGACGATCACAGGTTCTCGCATGATATAAGAGAAGTAATCAGGAACGCTTCTTAGAAGGGAAGAAGAGAAGAGGGGTGGAGGGGCAGCGGCGGGCGGGGAAGACGCCGCTCGGGTGGTACGCCAGTCAGTCCTGCCAGCCTGCCCATCAAAGATCGTGCCGAGCTGTCTTGTGTCGCTGTCTTCTGTCACCTCGGCGTTCCAAGTTCTCTGATGGTGGCTTTCATCCCAATACGGGGTTAGGAGGGATATGTTACTGCCGCTTGGCAGACAACGACTTGTCGCCTTTGCCAGGAGACTTCAAGCACGGCCTAGGGAGACAAACGTGCAGAGGCAACGGGCCAGTTTCAGAAGCAGGTTGGTCGGGCGCCCGTGGGGGATGTGAGGCTGGCTGAACGGGCGAGGTCGAGGAAGTTGAAGACGATTGGATGGAGGGCATGAGAGGTCGTCGGGAGAGGCATTGGAGGCTAACGGGAGGTTAATGTTATTGGTCCTGACTGGGCACGGTGAAACTGCCGCGTGTGGCGGCTGTGTGACAGAGTGTCACAGACCCCGGTTTCGACGTGTGCTTGTATGGTCCCCTCGACTCCTGGCGATTGTGTTAGAGTGTCCAGACTAAAGAAAAAGAGTCCACTTAGACTTCTTCTTCTTCCTCTTCTTCAGTCCTTCCCGCCTGCTTTACATTAGAGTATGCTGCCCAGTTGCCGTGCGGCGAAACGGACAGACCCGACCATGTTGCGAGCTGGGTGTTGCTTCCACTCCACTCAACCAACAGAAGAAGAACGTGGAGACTGGAGAGCGATCTGCAGCTAGCAGGGACACGCAGACGAGCGTAAAGAGACCACCCAGGGTCACCAAGGGGGTGCTGATGGTTTGTCCAGAGTTTCCTTTCGATAGGAAGTCGTCCAATTGGAAACGACAGGAGAAACCACAATCATCATCGAAAGGGGGCTCGATACCGTCCGGATGTATTGACTGAAAGCAGTGGCAGTTTGCGCTCAACTCAACGGAGAAGAGTCGTGCCCTGAGGTGTCCCGAAAAGAAAAGATGAAACAGGAACATCTCTTCCGGCGTAATTGAGGAGATGAAGTCGGATCGGGATGGACGATACGTACCGATTTATCCGATGCCCCGTCTCCTCGGTGTCTTGAAGAAATACGTACATGCGACCTGCAGCCAAACCTGCGAGCAAAGCTTAGGTACCTTACCGTGCTTCCCAGAGTGCATGCCTCAGTTGCTTCACAGCTCAAAGTGCTCCATAGCTGCACATCATCCTGCAGAACGACGCATCTCGAAATAAGCCTTGTCGTACTCGCATTCTCAATCAAGTACAATCGTCCGAACGGTCATTGACCAAAGTACGCAGGTTACTGGTCTTGTAGAATCATCATAAAAGCACAATGTTTTCTTACGCGGTGCTGAGCGTTGAGCGCCTCTAACGGTATGGGAAGGGATGCCACGGTTACCATTACAATCTCCCTAGCTACCTCGATAGCTCGTCCAATTGAAATCTGAGTTTTCGGTATCGCTTTATAGCTCCTACAAGAATCGCATACACTGCTACCCTCAAACTTCTCCCCAAGTTTTGGCACTGTTGCAAATGCCCACCGCGCAGAAAAGGAATTGTAATCTGGAGAGCTATCCTGCCCACCCGTGATCTTGCAATTTGTTGGCCACCCGAGCCAACCAGTCGGAATATCAAGTCATGTTATCGATTTCCTCGTTGATCCGCGTATCCCACGGGCAGAATTCGCCATCTTCGCTACCATGCCTCGCCTGGGTTCCGAGTACCGAGTAATCTACCCGGCGGGATCTCTTCAATCCAAGTCTTGAACCCCCCCCCCCCCCCCCCCCCCCCCCCCACACCAAACAACCCCCACCCCCACCCCCCCCCCACCCCCCCCCCCCCCCTCCCCACCCCCCCTCCCCCCCCCCCCCCCCCCCCCCCCACCCCCCCCCCCCCCCCCCCTCTCACCAGAAAAAAAAAACATAGACCACCTCCAGGAGTTCGCCAGTTTGCCGCACTGGTCCAAACCTTTTTCTTCTCACAGGGCTGACCGTCGCAGCCGGTAGAACCGCTCGCCACCCGTCCCAGTGCCTACCTACCCCGCGGGGTGACACGTGCATACCGAACCCGACACCACCGCCACTTGATAGTTCGGTCGGGCGTGAACAACTATGATAGTCAGGCCATTTCCCAAAGGCTTTGACACCCCGTAGTTGGACGATAACAAGACGACACCGCATTGCTGACTCGTCGTCACATATTTAACTCTGCTCAGCTTCTCTCGCGCCATGACCATCGTGCCCCATTTCCATCAGAAAGGATAGGCAGCAAAACACCTAGATACTGGACAGACTGGGCGATGATCAGGTCCGATGAGAACTGACGAGGGCGAAACCTTTCCGAAAAGGTGGAGATCGGATTGACTGACAACCATGAGACGCTCCTAATAATACACACACTAGGTATACAAAAGTAAGGTGAACTTGACCAGACCATGGTGACACACGGCCTCCGGCAGTCAATCATCTGTGTTTCGTTTCTTCTCGGCCCCCTCTTCCGGCCCCTCGTCTAAAAATCCCGACTGCTTTTGTACAAGATAGGATGCAAATGGTAGGTAACGAAAATCAGTTACCCTGGGTATATAATGCGGAAGCCCTAAGTTGTTTCGAACGAGGGCGACCGTCGCAATCGTGCCATCATAATGCAGTCGTCGCCCGCAAAACGCCAAAATGCCTTTGTTTCGCCATTCGTTAGGTGGTAGTGTGTTTCCTCCCTCTCAAACAGCGCAGGGCGGTCTCTGAGTGCTCCTGCGCTCCTAGTCGATAATCTCTTCACTCGGATCGTTGCGGCGGTGGAGATTCCCTGACTCGCTGGAGCCGCTGGGGTTTCGCTGGGTCTCGCTCGATCTCTCGCCCCACGCCGCATTTCCTGGGGCATCATCGGCCGTGGAGGTGTCCCATATTTCACTCGATTCGCCTGACCCTGCCGTGGCTGAGTGTCATCGAGCAAAGCTCGCCGTATCGTGGCCATGTTTATGTAATCGTTGTTCCAATCCTCGCCTCCCATCATCAAATTCCGTATTTCTTCGGGTTCCAGCTACGGGCATCAATGATATTCTTGGCTTCGGCCTTGACGAGAAAGCCTGCATCGCAATAGGACATTTCTGGCCGTGCAATTTCGGGCGGGTAATGCTAGGTCAGCCGTTAGCGATAAATCCGAAAACAGTATGATGTGTGCGCATACCAGTCGCATGCAGCACGCGTCCACCCAGCCTGTCGCGCAAGTTCCCAGATCCTGTCCAAACTTTGTCTTGTATTTTCCTCCGTTGGCCAATTCGCAGTCGGTGCCTACTCTCAGCTTGTTGTCGATTGAGCCCTTACAGCAATGCGGCTGCAGGGTGATGAAGGGACTGGCGAGCTTGTCCGCGGGCGGGTATGGATAACAGTGGAACGGCTCGCTCTGGGCGAGGATGACGGGTAGTCCGAATATCAAGAACAGCGTGACCAGAAAGGCCGAGAAGCCCAGCGTGCGATGCATCTTGGCAGGGATAAGCGAGTGTATGCGAACGACGAGAGCAGATGATGCGACGCCGGCGAAGAAGCGCGCAATGTGGTTGTGAAGCTTTTGAAGGACTTCGTAGAGGGGCCGGGGGAGGTGTTGGGCCAGCAGGTGTAGATAAGTGGCCGTAATGGCGAGGATTGGGGGTGGCGACGACGAAGAAGGTGGCATTCTAGCTACCTAAATGTACTTCTATCAATGGAGCCCTCTCTGTTCGACGAGACTAGCTGACAGGCACGCAGCCAGATAGATTGACTGCGACCAGCAATACCTAGGCCGGAGTGGGAGCGGGTCGCCAGGAGGCCTGTTTGAGTGGAACGTCGAGGTTGCAAGGGCGAGCCAAGCAAGCCGCAGGCGTAAGCAGGTGTGTGCAGGCTGACTATCCGTACCTTCCAGCTTCGACTGGGATCTCCAGGTCCCCGTAGGTATATCGCGGCGGACGATACGACGTGGACTTTTTCCCTCGAGGAACCAAAGGGGCCCCGGGATGGAGACTTGGAGGGCGTGCTAGTGCTGCTTGATGACGCCGGGACTAGTGAGTGGCCTCTGCGGAGGGGAGGAGCGTCGCAGCGTTCTGAGCTTAAAGTGTGGCGCTGCCGGGACTATCGCCGTTGAGAAGGGTGCGAAATGCGCAGCGAAGTGACAGTGGACGCGTGGAGGGGTGGTGAGCGCGGCCAGGATGTGGTTGGAGTTTGATAAGACGTTTTGCGAAGTACAGATGCTTCCTCGAGAAAATCGAAGAGCGCGACAACGGGAACGACTGGAGTAATCGGAATGACTGGAAGTCTGGCAGAGGGGGAGGATGGCTTCGATGGAGGGAGTATCGCTGGAGTGTGGTCGAGTGCCGGAGAGTTTCGCGTTGGGAAGGGCGCAATCCAGGGAGACGGGACCGAAGTGGAAACAGTCTGATGGAGGGTGATCGCAGTCGATGAGATGCTTGACGTTGCCGAGTTGCGATGAAAGAACGCGCAATCCACCTTCTGCGACAAACGGGAGAGACAGACAGCGAGAGGTTACCGTATGAAGGTTTACGGATACAGGCGTGTAGTATGTATGGATGTCGCGTTTGAAATGAGGATCAAGTTTGTGGAAGTCACGAACATTGCAGAGAAGGAGGGATGGATAGGAGCGCAGTCACGGTTTGTTTGGATGAACCCCAAAGAAGAAGCCACGGCTAAAGGTGGCCGTCAGCCAAGCATTCACGGCAAGCGAGAAGGAGCCAAGGCTAAACTAATAGGAAGGAACCACACAGCATTGGGGCCACGATGGGAAGGATTGGCGGCGACACAGGAGGAAGGAGGCGAGCACACGAGGTAGGTACTTCGGGGAGAAACAAGCAAGGGAAAGAGCGGCGCTCGTGAGGCAGGCACGCAGGTATGGTGGGGACTGGAGAGAGAGGTAGAGAAGGCAACAGCACTTCGTACCTTCTCCCAAGTACCCCAGAGCGAGACCGGGCGACAAACTGGGCGCGCATAAGACGAGAAGGAAGAGAAGAAGAAAAGAAAAATGGCAGGGACAGAAGTTCGGTGCTACAAACAGCCGAAAAGAGACGGACAGAAAAGTCTCAAATGGCTGCCTGCTGGTGTCTCTTTTTTGAATGTCCTTTTCAGCCATGTTCCGCGATTAACATTGCGCCAGTAAGCACCAGCGGGAATTGACAAACCAACTGCAAAGTTGACCCAGACACTCCACACAATGTCACAATGCGTCGTCCAACGGGAAATCATTATACGAAAGCTCCTTCGAGTCTCCAAAGCAAACAAAGACCCAATTTGATGCGCATTTCCAACTCGTCGTTGCCAGGCTGGCCTCGGACTAGAACCCATTTGGAGCTCTCGCATACCTCTGCCCGCTTAGCCGGGCGTTTTCCCCCGCCAGTTGCGCCGCACGCGAGCCGCCAGTGTCCATCGTGCGTGCACCAGCACATCGTGGGAAAAAGTGACCTTGGGATTTGCGGCACAGCAAGCAGGGTCCAGCAATTTTTTCTTTTCTCGCTTTTTTTTTTCCTTCCTACTCTCCCTGTGTTACACGAAAGTTCTTTTCGGCTGGTGGGTGGATAATCTCACTCAACTCAAAAAGAGAGGATCATCTCAACCAAATGAAGCAGTACCTCTTCACTTGAGTTCATGACTCGATTGACTGAGATACCTTATACAGGGCGTTCAATGTTGACTGAAATATAGTTGCCCAAAACCTCCCAGTTCGCCGCATGTTCTCAGATGACAGTTCAAATATTCCGAGCAAAGGGCAACAGACCGCAGCAAGTCAAGATTGAGAAGGGGGGAAGGAAGAAGAACACCGCACACATTGTCTTCTTCTCTCTGGACACTTTGCCTCTTCCTTCAAGGGGGTTCCCTGGCTCCTTCCATGCAAGGGCCAAGGGCCAGGCCGAATCCCACCAATCCACCTCTCCAATCCGTCTTCTGCGAAGTGACATTCTGATTGGCTATCAACCACATGTGGACAGGGGCTGGCGATCCACTCTTGTGCCCTATCAGGCGGGCCACGAATCAGATGCGCCCGCCTCACTCCCATTTCCCTCGAGGCACGGGCCCGTCTGCAGACCCGGCCCCCGATTAAGGTTATCCGGCCGGCCACTTCTCACGCTTCGCCGGTGACGCCGGAAAGAACGCCAAGACCCAACCTTTTGGGCCCGGTCTTCCCAACCTGCCATCGGGCGAATCGGCCCTCACAATTGGCACCTTCCGTCCAAAGGTTCCCTGACGCTGATTACGTGCTATCTTCAGCCACACAGCACCAATTTCCACGGACACGCTCTCACGCCTCCGTTCTTCACACTCACCAACTGACCTTGAACTCACCGAACAAGCCTTGTCGTCCGAAATAATTACCGGTGTGATGAGCACCTCTCTATGTGCAAAGTCTATCGCTCATGAACTGCAGACAACACCTTCCCAAGCGCGTTTGTCCTCCACTGTGAGGGTATTATGACCACTTAACCATTGAGATACTTCACTACGACCGCTTTCTTCACTCGTCGGCCTGCAGCTTGTTCCGTACTCCGACGCAATCTTTCTGACGGATATAATATGGAGCCGATTATCCTATATCATCCATTAAACTTTTCTCGATATTTCGAGAGAAACTTTGTTGCAATCGCCAACGCCGATCCGAATTTGTCTGCGCTGGAGGCATCATATTGAGTGTCTGTCATCAATCCAACGCAGCGAGTACCACGGCTTTGAGGAACCAACAATCCAGCAATGCCGTTATGATTATGATAACCAACAAGTTCTTTGCCTCGGGACGATTTCCCGCCGGTGCAACGATCCACCCACAAGACAAACTGTCTTTAAGTGAGGAACAGGTTTCGGTCAGCCGAATCCGGCAACCGGTGTAACAAGGGACACCCTGAAACGGGGTTGCCCTTGAGTCGTCAGGGGTCCTGAAGCTGACGATAGCTGACTATCCGTAAGTCGGGCTGACTGTACACTTGTGAAGAGACCCTGAATGTCACATGTTGCATTAGACGGCAGTCCTTATTAAATAGCTGGCCCCTCTATGTGTCTACGCATTCAGTCTAGGGCGATGAAGGGACGAGAGCTTTGATACACCAACATCCGTGTGGCATCATCTACATCACCGGCCCAGTATTGACTATCATTATTCCACATACTCTCACATGCTCAAGCTCTCCCAATTGCAGTGATGAGAATCAAGCACCGATGGATGAGGCGGAGCTACGTGTATTCTTAATAGCCGGGACACTAGCAAACCGAAGCCCCTGAGGATTTAGTACCCTCGTCGAGGACTGGTTCCTGTCCAAAATTTAAGTAGGGGTTTTGGCAGATAGTAGGTCATCAACACACCATGAAGCCAGGCTACCAATCAGACCTTGACTCCAAGCTCCAATAACTCCGTGGAAACCTTTCCCTCCGCCCTTCCTACCATCAACGATCGGTCGACCTACCACCCAAACCCCCTACCCCCAAAGCGAACCCCCCCAAACCTCATCAACAACCCACACCCCAACAAGCACAACGAACCCAAGCATCGAGTCCCTCCTCCCCCGTTCCGCCCCCTCCCCCCTCTTCTTCCCAACCCTCACCGGCCCCGCACCCCCCGTCACCGGCGGCACAACTCCACCGGCCCCCGAAGAAACCGGAGGACCCCTCTCCTTCGCATAACACTTCCCCATCCAACACTTCTCATCCCGACTACACCCGCCCTGCACACCGCAACACTCTCCACTCACACACATCCCGCCGCAGAGCTTCTTGCCCCGCGAGCAGCAGACCCCGATGGCGGCGTCGACGCAGTCGAAGCCTTGGGCGCAGCAGCCGGGCCCGCAGCAGGGCATTGATTTTGTGCAGCAGTTCCAGTTGCGGGGCAGGTTGCAGGATACTATGAGAGGCGTTAGCGTGATGATTCTGAATGGCAAGGAGAGGATGATGTGGAATGGATGTGATGGGGGTAAGGTATGGAGGACGGAAGGAGATACACACCTGTTCCTTTGGGACATGTGTCTGGGTCGTCGACTGAGCGCGCTGCGTAGAGGGCCGGGCTGCCGACTTCCCATTCTATGATGGAGATGGCTGGGTCTCGCCCGTACGGAGTGTGGCCATATGATGGCTTTTCCCGGGGTGGCTGTCCATATGAAGGCTTTCCGTATGAAGGTTTTTCGTCTGGCTGCTCGTACGGTGACGGTTCTTCCGCCGAGTCTTCGTGTGGCGTCTCATTGTAGGGTGTCTCTTCGTAAGGCAATTGCTCATACGGTACCTCTCCAACTCGCGGTGCTGATGGCTGGTTGCCCTGCGATATCTCTTGAGGCATAGCGAGGCATATGGAGCTAACGGCCAACGCTACCCCGAGTATCCGAGAAGACTGACTGAACTTCATTCTTTCGAAAGTATTATTCGCAACTCCGTCGTGGAGAACCTGATGATTTGGTAATGGGGGTTTGTGTGGTGAGTGCAACGACGATCCAAGGTGTTGTGTTGATATAAGGACCCGTAGCGTGAAGTGCAGTGAATCACTTTAAGGAAAACCCCGTCGATAATCTTTGTGACAAAACGATTCTGATTCACCACACTGCTTGTTGTGGGATTTTGTTTGGTATTATCAAGCCCGCCATCTATGCAACTCCGAAAGCTCCCCAAATCCATCCATCCACCTTTACGTCCAAATCCGGAGATAGCTGTAACTTAAACCTTTCCAGCATCCTCCTTCAGCGACACAATACGGTTGAGAATAATCTTCTCATCGGTACTGTCAGAATCAATAGCCTAGTGTGGGTGTTAGTTCGTCTGTTAAAATTTCAGTCTTCACTCGTGGGCAGCTTACAAAGTAGGCAATGCGCGTCGCCTGGAAACGAACACTCTCAGGTCCGCCCTTGCCGAGCTCGCTCTCACCCGCAGCCTCAGGCCAAGGTGCACGTCTCTTGACTTCGTCAAAACCGCTCTCGATGAGCGCGTCGGGGTAGATGACCTCGCTCTCGGGGTTGATGTCGTTGAGGAAACCGCCCTCGGCGTCGTCGGGCTTCTCGCTCTTGAACAAAGAGTTGTGGATACGGGCCTCAACCTTCTTGGACCCCTCGGTACCGACCCAGTTGATGAAGGCCTTGGGCTTCTTCGTCTCCCTGTCGTAGACGGCGCGGATCTCGGTGACCTTTCCTGTCGCCTCATCCTTGGTGTAGGAAGTAGCCTTAATGGGGAAGGGGGCGTTGAGCAGACCGACGGTCTTGTTGGGTGCAAGACGGAAGTAATCCTTGCTGTCGACCTCTCTGAAATCGGCGCGATCGATGTAGACGGTCGGGGTGAACTTGATCGTGTGCGAACCCATGTTGGGATCCTTGGGAGAGAAGGCGAGCTCGACGTCAGTAGCCTCGGCATCTTCGATGACAACCGGGATGGGATCCAAGACCATCATCAATCTGGGAACAGTTCGTTCCAGGTACTTGCGCACCGTCTGCTCGAAACGCTTGATCTGAATGACAGAGACAGACGTCGTGACTCCCAACTCATTGACGAAGTCGAGAATCGCGCGAGGGGGCACACCACGGCGCTTGATACCGATCAGAGTGTACAGGCGTGGATCGTCCCAGCCGCGCACAATCTTCTCCTCAACCAGCTTGAGGATCTTTCTCTTTGACAAGACGGTACCTGTGATACCTAGACGACCGTACTCGCGCTGCATCGGCTCGTAAACGCCGAGGGTCTTGTTGAGCCACTCGTACGAGACACGGCTCTGGACGAACTCTGTTGTGCAGAGTGAGTGAGTGATGCCCTCGAAGCTATCACACAGGCAGTGCGTGAAATCGTATGTCGGGTAGATCTTCCAGTCCCATCCGGTGCGGTGGTGCGGCGTGTCGGTCTTGATGCGGTATGCGGCGAGATCCCACATCTGGGGGTTGCCGTCGGTGATATCCTGCTTCATGCGCAAGAATGCTTCCCTAGGCTTGTATTTGCCGTCCTTCATATCTCTGAATTTCTGCAGGTTCTCTTCGACGGTGTGGTTCGCGTGCTCGCATCGGAACCTAGGGGAAGCGCCCTTCTCACCGCCACGCTGGAGCTTGATCTCGGTATCTGAGGGTGACTGATTAGCAAGTGCAGAGCACGTTGTATCTGATGCAGAAGATAACCTCACCACCGCAGTAGCATACGTATGCCTTCTCCAACGTAATCATCTTCTCTGCCAAATCGTACAGCTTCTGGAAGTTGTCACTCGAGTACGTAATCTTGTACGGTGTGAAACCCAGCCAGCTGATCATCTCCTCAATGGCCGTGAAATATCTCTCCTCCTCCTTCTCTGGGTTCGTGTCGTCGAATCTCAGGTAGCAGACACCTCCGTGATGCTTGGCGAAACCGAAGTTGACAGCGATGGCCTTGGCATGGCCAATGTGCAAGCTGGGGGAGACGTCAATGGCGTGGCAAAGATAAGCATTGGGGCTCACGTACTAGCCATTGGGCTCGGGAGGGAAACGCGTTACGACATTCTCCGACGGCCTCTCCTTGTAGACCTCCTGGAGGAAGCCCTGCTTGAACATGGCCTCCGGGTCGAGGACGACCTCCTCAGGCTTAGCTTTGGGCTTCGCGGCGGGCTTGCTGTCGCCAGCACCGGCAGCCTTTGCGACAGCGTCCTTGGCAGCCTTTGCCTTTTCTGTGGCGGCCTTCTTCGCTCGCTTTGCCAGTCTCTTCTTCAGCTCGCCCTTGCTGACCATCTCTCCCGTCTCCTCGTCGAGCTGGAGCTTGGCCGTCGACTCGGCCAACTTGGCGGTGGGGTCCGCAGCAGCGTCCGCCATGGTAGCGGTGTCCGGTAGGCGATAAAGGGTGGTATGGGAGGTAAGCTTTGTCGAGATTCAGGAGTACCTTGCGGTCGCTCAGTGATCGATGTTCGTTCAATTGGGTTCCACGAGATGTTCACGGCGTGGAAAATGTGTGGTTGTGGTGGCGGGGCAACACTCGAGGTCTTCTTTTGCGGCGGGGATGACTCAAATGGATCCAAGGAGGGGTCATTGCACTGGCACAGCGTCCCTCGCTCAGCTTGCGCCTGCGACACGCGACAAAGAACCGATAAGATAACAAACAACCGTATCTTATCGGTCAGATTGGTCTCCGATAAGGCACCTCGAAAGGACTCGAGTTTGCTGCGTTTTCAAGAATGGAAGCTTCCAAAATGCCTTGATGACAAGCTATAAACTCTTTCGCCTTCGAGATAAAGAGTCATTTCTATTTAATCATGAATAGTAGAATTCATCATTTCACACTCTCGACTTCCCGGCATTCTAGGGAAGCAATTCCTCAAAGATACCTACCTACCTACAGGGGCGAACGGCATGTAGGTACCTTACCTTACTGCCCCTGCGATAACAGTGCGATAAGCTGCCAAAAGCTCGACAATTGGACCAACCTGAAAGACCAAGCTCCTATTGAGCTCGGAATAGCGCGGGGTCTTTCGTCATGAGCTCCCACCTCTCCTGCTTCCAGTCGGCTGCTTCTTTGTCACCAACACCTCAAAAGCAGCCCGCCGCGCCCGCTCCTAAACCTGCCAAATCAACGACACCAAACCCGAATAAGCAACCTTAAAGCTCGCCTATGCCAATCCGACAAGCAGTCAAAATGGTCACCACCGCCGTCGCCGACATCCCTACCGTTGAGCTCCTCTACAAGATCGGCCAGATCCATGCCAACCCGAAGGCCACCTTCCCCCACAATGCGTCGCATAACCAAAAAGTCGCCGTTGTTCGAGGCGACATCACCACCCTCGCCGTCGATGCGATTGTCAATGCCGCGAATAATAGTCTTCTCGGAGGAGGCGGCGTCGACGGCGCGATCCACCGCGCAGCCGGCCGGGGACTGCTCCAGGAGTGCAGGACCCTGAACGGATGCGCCACCGGTTCCGCCAAGATCACGGGCGCCTACAACCTCCCCAGCAAGAAGATTATCCACGCCGTCGGCCCAATCTACGACGAGCTCAATCCCGACGACTCCGAAGCGAAGCTTGCGGGTTGCTACAGCACCAGCTTGAAGCTTGCGGTTCAGAATGGCTGTCGCAGCATCGCTTTCAGCGCGCTGAGCACCGGCATATACGGTTACCCGAGCACGGAGGCGGCTCCTGTTGCTGTCGAGGTTGTCAGAGAGTTCCTTGACGGAGAGGATGGCGATAAGTTGGACAAGATTGTCTTTTGCACCTTTGAGATGAAGGACGTCAGAGCCTACAACGAGACCCTTCCGTATGTTCAGACCTCAAAACTCCTTCGCACAGTAACTTGTCTTGCTAACATTCGTTCAATAGTTTCTTCTTCCCTCCCGACGACCAGCCAGCCACCAAGGAGAAGACCGAGGCCAGCCCTTCCAAGAAGGAAACAGAAGAGGCGAAAGCTATCGCGGCTGAGTTGCCTAGCGTTCCCAAGTCTGACCCTTCTCAGTAAGCGACGTTCACGCCGAAACACACCTGCAGTTGGCCGTCGCGTCACTGCTCATGATACTACGACTGGACACCATGATGGCTTAGGGAGTTTATGGAATTATACCAGGAAAAAGCGAGCCGCTTAATATACCACCATGCATCGATACAGAATGACTATGACAATAGAGTTTGGGGGCCTTTTTTGGCAACTATGATCGACCTCGAACTTTCTTTGGGTTCCTTCCTTCCCTGCAAACCTTCGTATCCCGTCAGTCGAATACTCAAATTGCCCACGTGACCCACGTAAATCCAACTTCAATGTCAAAGAAACATGCGATAGAGCTCCCGGTTCATAATTCTTTTTCTTCATATTGGATTAGCAAGATGCACCATGCTTGGCCTGCATTGAGGGATTCCTACAGTTGCGAGGTCAAAAGCTGCCCATAGAAAGATTGAAAATTGTGAGTTGCGTGGTTCCGCAAGAAACTTTGACCTGCGTAGTGCTTTTCTTTATTCGACCCGTCCAGCATGGAGACACTCGCTTCTTTTACTAACGATGAAGCAGGCAAGTCTGAATGTCAACCAAGGTAGAGAGTGTAAAGAAGTCCATTTGAATTAAAACTACTCAAAACCTACTATTTGTCAAGTGATTAGGAAGATGTGTAAAATGGGAGCAGGCCATTCGAACGCATCTTGCCCTATTATATATGATGCTGGCGAACAACATAAGTGTTGTAATTGAGCCCGAATTTATTTTCGCCCTTCTGAGTATGCATCATATAAGTCGACCCACCCCCTTTTGGCCACCCCCCCTTTTAGCCACCCTATTAAATATAGTATTAAAACATCGCTACTAACTATACTTAATTAATTAACTATTTTTTATTATTATAATAATATAATTATTATTCTCTCTAAATAATTCGACTCTTATAAGTTAACTAAGACTAACTAAATAGTTATTAAAATTCTCCTAAACTTTTTATATATCCTAAATATTTATAAACTTAGTATTTAAGTTTATTAATATATTCTTTTTTTATAACCTTAATTAGTTAACTTTAGCTTTTAAAATTCGAATATAATATTAAAATATTACTAAATAGTAGGCTTACTTACTAAATATTTTTTTTTTATTTTTTTAAATAATAGTCGTTAAGTATTATAATTTAGACTAAGTTTTATAAATAATTTTAATTACTTATAAAGCTTACTAGTCTTTTTAAAAATTAACTAATTAATAATAAACGCTATTAATACTTAGTTAATAGCTTTTTTAATATTACTAATTATTTACTTAGTATTTACGGTCTTTTTAGTTAATATAACTAGGTTAAGTAGGATTATTAAATTAGTAAGTAATTTAATTATATTAGGGAGATATAGTTTAGTTACTTTTTATTTATTTTATATATTTAATAATATTAAACTAGCTAAACGAGCTTTTTAATAATAGCTAAAGAAGTACTACTTTTTAATAATAGTAAAATTATTTATTATATCCTCTTTACTAAGCTCTTTTTTATACTTAGACTTAATAAGTTTAAAAATAGTTATATTTAATAGCTAGAGGATATAAAAAATATATAGTAATAAAAATAGTAAATAAATATTATTTTTATAGTATTTTTATATAAATTCTATTATTTATTATAGCTAGCTAGTTATAATAAGTATATTAATAAAAGTTCAGGCTACGAATACTAAGTAAATAGTATCGTAATTATAAATAGCTTTTTTAAAGCTATATTTATAAATAATAAAATAAATAAGGCTTTAGTAATTAATCATAATCTTATTAAAAAAAGTCCTTAGTAAAAATAGCTAAAAATAATTATAAAATTTAATACTAAGTTAATTATTAAAAAAACTATAAAAAGTTTATTTTTTAGCTTAGTTTAGGTTTATATTATATATAAGTCCGTTTATAAATATATTCTTTATTAATAACTACTTTTATTTATTAAATGATTATTTAATAAATATTAATAAGCGCTTATTTAGAGTAATTATAATAATTATTTTATTATATAATTATTACTTTTTATTTATAAATAATTTATTTATAGTTCTTTTATTCTATAAGAATTATTTTATATTTTTATATTTTTATATATATAATATATTATAGCTATTATAAGCCTATAGGGCGGGCCCTATTTTTAGTTATATATATTAAGTTGTAATATGAAGTCTTTTTTTTAAAAATACTAAAATATTTATTAAATTTTTAATATATTATTACTTAAAACTTATTTTTAAAATTAAAAAACGAGGATTTAAAATTATAATACCTTATTTATTTTATTATTTATTAAAGTAAAGATATAAAATACTAAAGGGTAAATTAAAATATTATAAGTATATACGTTATAGTCGTTTTTATAACGCAATTACTAATATTATATATAATTATAAGTTTTTTTTTTATTAGTATTTTTTTATATTAATTATACTCGTAGTAGATCGTTTTTTATTTAAAATTAATAGGCTAAAACGTAAAAAGAAAGTAAAAAAGCTTTTTTTTAAAAAAATAAATAAAAACTTTATATTATATATAAATTAAAATAAATTAGTTTTTATTAAAATTAAATCGTTTTTTTTAAAACAAAAATAGTATTTAAAAAGGGTAAAGCGATTTTTAATCCTCTTAATATTATTAACGAGGATAAGTTAGCTACTACGTAAGAAATATAAGCTAATAATACTTTTAAAATAATTAACTAGGATACTATAATAACTAAGAGTTCTAATTTTAATTTTAATTTTAATATTCTAAAAATGATTTTTAAGAGTTCTAAAAGTTTATAATAAGTTCTTATATATTTTTTTATATTTATAGCCTTTTTATTTAATAAAACATTCTTATATTTTATGTTTAATTTTATAATTAATAATTTATTTAATTTTATATTTTAATTAGTTTAGTTTAATAATAATATAATATTTTATATATAAACTTCTTAATATAAGCTTGAGTAATAAGATATAAAAAGTAAAATAATATTATATTATATTTAGTAATTTTAATTTATAATTAATTAATAAGATTTTTTTAATAATTTCGAAAAGTCTAAGTTTTTTATAATTTAATTTATTACTTAGTTATTTTATTTTAATATTATAATAAAAAAGATAAGTACTATCCCCCTTTTTTAAAAATAGTTCTCTAATTTTTAATCTATTTATATTTTTTTTTATATACTATTATATAAACTCGAGGTTTAATAAGGTTTATTTATAAATCTTTTTAAGTTTACTTACGTTTATTATAGCTTTTATAACTTATAATCCTTATTATACTTTTTTATATATTACTAATTAAAATCTATAATTAAAATAAAATAATAATTCTTTTATATTTCTACTAATTATATTATTATATACGAACTAAGTTATTAATAAAAATATTACCTAATTATCTTAGTTATAGTTTATATAATAATAAAAATATATTTTAAAAATTTAGTTCATTTGTTTTATTTATTTATTAGTTTATAAATAAAATAATATTAATAGTTTATAGTTTATACTAAGTTACGAAATTAAGGATTTTTAAAACTTTAAAATAAATAGCTTATTTTTATTAAAAATGATTTTTTTTAATAAACCGTAGTTTAAAAATATAACTTTAGTAAATACGTATATTAAGTTTTTTATAATACTTAATTCTTTATAAAAAATAAAATAGGTAAACTTAATAAGTTAATTAACTATAACTAAAATAATATTATATTATATTTTAATAAATAGTTTTTTAGACTTTAATAGTTTAATAATAAAGTCTTATATAATTAATTACTATATTTTTATTAATAATTATAATAGTTATAGCTCGTTATAAAGCTAATATAAGCTATTTTTATTTTTTTTTATAAATTATATAATCCTTAATTACTTTTATAATTTTAGTATATATAGCGGATTTATTATAATATTAGTAAATCCGTTTTTATATTTTAATAATTCTTTAATAATTATATATTAATATATTATAAATTTTTATAATAAGCTTAGGGGTTATTTTTTTAATTAGGCTAATATTAATTTTTTTAATTATTATAAAAAGCTTTATAATTAATATAAAACTACTATTCTTTTTTTATTTAAAAATAATTTATATTTTTTTAAGGACTATAACTTTATAATTAGGTTTTTTATTAAAAGCGTCTACTCTATTATTCTCTAAACCTTTTTAATAAATAATTTAGAAATTATATTTAAATAGGAATTCGCTTTATTTAACTTATTATTTATTTAAGTTTTTATTTATTATAAAGTCTATAAAGTTTTTATAATTTATATAAACTATTATTTTATACTTAGTTCTAAATAATTATAGTCTTTATTTTTAAAATATTTTAATAATTATTATTAGTTCTTTATTATAAATTTACTAATTCAATTCCGTTTTATAAAATATTTTAAAATAGAAATAATATAAATAAAGCTTTTTTTATTCGTCTTATTATCCTAGGACTACTCCTATAATAAAGTTTAAAGTATTAGTTTTAATTTTAAAAAGTTTTTAAAAATCCAGGATTATAATAACTAGTTTAAAAATAACTATATTCTTAACTTTAATAAATACTTTTTTATATTTAAGATCTTAAATAAATAAGTTATCTTTTTATATTAAATTATTAAGAGGTCTAACTATATTAATATAGTTTTTAAAAAATCGTTAATAAAAGTTAATAAATCCTAAGAATCCTTATATATTTTTAATATTTTATAATATAAGCTAGTCCTTAACTACTTCTATTTTTAATACTTATATATAGATTTATTTTAATATAATAATACATCTCTCCTTAATAAAATAATTTACCGGGGCCGTACTATATATTACGTATTAAAAAAAACTAAGTATAATACGCTCTATACCTAACTACTAACTAAAATAGCTCCTAATTTTCTATTACTTACTTATAAAGCGAGCTTTATTTACTCTAATATATATAAAACCTCTTAATACTAGCTTATATAAATAGCTAGGTCTAGTATAATCTATTTTTTTATATAAGTATTATCGTTACTTAGGGGGTCTTATAAGAGCTATTTAAAGTACTAACTTATTACCCTAACTTTATATACTTCTAATTTATTTATTATAATTATTATAATTAGGCCGGCGTTAATATACTAAATCTTAATATTTATATTAGCCTAATTATTTATAATACTTATAATATTATTTAGCTAAATTCTATATTATTAAAAAGTACTTTACTACTTTTTAAGTATATTTATATTAATTATAATAGTTATAGTATTAAGCTAGTTAAAAAGGGCGCTTAGCTTAAGAGGGGTAGACTTATTAACGGGTATTTTTAAAATAAGTTCTTATTAAAGTAGTATTTTAATTAGCTAACCTCTTAACTAATTATCTAATTAGCTATCTAAGTAATAGTTTATATATTAATAAGTTTATTTAATAAATTTATTCAATAAATTTATTTAGTTTAAATAGAGAGTAGCTTTAAGTAATATTAAAAGCGATAAGGATAAAAAGAATTTTTATAAGTTTTAGTATAATAAAGTAGTAAATATTAACCTATTTAGCCCTTTTTTTTAAAAACCTCTACGTCGTTATTAAAGTTTGGAACCTCTATAGTTAAAGGCCGCCTCTAACTATTATAACTAACTATTATAATTAACTATTATAACTAACTTCTATTATTAACCTTTTTAATTAGCGCTACTATATAAAGAGTAGCTTACCTATCCTAAATTAAATAGTAGTTTTTATATTAAAATTATTATATTACGTTAAGCGCGTACTTAGGATATATTATATATATTATATAATTAAAAAGTATATTATATTATATAATTTTTTTTAAAAGCGTAATCCCGTTAAAGTCGATTTTTTATACTTATAAAACTAGAAAAAAAACTATTATATAATAGTATATTTAAGGAAGTTTACTTTCTATATATAAAACTCGTATTTAGAGGGCTCTATATATAGTTTAGTATTTTAAAGCTTTTAAAATACTATATAAATATATTTTTTATATATTTTGAAGTTGGGGGAAAAAATAAAAATATTATTAATATAAATAATAATAAAAATATCGACGTATTTTTAAAATACGTAGTTAATTATTATTTAAAAAGTTATTAAAATATTAATAAATCCGAAGAGTATAATAAAGTACTTAAAGAGTCCTCTACGAGTTTAAAATACTATTTTTTACTTATCTCCTTTTTTAATTAAATCTAATTAAATACTTTTTTAAAATTTATAATAATAAACTAATTAGTTTTATAAAATAAATCTCTAAGTTAATAATAAGTAGTAAAGGATAATAATTATTTTTTATAATTTAATTAAGCTTTTTATAGTTAATAATAAGTCTTTATTTTTTTATTTTGTTTTTAATATAAAGAATATTAGTAATTTTATAAGGGAATTTAATAATTAAATATATCTTTTTTTAAGTTTTTTATTAATATATTCGTTAAAATACTCTTATTCTTTTTAGTTTATTAAATATATTAAAAAGAACCCTAATTACCTTCTTTTTTTAAGTTCGATTTTTATATCTTAGTTATTATATTTTAATAATCCTATTTTTTCGGGTTTTATAAATAATTTTATATATATTTAGTACTTTTTAAATATAGTTTAAAATTATTATAATCTTTAATTATTAATACTAATTACGAATTTTCTAGAGCTTTTTACTATTTTAATAAAAGCTATATGTCGTATTTATTTTCGTTTTTTAACAGTTATTAAAAATCTATTTAAACCCTTTTTTTTTTTAAGTTATTTAGTAACTAAATCTTTTTAGAAGACCTAGCTAGTAATCTAATTTATTTATAAGTTATGCTTTTATAATTATAAAATTCTTAGGATAACGTTAATATTTCTAATCTCTATAATATTATACTATAGTTATTTTTATTAATTATTAATATATATTAAGAAGTATACGGTTTCTTAATTAATATATTTATAATTATAATTAACTCGTTCTTTTTTTATTATTTATAATTAATATAAGTTATCCTTTTATATTTATAATAAGTTAAGTTTATTTATTATTTTTAATAAAATATAAGTTTTTTATATGCTATTATTAATAATAGTGTTTAGTTCTCGTTTATAAATATCGAAGTTAATTTATAAGTATACGTTATTACGTTATTTAGTTATATATAAAAACCTTTTTTTTTATTTTTACTTTTCGTTATCTTTTTATAATTAGTTTTTTTAGTTTTTTATTATTTACCTCTTTAAGCAGTTTTTTTATTTATATTTTTCTTAATATTCCCTTTATACCTTAGCCTTTTTAATATAATAAATTTAATATTAATTATATTTATAATCTTCTTATTTTATATATTTACTATTAAAGTACTTTATAAAAAAGCTAGGATCTAGGCTAAATATTATTTTATTATTATTATTAAAGCTTAGTAATATCTAATTAAGTAGTTAGTTTTTTACGTAAATATCTTTAATAAGTTTATTATTACGTTTTTATAAATAAAAACGACTATTTTATTTATATATAAAGTATTAAAAATATTTATTATTTAAGTATTTTATTTAAAATAATTCTTTATAAAAGGGGTTTTTGGGATTAAATAAAGAGTAGTTTTTGTTTATATAAGGGGTTATTATAACCTCTTTATATTCTTTAGTTCTATAAAACTAAATAGTTTAGTTATTTTTAAATAGATAAATATATTTATATTATAACTTATTATTATCTTCTTTAAAACTAATATTATTAATACTAAGTAGTATTTTATAATTAATCTCTATTTAAATATACCGTTAAGTAACGTTATAAAGTTTATTAAAATTATAAAGTAATTTTATTTTATTAAAATAAAAAGAACTAGTTTTTATATTAATATTTTCTTTTTTTTTAAAGTTAAAATTAATTTTTCTTTTTTTTATAACTTTAAAATTAAGAGTCGGTTTTTTAAATATTTTAATTTTATTTTTATATACGAGGTTCTTAAGTTATTCCTTAATTTTATAAATAAACCTTTTATTATTATTTATTTTTTATATTATATAAATAAACTTAATTAGGATTTTATTTAAATCGAGTTCTTTTTTAAACTTAGTAAGTTATTTTTAGTTTATATAGTTTCGTTATATTATATAAATAAAGCTACTTATAATTCTTTTATATTAAGTCCTCTTTTTTTAAGTTTAAAAAGTTATTTTTTTATATTAACTAAGAATTTTTATTTAAGTCGTCTTTTAAAAAAATAAAAAATATTTTTTTTAACGGGGTCTATTTTAGCTTTTTTTTTTATATTTTTATAAATCTAGGAGAGCGTAATAATATATTTAATATTATTTTTTTAAAAAATATAAAGTTAATAAGTAAATATCTTTTTTTTTATTATTATTACTAAGGTTTTAATAAATAGTATAATATCGTATTTAAATTATCTCTTATTTTTAAATTATTTTAAGTACTATTTTATTTATTTTTTACTATTTTAGTAAATAAAATAATTATTATTATAATAAGCTATTTATAAAAGTTATTTATAAGGGACTTCTTTATTTATAATATTAGCTCGCTTTTTTAAAATAAGTTAATATTAAATATACTTAGGTTATTAGTAATCTCTAGCTATATATCCTAGCTTATTATAGTTATAATATTTAAAGTCCTTTTTTTATTATAGTTCTTTATATTTAATAATACTAAGGTTTATAAGTCCTTTATATTATTTATAAAACGTGACTTATTATTATTAGTTTTTTAAGTTATTTTAGTAATTACTTAATAATTTACTATAGTTTTAGTATTTTTTATTAAAGTTAATTTAAGGGCGTTATACTTCTCCTTTTTCTTTACGTCGTTTATATAATTAAGTATTAATTTTAATAATAAGCTCGACATATTATAAGAATTTTATTAGTATTGTTTTTTTATTAAGTTCGTTCTTAATTTTATTTTTTAACCCTTAATAAAATAAAAAAATATAAGTTTCCTTAATAAAATCGAGTTATATTACGAGTTTTTTAAACTTAATAACATAGTACGAAGTAAACTTAGTTTATTAAAAATTAGCTAAGTCTTTTATAGCTTATTATTTTTTATTAAAGTTTTAAAATAAGAATTTAAAGGCACTCTAAAATCTTATTTTATTATTAAAAATATTTATAATTTCTTTTTTATAATAAGGTAAATAGCCGTTATTACTAAGGAATTCTTTTTAAAAAAGTTCGAACTATTTTAAAGCTTATTTTTTAAAAAAAGTTATTATATAAATAACTCGTTTAATTTTATTATAAAAGTTAATAATATAAAATATTTAATAAGTTTTAATTTAAATTAAGAATCCTTTAAAATATTTAATAATTCTATTAAAAATAATAAGTACGTTAAGCTTAAGTTTTTTTTATTTATTTATAAAAGTTTTAATAATATTAATAGTAACTTAGAAAGTTCTAACTTCTTATTTTAAATTATTTTTTTTTTTTTAATTTTTAAATTAGTTATAACTTCCTTAACTATATTTTATAGGGTAGTAATATTTTTATTATTCTTAGTTAGAGTTACGGCTATTTAAATAGAGTTATTATTAAAGAGCTCTATAAGTTCTTTATTTTATTTATTATTTTTCTTAATAATACGTTATATTTTTTTATAATTTACTTTTTTAAAAACCGTATTCTTATTAAAGTTATAAGTAATATTAAGTATTTTATTATCCTTAACCCTAATTAGTTCGCTAACTAAGTTAATAAGTTATTTAGAGTTAAATAAAGGGGTACTTAGGGTTTTAGAAAATATTATTATTTATTTTATTACTTAATAAGTTTTATAAAGTTAACTTATTAAATAAGAGTAATTAAAATATTATAATTAACTAGTTATAATAAGTATATTAGTAAAAGTTAAGGTTATAAATACTAAATAAGTAATATTATAGTTATAAATAGCTTCCCTAAAGCTATATTTATAAATTATAAAATAAATAAGGCTTTAGTAATTAATTATAATTTTATTAAAAAGGGTTTTTAATAAAAATAGTTAAAAATAATTATAAAATTTAATACTAAGTTAATTATTAAAGAAGCTATAAAAAGTCTATCCTTAAGCTTAGCTTAAATTTATATTATATATAAGTTTTGTTCCTAAATATATCTTTTATTCTTTAAGTTATCTTTAATTATTTTAATTTAGAATAATTATTTAGTCCCTAAGTTATATTAAATTATTTTAATTTAGAATAATCCTTATTTTATTAATACGTAACTTATTTATAATTTTTTTATTTTATAAAGAGTAGCCGTATCCCTATTTTATTTATATATATAGTATACTTAGCTACCGCGGCTAGTAAGCTAGCTTCTAAGTTAGTTATATATATTAGGTCGTAATACTTTAGTACGGTAAAAGAGTAGTAAATATTAGCTTATTTAACTCTTTTTTTAAAAACTTTTATATTATTATTAAAGTTTAGAACCTCTACGGTTAAAAAAGACCGCCTCTAACTATTACGGCCGACTATTATAGCTAACTATTATAACTAACTTTTATTATTAACCTTTTTAACTAGCACCGCTATAGAGTAGCTTACTTATCCCGAATTATATAGCGGTTTTTATATTAAAATTATTATATTACGTTAAGTACGTACTTAGGGTATATTATACGTATTATATAGTTAAAAAGTATACTATATTATATAATTTCCCTTAAAAGCGTAATCCCGTTAAGGTTAATCTTTTGTGCTTATAAAGCTAGAAAAAAACCACTATATAAAATAATTTTTATAAAATAAAAAAACTATAAATAAGTTACGTATAAATAAAAAACGGTAATTACGTAATAAAATAATTATTATAATTACTCTAAATAAGCGCTTATTAATATTTACTAAGCGATTATTTAATAAATAAAAATAATTATTAATAAAAGATATATTTACGATTAGACTTATATATAATATAGACTTAAGCCGGGTTTAAAAATAGACTTTTTATAGCTTTTTTAATAATTAACTTAGTATTAGATCTTATAATCGCTTTTAGCTATTTTTATTAAAAACCCCTTTTAATAAAACCTATAATTAATTATTAAAACCTTATTTATTTTATAACTTATAAATATAGCTTTTAAAAGGCTATTTATAACTATGATACTATTTATTTAATACTCGTAACTTTAATTTTTATTAATATACTTATTATAACTAGCTAGTTATAATATTTTAATTACTTTTATTTAATAAGTTTACTTTTTAAAAAACTAACTAAATAGTACGAATATATTAACTATTAATAATAATAATACTATATAGCTTATTAAAGTAGCTATATTTATTATTTAATAATTATATAATATAATATTTAAATTTAAAAATAAGAATAAATAACTTTATACTTAGTTTATAACGCTCTAATCTTTTTTAATATTTAGAACTAAGTACTCTAAACTAGAACTTTATAACGGGTCCCTAAATACTTTTTAAGGATTTTTTATTTAAACTAGGGCCTATTTATATTATTATAAGACCTCTTTTATTATTAAAATAAATAAAGTCTATTATATAACTTTATTTTTTAAAAAGGATACCCTTATTTAGTTTAAACCTTTTATAAAAAACTATTTTAAAAATAAACGTAATATTTAAAATAAAAATATTAAAAAGATTTTTAATAATTATAACGAGTTTAAAAAAAGATTTAAAAAAACTTTTAATAACCCTAATAAAGAACGAATTATTAAATAAAAACTTATAATTTTTATATAAAAAGGGTTAGTTAGTAAGTACGTATTAAAATTTAAATAAATTATTTTTAAACTTAATTAGGGTAATAAAGTACTTATAATAGCTTTTTATTACGGCTTAAAAGAAAAAGTTAAAAACGACCTTTTTTAATAAAACCGGCCTAATAAACTCTATAATTATATTAATATAATAATTAAAATTAATAATAAACTTTATAAATAACGCTTTAAATAAAAAAAATAAAATATTTAGAATAACTAAGCTAAACTTAATAATAAATATAAGTATAAACTAATAATTACTATAATAAAGTATTATAATAAATTAATAAACCTTAGTATTATTAAAAAAGAATAACTTTATTAAAAAAAGGACTTTAAATACTATAATTATAATAAACTAGGATATATAATTAGAAATTACTAATAACCTAAGCGTATTTAATACTAACCTATTTTAAAAAAGCCAGTTAATATTATAAATAAAAAAGTCCTCTATAAATAACTCTTATAAATAGCCTATTATAATAATAACTATTTTATTTATTAAAATAATAAAGAATAAATAAAATAATACTTAAAATAACTTAAAAATAAAGGATAATCTAGGTATATAGTAGTTTTTTTCTAGCTTTATAAGTATAAAAAATCGACCTTAATAAGATTACGCTTTTAAAAGAAATCATATAATATAATATACTTTTTAACTATATAATATACGTAATATATCCTAAGTACGTACTTAACGCAATATAATAATTTTAATATAAAAACTACTATATAATTTAAGATAAATAAGCTACCCTCTTTAGTAATAGTACTAATTAAAAAAGTTAATAATAGAGGTCGGCCGTAATAATTAGCTATAATAGTTAGCTATAATAATTAGAGGCAGCCCTTAATTATAGAGGTTCTAAACTTTAATAATAATATAAAGGTTTTTAAAAAAAAGGGCTAAATAAGCTAATATTTACTACTCTTTTATTATGCTAAAGCTCGTAAAGATTTTTTTTATCCTTATTACTTCTAATATTACCTAAAGCTACTTTTTATTTAAACTAAATAAATTTACTAAATAAATCTACTAAATAAACCTATTAATATATAAACTACTACTCTACTTCTAGTATATAGTTAGTAATTAATAAGCTAAAAATACCTATTAATAAGTCTATCCCTCTTAAGCTAAGTACCCTCTTTAGCTAGCTCGACGCTATAACTATTGTAACTAACGTAAATATACTTAAAAAATAATAAAGTACTTTTTAATAATATAGAATCTAACTAAGTAATAATATAAACGTTATAAATAGCTGAGTTAATACGGATATTAAAATTTAATATATTAATACTAACTTAGAAATTATACTCTATGGAGTTAGAAATCCCTTTAATACGGGCTATATTATAAATATAAGGGAATATATAAAGGGCCCCTTAACCCTTAATAAAAAAGAGTATATAATATAAAATCTAGCTACTTATATAAACTAGTACTAAGAGGTTTTATATATATTAAAGTAAGTATAGCTTACCCTCTAAATAGTTACATAGGGGAAGGTTAGGAGTTTTAATTAGTAGTTAGATATAGAGCGTAATATACCTAGTTTTCTTAGATTTATAACAGGTTAGTAAGGCGATTACAAAATATAAAGACTATAAGGTTACTAAAGATCTTACCCTAATACGTAATATATAGTACGGCCCTAGTAAATTACTTCGTCGGGGGGATAATCTAAGTATAATATTATACTATTTATTAAAACCCTAGTAATAATAATAATAAAAAAAGATACTTACTTACCGACCTTATATTTTTTAAAAAAAATAATATTAAATATATTATTACGCTCTCTTAGATTTATAAAAATATAAAAAAAGAAAACTAAAACGGACCTTATTATAAAAAATATACTTTAGTTTTTTAAAAAATAGATTAAATAAAAACTTTTAATTAATATAAAAAAGTAACTTTTTAAATTTAAAAAAAAAGGACTCGATATTAAAGAAATTATAAATAGCCTCGTTTATATAATATAATAAAACTATATAAACTAAAAATAATTTATTAAGTTTAAAAAAGGACTCGATTTAAATAAATTTCTAACTAAATTTATTTATATAATATAAAAAATAAATAGTAATAGAAAATTTATTTATAAAATTAAAAAAATAATTTAAAAACCTTATATATAAAAATAAAATTAAAATACTTAAAAAACTGACTCTTAATTTCGGAGTTATAAAAAAAAAAGATTAACTTTAATTTTAAAAAAGAAAATATTAAAATAAGAACTAGTTTTTTTTATTTTAATAAAATAAAATTACTTTATAATTCGAACGAACTTCGTAATATTATTTAATAATATATTTAAATAGAAATTAATTATAAAATACTATTTAATATTAATAATACTAGTTTTAAAAAAGACGATAACGAATTATAATATAAATATATTTATTTATTTAAAAATAACTAAACTATTTAGTTTTATAAAACTAAAAAACGTAAAAAGATTATAATAACCCCCTATATAAATAAAAACTACTCTCTATTTAACCCCGAGGACCCCTTTTATAAAGAATTATTTTAAATAGAGTACTTAAATAATAAGTACTTTTAGTACTTCGTATATAAATAAAATAGTTATTTTCATTTATAAAAACGTAATAATAAGCTTATTAAAAATATTTATATAAAAAACTAACTACTTAGTTAAATATTACTAAGTTTTAATAATAATAATAAAATAATATTTAGCTTAGACTTTAGTTTTTTTATAAAGTACTTTAATAATAAATATATAAAATAAAAAAACTATAAATATAATTAATATTAAGTCTATTATATTAAAAAAGCTAAGGTATAAAAAGAATAATAAGAACTACGTAAATAAAGTACTTAATAAAAAAAGTATATATTAAAAAACTAAAAGAACTAATTATAAAAGAATAATAAAAAATAAAAATAAAAAAAAGTTCTTATATATAACTTAATAACGTAACGACGTATATTTATAAGTTAACTTTAATATTTATAAATAAGGACTAAATACTATTATTAATAGTAATATATAAAAAACTTATATTTTATTAAAAATAGTAAATAAACTTAATTTATTATAAATATAAAAAAATAACTTATATTAATTATAAATAATAAAAAGAGAACGAGTTAATTATAATTACGGATATATTAATTAAAAAACCGTATACTTTTTAATATATATATTAATAATTAATAAAAATAATTATAATATAATATTATAAAGATTAGAAATATCGATATTATTTTAGGAATTTCGTAATTATAAAAGTATAACTTATAAATAAATTAAATTATTAACTAAGTTTTTTAAAAAAATCTAGTTATTAAATAACTTAAAAAGAAAAAGGGTTTAAATAGATTTTTAATAGTTTTTAAAAAACGAAAATAAATATAATATATAATTTTTATTAAAATAGTAAAAAGCTCTAAGAAGTTCGTAATTAATATTAATAATTAAAAATTGCTATAACTTTAAACTATATTTAAAAAATACTAAATATATATAAAATTATTTATAAAACCTAAAGAAATAGGATTATTAAAATATAGTAATTAGGATATAAAAATCGAATTTAAAAAAAGAATATAACCTAGGTTCTATTTAATATACTTAATAAATTAAAAGAAATAAGAATATTTTAATAAATATATTAATAAGAAACTCGAAAAAAGATATATTTAACTATTAAACTCTTTTATAAAATTCTTTTTATTTTTTATATTAAAAAAGAATAAAAAATTAAAACTTATTATTAATTATAAAAGACTTAACGAAATTACGAAAAAGAATTATTACCCCTTATTACTTATTACTAAGCTTAGAGATTTATTTTATAAAACTAATTAGTTTATTATTATAAATTTTAAAAAAGTATTTAACTAGATTTAAATTAAAAAAAAAGATAAATAAAAAATAGTATTTTAAACTTATAAAAGACTTTTTAAATACCTTATTATACCTTTTAAACTTATTAATACTTTAATAACTTTTTAAATAATAATTAACTACGTACTCTAAAAGTACGTTAATATTTTTATTATTATTTATATTAATAAGATTTTTATTTTTTTTTTAATTTTAAAATATATAAAAAGTATATTTATATAGTATCTTAAAAGCTTTAAAATACTAAACTATATACTAAATCCTTTAAATACGAGTTTTATATATAAAAAATAAACTTTTTTAAATATATTATTATACTAAGATAAATCTATATATAAGTATTAAAAATAGAAATAATTAAGAACTAGCTTATATTATAAAACGTTAAAAATATATAAAAATTCTTAAAATTTATTAATTTTTATTAACGATTTTTTAAAAACTATATTAATATAATTAAATTTCTTAATAACTTAATATAAAAAGATACCCTATTTATTTAAAATCTTAAGTATAAAAAAGTATTTATTAAAATTAAGAATATAATTATTTTTAAACTAGTTATTATAATCTTAGACCTTTAAAAACTTTTTAAAATTAAAACTAATACTTCGGACTTTATTATAAAAATAGTTTTAGAATAATAAAATAAGTAAAAGATTTTTTATTTATATTACTTTTATTTTAAAGTATTTTATAAAATAAAATTAAATTAATAAATTTATAATAAGGAATTAATAATAATTATCGAAGTATTTTAAAAATAGAGATTATAGTTATTTAGAATTAAATATAAAGTTATAGTTTATATAAACTATAAAAGCTTTATAAACTTTATAATAAATAAGAACTTAAATAAATAATAAGTTAAATAAAGCGAATTCTTATTTAAATATAATTTTTAAATTATTTATTAAAAAGGTTTAAAAAATAGTAAAATAGACGCTCTTAATAAAAAACCTAATTATAAAGTTATAGTTTTTAAAGAAATATAAGTTATTTTTAAATAAGAGAAAAATAAAAGCCTTATACTAATTATAAAACTTTTTATAATAATTAAAAAAATTAATACTAGTTTAATTAAAAAGATAACTCTTAAGCTTATTATAAGAATTTATAATATATTAATATATAGTTATTAAAAAGTTATTAAAATATAAAAATAGATTTATTAATATTATAATAAATCCGCTATACGTATTAAAATTATAGAAGTAATTAAGGACTATACGACTTATAAAAAAAATAAAAATAGCTTATATAAGCTTTATAATAAGCTATAACTATTATAATTATTAATAAAAGTATAATAATTAATTATATAGGATTTTATTATTAAACTACTAAAGTTTAAAGAACTATTTATTAAAGTATAATATAATAATATTTTAGTTATAATTAACTAACTTACTAAGTTTATATACTTTATTTTTTATAAAAAATTAAGTATTATAAAAAACTTAATATATATATTTATTAAAAGAAATTATTTTAAATAGAAATAAGCTATTTATTTTAAAGTTTTAAAAATCTCTAATTTCGTAACTTAGTATAAATTATAAACTATTAATATTATTTTACTTATAAACTAATAAATAAATAAAAAGAATTAACTAAATCCTCGAAATATATTTTTATTATTATATAAACTATAATTAAGATAATTAAGTAGTATTTTTATTAATAACTTAGTTCGTATATAATAGTATAGTTAATAAAAATATAAAAAAATCCCCGTTTTATTTTAATTATAAATTTTAATTAATAATATATAGAGAAATATAATAAGGATTATAAGTTATAAAAGCTATAATAAATATAAATAAACTTAAAAAAATTTATAAATAAGCTTTATTAAACCTCGAGTTTATATAATAATATATAAAGAAAAATATAAATAAATTAAGGATTAGAAAACTATTTTTAAAAAAGGGGGATAGTACTTATCTCTTTTATTATAATATTAAAATAAAATAACTAAGTAATAAATTAAATTATAAAAAACTTAGATTTTTTAAAATTATTAAAAAAGTCTTATTAGTTAATTACGAATTAAGATTACTAAATATAATACGATATTACCCTATTTTTTATATTTTATTATTTAAACTTTTATTAAGAGGTTTATATATAAAAAACTATATTATTATTAAACTAAACTAACTTAAATACGAAGTTAAAAAAATTATTAATTATAAAATAAAGGCTAATAAAAAAATACTTTATTAAATAAAAGGACTATAAATATAAAGAAAATATATAAAAACTTATTATAAACTTTTAAAACTCTTAAGAATTGCTTTAAAAGTATTAAAATTAAAATTAAAACTAAAACTCTTAGCTATTATAGCGTCTTAGTTAACTATATTAAAAGTATTATAAAGTTATACTTCTTACGTAGTAAATAATTTATTTTTATTAATAACTACTTTAAGAAAATTAAAAATCGCTTTTTTTTTTTTTAAATACTATCCTTTTTCTTTTTAAAAACGATTTAATTTTAATAAAAACTTATTTATTTTAGTTTATATATAATATAGGGCCTCCGCTCGTTTTTAAAAAAAAAGCTCTTTTATTTCTTTTTTATATTCTAATTTATCGGCTTTAAATAAAAAACGATTTATTATAAACATAATTAATATAGGGAATACTAAAAAAAAAAAAAGAACTTATAATTATATATAGTATTAATAATTATATTATAAAAATAATTACAATATATATATCTATAATACCTCGATTTACCCTCTAGTATTTTATATTTTTACCCCGATAAGTAATAAAAAGAGCAAAGTATTACGATTTCGAATCCTTACTTCTTAATTTTAAAAATAAACTTTAACTAATAATATATTAAAGATCTAGTAAATATTTTAATATTTTTAAAAAACCTACTTAATAAGCCCTAACCTAGGCTACGACGACTTATTTATAAGTTTATAGGACTAGATTTTTAAAAAAGAGACTTAATATTATAATTTAATATATATAACTAAAACTAGGGCCCGCTTTATAAGCTTATAGTAGCTATAGTATATTATATATATAAGAATATAAAAATATAAAATAATTCTTATAAAATAAAAGAACTATAAATAAGTTATATATAGATAAAAAACGGTAATTATATAATAAAGTAATTATTATAATTATTCTAAATAAGTACTTACTAATATTTACTAAGTAATTATTTAATAAATAAAAGTAATTATTAATAAAAAATATATTTATAGTTAGACTTATATATAATATAGACTTAAGCTAGGCTTAAGGATAGACTTTTTATAGCTTTTTTAATAATTAATTTAGTATTAGATCTTACGATTACTTTTAACTATTTTTATTAAGAACCTCTTTTAATAAAAACTATAATTAATTACTAAAACTTTATTTATTTTATAATTTATAAACATAGTTTTAAAAAAGCTATTTATAATTACGATATTATTTATTTAATACTCGTAGCTTTAATTTTTATTAATATACTTATTATAACTAGCTAGCCGTAATATATAATTAATAATTTAATAATTCGACTATTAGTAAAGATATATTTAATTATAAATATCTAAGTACGCGAACTAAGCTCTTTTTTTATATTATTATAGTTTTTATTATATTTAAAACTAAGTTATTAAATCCCTTACTTTTTAAAATATTAGTTTTATTTATATTATACTTATTAGCCTATTTAATATTACTAATTTCTAATATATTAAGTAATTTAAATTATAACTTAATTATATTAGTAATAGCTCTATTTAAATATTTTAAATCGATAATACGACTTCTCTAGACTTCAATTAATAAGTTCTTTTTTAAAAAAGCGTCTATTTATCTTTTTTTCAGAGGATTTATATTCCCTTAAGATTTTAAAACTTGCTTAGTAAATTCTTTAAACTATTTATAAGTTAATATAATATTTAAATTATATTAAATATAAACTTATTAAACTAGCTAATTTTCTTATTATAAAAAAAGCCTTTAGAGGTTTATAAATACTATTATTTTTATTTAATAACCTCTTTTATAATTATAAAAAATTAATTTTAAAATTCCGAACTTAATTGAGGCCTAATTAATTAAAAAACCTCTTTTAATAACTTTAAAAACCTAAATAACTTTATTTTTAATATATAAAACTATTATATATTAATAAATAAGTATATAAAAAAGAATTATATTTAAACGATTTTTATAATTATTATAGTAGTTTAAAAATCGTAAGTAGGGTTTTAATACAGTAGCTAGGATAGAGAAATGGGGTGGCTAAAAGGGGGGGGTGGCCAAAAGGGGGTAGGTCGACTTAATACATTAGGCATGATCGACCTTGGCTACCCATTGAGGTCTAGAAACACTCGAGCGAGCGTAGTTGGCCTTGGTTGTTTGGTACCATTGTTCATTTGAGGACACCCATCATCGACTACAATCGGAATAAGAAACAAACTATAGTCTCAAACACTAGTTTCTTTGGGTTTAAACCGCCGTTAATTGAGAGGACTTTTGTCTTTGACCTGATTCGATTTGATGCATGTCACGAGGAAACATTTACGAAATAGTCTAAGGCACAGGTAGACAGCAGCTGAGAGGTCACATGCAGATTCCATCTATGCCAATGATACCTTTTGACATGCCTCGACGCTGTGCGATTGTTTTGACAACAGAAATGCCAACAGAATTCGATGAAGGCCTGAATCAAACAAAATGACATGGACAAGAACAGGGTGGGGAATGCCCAGATATGCTCCCCATTATCGCGTGGCCGGGCCGAGAGCATCGCCAGGCACAGATGAGATGATGAGATCACCCTTGACCGTTGCCAATGGTGTGAATTGCGACACTGACACGGCACTTGTTTGCCGCGGGACCAGGGACCTTTGCCTACCGGTCTAACCTATCTTCAGCAGGTGTTATTCCCATGTGCCCCCGCAACCCGGAACTAGAGCGAAAAAAAAGTTCTTATGCTGACCAAAGGTCCCAACGGTCTACAGACCAACGGGCCAACGGTAACGGTAGGATATCACCCCTAATTTGATAGATAAGGCGAGCGCTGCCGATCTTTGTCTTTTCGTGCTAATAACAAGGTAGCTTCCCGTCTCGCAGCTCGTAACCCCCCATCCGTCGCGCGTAAACCCCTCTACCTTTTTTGAACTTTGGGCATAGGAATTGTCAGACTCTTCGAGTCTTAGTCAGGTGGGTGACTAAGACTGACTCGAGCTCGTAAGTCGAGTCTCTAAGAGGCCCTACAGTTTCTTAGACTCGACTCAGACCCGGAGTAACGGACTTCGAAATTCATCTTTAGTCAACGACTTTCCAACTTCGGTCGCGTCCAATATCGGTAGGAAAACGAGTGAGGCACTGCTCCCCGACCTACCGCCGCTCGGGTGCAGATATGCAGGCCAAGAGTTGCGGCAACTGGGGTCGCGCCCCAGTCTTGTGGTAACCTCGTACATGCGACCTGCCATCTTGAGCTAGCTCCTCCTGTGATGAGAGCAATACAAGCTCATGCGATTGGGATGAACGCCCACTCGACATCCGATGGTGACATCGACAGTCTCCAGAAAACGAAAACGGGTTGCCCCTCGGGTCGTTTGTCGTTGAGAAGTGGATGACGACTACAATGGGGGACTCCTTCGACTGCCAGACCCGAGTGGTATAAGAGACGCGCCGCCGCAGTCTGCGGGCGGTCGGGGATGCGTCTGTCGAGCTTGAGACTGCAGCCCAGCTTTCGACTCGATAGCCAAAAGTTGTGTCGTGTTACTCTCGTTCAATAGGCAAGATGCGCAGCTCCTCGATTGCCGTGCCGGCTTTGCTGGCCAGCGCAGCTGATCTCGCTGTCGCGCAGTTCCCCAACTCGACGGTCCCCGGCAACAGCTCTGAGCCTTGTGCTGCCGTGAGCGCTGCTTGGGCTTCGCAGCATGCGCGTGCTCCTACAGGTACTTGGAATCCCGACAATGAGATGTCCCGTTGACGTAGACTGACAATGGTGATGCTGTAGTTGTCCCGACTGTACCGGCTCAGTTGGCCTACGACTGCCTCAACTCCGTCCCTCTCGGAAAGGAGGCAGCCATTGAGCTTGTGGACTCTCTGTTCCCATACCTCGAGTGGCAGAGTGGTAAGTCCACACCGAATGATTTTGTTGAAATCTCTGAACCCTGAACTAACCTGGCTCTAGACGCTGCTTACAAGGCAGATCCCCCACCAGAGTACGACTTCCCGGCCTACGACCTCTTCGCAGCCGCCTCGAGCATCAGACAGAACTTGGTCGACGATGTTTACACCAGCGAATACGCCTTCCAGTCTGCTCTCTACGAGGAAGTGTTCGGTCCTGGTCACGACGGCCACTTCGTGTACTACCCCGACTTGCTCACGGCGGTGTTTGAGTGGACCCGTCAGCGGGGCTTGGTCTCCATTAGCGAGGATGGATCATCTCTGCCAGTGATCAAGATCTACGGTACGTTCTGACTCGACGATGGTGAATCTATGAAGGTTATTCTAACTCTTCTCTAGAGGAGGTCATCTCTACGCCCGAGACTGCGTCCGCAGTCAAGCTCATCAACGGCATCGAGGCTTCCAAGTTTCTCGAGGACACCGTCAACAAGGCCAACTGGAACCGTGATGCTAACTCCGCCTACAACTCCATGTTCTTTGAGAAGTCTGGACAGGCCACCGGAATTGGCAACGGCTACTTCAGCTCTGGCGGTCGTGTCAGGTATGTTGGATGAGTCAATAATGAGTTAGTGAAACGTACTAACATGGTTAATAGATACATCTACCAAGGCGCCAACACGACTCTTACTTTTGAGAACGGCACCGAGGTCACCTTTGAGAACCATGCACGGGTTAAGAAGGATCTCACCGGCATTGTAGACGGCCCCTCCTTTTACGCCAAGTTCTGCAACCCTCTCAGCCCGGCCTCCGGCACCCCGTCCGGCACCTCCCCTTCCAATGCCTCCACCCCTATCCTTCCAGGCTACCCTGAACCCGTCGTCACCACCAGCGACGGCGTTGTGTCCGGCTACTACCTCGAGGGCGAAGGTTTCGAGGACGTTGCCGTCATTGTCCTGACCGCCTTCGAGAACGAGAGCCCTGCCGAGTTCCAAAAGGTCGCCCAGGATTTCTACACCGCCGCCCTCTCCGCCGGCAAGACCAAGCTCGTCATCGACTTCCAGCAGAACGGCGGCGGCTACATCCTCCAGGGTTATGACTTCTTCCGCCAGCTGTTCCCCGAGACAGACCAAGATGGCTTCTCCCGCTGGAAGGAGAGCGACGGCTTCGTTGCCGCGGCCCAGATTGTCTCCGACATTGTGGCTGATGTGGACATCTACACCAGCGATGATGAGAACCTGATTTCCCTGGCTGAGAGCTGGTTCAACTGGCGCTACGACTACAACCTCACCAACCAGCCCTTCACCTCCTACGAGGACAAGTTCGCGCCCCAGGTTTTCCAGAACACCTCCTACACGGACCTCATGCGCTGGAACCTCAACGATCCGCTGACTACCACCAACGCCACCTTTGGTCTTGGTATCGAAATCCACGGGTACGGCAACCTCACCGGCCTTCCCCAACCCTTCGCCGCTGAGAACATTATCATCCTCTACGACGGTGTCTGCGCTTCTACCTGCACCCTGGCCTCCGAGTTCCTCCGCCTCCACGGCGGCGTCAAGTCCGTCGCTTTCGGCGGTCTCCCTGTTGAGGGACCCATTGAGGGTGTCGGCGGCATCAAGGGCTCTCAGGTCCTCGACTGGAGCAACATCTACGGCTACACCGAGTTCCTCCTTCCCTACGCCTCCACTGACGAACAAAAGGCCGCTTTTGCTCGCTACACCGACCTGCCCTTGAACCGCAGTCTCGCGGCTGCCGTCAACGTCCGCGATCAGATCCTGAGGGACAACGTGGATGATGGTATCCCTGCGCAGTACGTCCGCGAGGAGGCTGACTGCCGTCTTTACTGGACTCTGCCCATGATCAAGGATGTCACCGAGATCTGGAAGGCTACTGCGAACGCTGCGTTCAACGGTGGAAAGTGTGCTTACGGAGGTATTGTTAAGCGCGATGTTTCTGCCAAGGCGGCTGTCAAGCGCAGCGAGTACTTGGCTGCTTCGAGCCTCAAGGAGAGGGCTGCTCCTGTTCGTCGTGATGAACCTGTTGCCAATGATCGCTTCTGGCAAGACAAGTACGTGCTGAAGGCTATTGACTAACGTACTTGGTGCATGCGATTTGTACTGTAAAAGAGATCTTAAAATGAACAATTCCAGGAAAAAAGCTCTACATCCGTATGTTATGTGTATCGAGGTTTCGGAACAGGTTAAACGAATGACAATCCTCATTATTGGCCGTACAAGTCCATAATCATTCACTCTTCTTATCTGAAGAAAGGTACGAACCACCATCTTTGTCCCTTGAGTTCGGTGGACATTCCCGTCGCTTCTGGAGGGAAAGCTTCTCTTAAGTCGGAAACCTCCTTCTCTGTAAAGATTTTATAATCCTCAATGGCTTCGATTGTTTCCCGACTCGTCGGCACCCAGACATGGCTATCAGCTTCAGCTCCATCTTCGATATCGCTGCGCCTCAGGACTGCACCGCATTCTATCATTAGTTTGCAGGCTTCGAATGCATTTTGCGGGCGTCCAAATGCAGAAATATTCTGCAGTCTATCAAGAAATGTTCTAAATTCAACGATCAGTTCAAACTGCTCGTTGGGAAGTTCGAGGCGGGAAAGAAGCTCGCGGAGAAGCGACAAATCTACGAAATCCGTCGAGATCATTTCTGGGGGGTCGCCGGCCTCCACATATATTGCACCTGCCAGGACACTTCTCACCGCAGCAAAGAGATGCTTTCTGTGCGGCAATCTCTGCGTAGGTGTTGATAGAGTAGCTTGTACCGCAACAGTTGTTCTTGCCCAGATCTGGCATGCTAGGCGGAAAGAATCCAAAGCACCTGGACTGTCGAGGCTTGTCCGCAAGTCGTCCATCATTTTTTTACAAACATTGAGAAGCCCCGGGCCTGAGGCTAGGACGTCTTGACTCTCCGCTTGCTCAATCGTGTGTAAAGACCTGACTAGAAAACCTACGCCAATGCCAACATTGCTTTTGTCCTCTTGCACTTGTACTCGCAATGACGGACCGGACTCTGCGAATGACTTAGCAAGCCAATAACGTTGGTGTTTGAGTGGAATCTGTAGCTGAAAAATGTTGGAACGCTGCAGAAATTCTACCACTGTTCGGTGGAGAAATCCAATTCTCAGATTCGATGGCGCCGGCGCATCCACCTCCCAGCTTTGGACCAAGTCGCAACACTGAGCCAAGATTTGATCTCTCTTCCTTGGCACATTGTAATCAGCCTGCAGAAGAGACATTTGCATCTTTAATGATAATGGTGGGTCAGAACCCCGATTAATCGGCTTTTGATGTTGATATTGACGGTAGAGAGCTTCTTCAGCATCCGGTTGGATTTCGACCGATCCGGTAGAAATGCTGCCCCAATTACTCGTCCAAGACGTGCTTCTTGTATTCAATGATCTGAACAACTTTGTAGATTTAGAGCCGCTCATGTTTTCAAAGTAACTATCCATGGTCAAGAAGCAAACAACCGGAACAGGCATGTCTGCAATCAATAGCATGGAAAAGATTCTAGATGCGGTTTCCCTATAGACGTCTTCGATAGAATCAAGCATCCGCTGGAAGAATTCGTCGAGATCGGAAGGAAAGTCTGCAACTCTCTTTTGTAATATTGTTAGGTCGTCCCAGTTGTCTAAGCCGCGTGTGAGAGACTTGACAACCAGAGCAACCCAAAAGAAAACGCCTTCTGACTTCAGCGAGATAATCTCGATCAGATTCGTAGCCTCCGTTGGATGTATTCTCAGTAAACTTTGATAATGATCATGCTGTCTCAGGACGTCGCGCACGTAGATTGCCATATCTTGAGCTGTCAGCTGGTCCATCCTGATGCGGGTAAGGGAGTTGCCGTAAGCATCTTCAAATGTCCGCCATGGCCGGCTTGCACAGCAAATCTTTATGCCAGAAGTATGAGCCATGTTGTCGAGAAACTTGAGTAAGTCCTTGTGGTCGCCCTTGTACTCATCAAGCCCGTCTATGAACATCAGGATGCGCTTCGTAGGTAACGAGGCGCCCCTGAGACGTTCAAAAGCACCAAGTAACTCCTCGATTGTCCAAGATTCAAGCGTGTGTGTCAGACTGGCGTACCTCTCCGGGAAGGCATCGGGTATGAGTTCCGGGCATTTCACCATGATCTGGAACAGCAGCGCTCTGAGAAGACCTTCTTGGGAGCTTTGAAGGCCATTTCTGATACCCCAAAAGAAGTGGCTGGCAATGACAAGTTGATGCGGGCCCGCCCAAATGTTTGCTAGCTGCGACGTCTTTTCGTGCCCAGTTACGAACTTCATCAGTGTCGATTTCCCAGAACCCGGTTTTCCAGTAATCCAGAATATGCCGTTGGGGCTTTGGAGCCAGGAAGAGAAATTGACGTTGGTGGATTCTTGAAAAATCCATTCAAACGTGTTTTGGTGGGCTATGGGGATCTCGGTTTGTCGTTCAATTATCTGTGCAAATCGCAGGCTTTTGAGAATTTGCAGAATGTTGCCCTGATGTTTCACGTCCTCTACGAAGCGGGAAAGCATCGAAGAAAATACTTCCAACTCTATCGTAGACGAGGCCTCATCTTCGGACTTCAGAAGTTTGCCGATGTCCTTAGACATTCGGTCCAGCCTAGCATTGGTGGCACAATTCCAAGCTGCTGAAGCATCACCCAGAGACCGTACATGGTCAGATACCGCGGAACGATGCTGGCTAGAGGACTGTTTCAGCTTTGCGATGGTTTCGAAGAGTGAAAACTAACAAGAGAAGTGTTTGAAGTCCCTCGAAGATTGCAGCTTTGATTTCCCGGAGTCTCTTTTGAATGTCGATAATACTGCTTTCCTTAAAATATGCTCTGACGGAGAGCTTGGCCTTTGTGAACCTCGGGTACTTGCCATCGATAGCAGTTGTTAGACCATCCGCCGCATCAACAAGTTCTTTTGAAGTTTTTATGCAACGCTGCAGAAGGCTATTCATGCCGGCATCCATCTTGACGTTGACATCTGTCTGCAGCCGAACACAGCGGCGTTGCAAATCTTCGGCCATGGTTTTCAGTTCAACTAATCGCGGTATCAAACCATCATCTGTGATACTGCGATACGTACTGACGATGGAGAACGATACTTTGAGCCCGAGCTCGAGAAATTGGACAATGTTGGCTGCAACGCCGAGTGCTGCTAATTCGGCCATGATGAGAGCGACTCATGGGCGGATGATTGCTCTTCGTCTTGAGATTTCCAGTGACCCCGCTTTCGTACGGGTGATGAAGCTGAGAAGATCCCAACACAAGAGGCTGCCTGGACTGACCGATAGGTCAGGCTATCAGCTGCCTGATCTTGGCAATGGCCACGCACGCTGACAGCCACCGCCACATTCCCGTGAATTCTGCAGGCGGATGTAAGCCCACCAAAGTAGTGCATCTTCTTGTGCAACACAGGCTTGAGCAGGCGAACCGCATGACGTCTACGCCAAGTCATGTGAAACGATACTCATCGTCAAGGACGCTGGTTGGTTGAAGAAGGAAAACCAAGGAGCCTATTTATGTGCGCGCGTCTAAGTGAAGGGCTGGCAATCTTGGAGTACAGAGGAACATGGCGAGCATGACCACCAGAGACATTCCTTACCCTCGGGCTCATCAACACGTTACATCTTGTATAGACGCATTAAATTGAAACTAGCCAGATGTTGTTAGAATAGCATCGTTGGAGGTCGAGGAGTATATGCACACGTTAGCTTGTATAGCGCCGCCCTTCATTCGAGAGTAACCTAAGAAGTGTCTAGTAGAGTCGGGCAGGCACCTGATCAGGTACCTACCCAAGTTCCAGTTCAGAATTGCAAATTGCTGGCATCAAGATATTGCTGGAGAATGTTCCTGGGACAGGACGCAGGTTGAGGTATCAAGCAGTGAAGCATTGTGAAGTCGGATGTCTTAGTAGCTCATTAATGAAATGATAAGATGGGTATCGCACGCATCACTGGCTCCTCAAAAACATCGCCGCGGCCCTGGTTTCCAGCACCTGCCCTTAGTCCAGCCTCTTCCACCATAGCTCTCCGCGATTGCCGCCGTCTCGTTGGGAAGAGATGCGCAGAATCTTTCCATCCTCATAGAGTGTGTAGTTGCGCGCTTGGCTGCCTCCGGCCATGGATGGGACATTGGCGACGGTCAAGGGTCCGTGGATGACTTGGCCGAAGGTTGCGTTCGCGGGGAATGCGTCGCTGATTCTGAGCGGCCCGGCATAACCGATGCTGTGCTTGCCAACAAGGGCCCAATCGGCGTCTGACTGTGAATCTTCGAAGGGAAATGTTAGGTTTGCGGGTCGGTCTTCGGGGTCTGTTGATGTGATCGTTGCCGACATGAAGCCGGACTTGCTGTAGGAGAGGATGCCGACGGGGTTGGAACCGTATGTTCTGTCTGGCACAGCTACTCCATCACGTGTGCTACACAAGTCAAGTGTTAGATTTTGATCAATCCTGTAGTTTGAACCAGTACATTCGAAGTCAACTTACGCTGAGGTGTTGAGAAGCTGGTATGTTCCCGCCAATATGGCGAGGATCTCCGTAGGCTGCATTTTGACGTGTAAATAAGGTAGTTTCTTCAAGGGCGATCGAATGAACTAGCTCAAACGGCCTCGGTAGTTATTTGAGAGAACGAAGGAAAAGGGTCTTTAAGTGATCAACTGCCATCGGAAGGAACACCGTCCGTCTACAGCTTAAAGGGCTCGCCCAAATCCAAACATGTCCGCCTCTGCACGTCCATCCGCGCGGGTTTGCCCCGAAAGGGTGTGCTTCAAGCGGTTACGTGATAGGTCACGACATCTCAAAAAGCCGTTTCTTCGGAGGCTTGAAGCAAGGGTCTCCAAGCAACTTTAATCAACCTGCTCAGGCACGCAGTCTTCATGCCATGGATTTGGAAGTAGATCGCGTGCCAAGCAATTAAACTTACGGGAATTCCCTGGGGTGCCCCCTCTACCCAAAGGTCCAGAGGCTGTGGGAGCGCTGAAAGCACCTTCCTTCGCTATCGCCATGGGTGCTAAGCGAGCAGCGGGACTGACTCGCAGATTGATGAAAAGGGTCTTTTCGCCGAGATGATGGCGAGGAAAGGGGTGGCGCGCGGCTTGAGATTGCTGTTCCGAGTTTTTACGATGGAAAAACGACGCAAGAAACGCTTCGTTTCGTCCAAAGTTCCTTCTTTCTTGGCCTTTGAAGGCTGTGTTAACTTTGAAGAACGGATTAACAGGGAGAAGTTGGGGAAATCGAACCAAAGAGCTGGAGATTTGGCTTGGCCTAGCTTGGCAACTTGGCGTAATGGAACTGTCACCGGGCGATTGTGGGGGACGTCGTGCGGGGTACTTCTTTAGTTGCATTCTTATTTCGAAGAAAAGATGAAGGCCTTAATTACTTATTACTGAACCCGACCACTCCGGAGAAGAAGCTCGAAGGTGGCCTAAGAAGGTTATGAGCCCCGAAAGCTACCCGGTCTCGGTGGAACGGATGAACCGGAAGGCGACCTGCCAAGTTTAGCAACGTACCCCTGGAGAACATGTCACGAGAATGTTAATTCCTCGCCTATCCCGTGAGGGGTCACACAAAGTGGAGGGGGGTGCACTACTTATTTTGTTACGATATTGATGAAAGACGACTCAGCTGAGCACATCAGCAAGCACATAAAGCTGAGAATTTGCCGATGGGTATATCTAATCTGGGAAAGACCAGAGGGGCTGGACCATCTTTCTAGTACTCGCACTCAAAGCACGTGACAAATGCGTGCAGTCGAAGTTCCCAGGGCTATCATACCTGAAGTACGGGGAACACCGCAGGAAGTTAACCCAAGTTCTGGGTGTCGATATTGGGCTGACGTTTGGTAACGTGTTAAGGATCAACTTCGCAGTTCTGAGGGCAACGATACACCTTAGATCTAGCTGACTTCATATCGCGCAACAACCTTACATATTGCCGCCGAATCAACATTCAAGTAGGGCTTGTATTGGGTCCAGGAATTTCATCGCATCTTAAATCCCAGCAGTACTTGGCTTCTTGTCTGATATGCCCACTCTCAAAATCACCTTTTGCGAGAAAGCTATCGCTGCAAGGCTTTGAGATGGTGACCCATGTAATACGGGAAAAGGACGGCGGAAAGTTAATGACTTGAGGACCACTTGAAAAACCAAGTATGGTCAAGGAAGCAAGGTGTGCGGGAATTCAAGACTCTCAGCATACATGTTGCGGCTCCTTGCGCGCATGGCAGAGCCCAAAATTCCAATCCCGAATGCGCATCATGACGGTAAGAGGGACAATGACATGAAGTCGCAGGACCACCTTGATGGATCTCACACTCAGATCCTCTGAAGATCAAAAGGCTTGGATGACGGATAGCGCCTATGGTTTTGCTACGTTAGATCGTTGCTAGTCGCAGCGATCAATTCCGCACCGTATCTAGTCTCACAATGATTGGATAGTAGGGCACGCCCAGCGGCTATTTACATCAGAGACTTATACACAGCCGAAGACTCAACTTGGCAGTCAGATTTTAGAGTAAAGCTCTTCTAGAATGAGACAACGTCGTCGATTCTGCTCAAGTAAAACTCCGAACGTAGTTAGGCCCGGGCGGGTAGTGTCAATTTGAGGTGCTGATCTTGAGATCAGCTTCGCATAATATTAGCGTCCCGGAACCCTCAAACAATTTTTCATCTTTCCATTTTCAAATGATAAATCGTTTATTCCGAAAAATAACACGACTTTCCAAGCGTTTTCAACTCACCCAGCCGATATCAATTCGCCAACATTAGACACAATGCCGTCCCCTCGGCTATTTGCAGCCGTCGGTGCAGCTTTGCTCGTTGCTTCCTTCGGGCTTCTTCTTACCACTTGCATATCTGTCCCCAACACAAGTTTGTCAATCTTCACATTAGAGGCGACCAGACGTGGAGCAGGTGGGTCAATTGGACCATCTATTGTTCTTGACTTCGGGCTTTGGGGTTGGTGTCAAGCAACGGCTGCCACATGGTAAGTCACGAGCGTGACACCCCACCTTGTGATAGTTCAGTATGATAAGATTTATACGAACTATCTGAGAGAAGATCGCAGTACTCACACATCATGTTCTATCTAGGCCAAGATACCCACAGGGATGTCTTAGAGTCGGAGGCTCGGCGGGCTATGATCCAGCCGCCATTATCCGTCCCATGATCATCGGGTTTCCCTCCTCGATAGAAAGCAGAGGAATGCGCGACTTGACACTAGGATTCCCATTGCCTGCTGTTGCCACTGCTACATCTGGACTGGGTCTTCTTTCTGCACTTGCCAGCCTTGTCAAACTCAACCGTCTCACAACCTTGGCCAGCGCGATTCTTGCGATTTTATCATTCATATTCGCCATATCGGCGCTTGGCTGCATTTTCTCACTGTTCGAGGAAATAAGAAAAGAGTTGCCGAGAAGTACAGATTTGCGGTTGGCTACGAACGTACGAAACTTGCACGATATCTCAACGAAATACGGGGCTTGTTCTTGGACTTTAGTTGCTGCTTGTGCCATGTTATTGCTGAGCGCAGCAGTTTTCATGTTTGCGTGGCTAGCTGAAGTGCGACAGACCCGACAGAAAGTCAGTGATGATAGCAGAGAAAAAGCCAGCTACTCGCCATCAGAGGGCAGATCATCGGGGGTGGGATCTTGAATGTTCGCGATATGCGAGAAAAAGGCGTCGCTGTCAGATTAGATGTCTCCTCGGCCCGTAAATCAGCTGGGCCGCAGGTGCTACATATATTTCTAGATACATCCAAATCCCCCATTATTTTCGCAGCATTTCGAAAATTGTCTTAATTCTCGAGGGTTCCGATAATTCAGGGGACATGTTGTGCCGTTCCACTGGCCTCCCGCAAGATAACAGCACTCGTAGCTAGCAACGTGATCTGCATGAACAGGATTCCATTTATTGACAATAAAAACACAATTGCAAGGAAATATGTCTTGCTCTCGTATTGGGACGTCAGTGGCCACGGACAACCTGATTCCAGCAAGGATGGCCATCATGAAGGAGATTGGCATCATCTTGACCTAAGGTAGAATTGATAAGTGCTGGCTTGTGGTAAGATTTCGAATAAATTGTACCGTACCACCGGTTTGAAATGATATGATATGCAGTGAATCTAATGGATGACAGGTGGATTTGATCGGTGATCGCAGGAAGATGTAAGAGGAGGCCACACAGGGTGGGTCGGTGATGGATGGCAAGTCTCTTAAGTGAGGTCGTTGATGGCAACTCCATGTTTAAACGTCGGAGAGGAAAGAAAGTACCGAAAATTTATAGGATAATTTTGATGCTCATAGGTAGCCAGCCAGGTTACGTCGGGGCCTGCCTTAATGTCCATACATGTAGGCAGCACAAGGTACTTCTGTTCAAATTGGGTTCAAAGCCTGTTCGGTCTTCCATACCTTTACCTTAACAATAGCATGAGAACACCGTTTCTTCTGCTTAGGCCGATTGCACGAGTCTTTAAGCGTATGTTGTTTCATTCTGTGTTCCTAGCACGCTGTTGATCGTTGCGCCTGCGCTGATGCATCCCGTTCCGATATACTTATACGACAAGGCGGTGACACCATTGCTTGAACTTTTTGGCATGTATTTCATGACTCTACCTTCTGTTCTTTTGAACTGTTAGGTAGCCGGAACTGTCCTGAGAAGCTCGGGTTCTGCACCTAACGGCCTTGCCTGGTATTTCAAGGTCCATGGCGACATGCCAAATACGAGCGGTTCTTCTAGAGTACTAAAGGCTTTATTGACAGATTTTAGTTATTGATGGGCCGTTAGCGATGCTTTTGCAATGTTCTGAGTAAGGCCATTTAGCAACATGTATTCGTTCAACCTGAACTTATCGAGGGCACAGTTGTGCCATCGCGGGCCTTCTTGCCCTTTCGGTCAATTTAAAGAAGGCCATGATCATGTGTTTCTCAACACACCTACCGCAGAATTGCATTATTATGCAAACTATTCGATGGATTAGATCAATTCCTAGCTGGCTCAGTATTCGAAGACGGTCATTAAGAAGACGAGACAAGGATTGCCCACGTCGAAGCAGAGAATTAGGCATCTAAGATGACATCACAAATTGAGTTCGAATTAGTACAACGCATAACAAGCCGCTGCGTACTGACTAAGCTGTCTACACGTCTGGTCAGACATCAGACGTTTCATCCTCTGGGCTACCGTCGGCAATGGCCTCGGATCTTCGGGGCGACTGTTATTGCGGACTACTTAAAGGCCGAGCTCCCCGGGATCAGAGCTTCGCAGCTTTGACAATCAGCGCATCAGGCTTTCATCCGACTACCATCGTTCTTCAGGACTCAAGCAGAACAAAACCGCCATGTCAACGGTCTTTCATGTCACTGTTCACGTTGCGCCGCAGGATGTCTCGAGATTTCTGCGGGCTGCGGAGCCGACAATTGAAAAGATGAAGAAAGAGTCCGAGCTGATGTATTTCGAGATGTATCAAGTTCATGACTCTCCTGGTACGATTACGTGGATTGAGAAATGGTATGCTTCGCCCAAGCTCATGAATGACGTTGGAGAATGTTTTCTGATGTTCTTCTAGGTCAGAGCCAGTAGACTGGATAATGAAGGTTAGTTGGAGTGGCTTCCCGTGTATGGCCTTTGGCTGATGGGTGTGATGAATCCGCAGCACCAAATGACGAAGGACTATTATAATGACTACTTTGACGCTACGGAACCGTTTTACATTGCACCGCGGGAGCTGAGAATTTTGAGCTCTCTTGGACCTCGTCATACGTATCAGAAGTCGTAAAACAGACTGGGCGCGCCTTGAAGCAATCTGGAAGCGGACTGGAGTTGAATATGGATGTAAAATAGAAGAGCTGAAAATTCATAGTAAGCAACTACCTTAATTACTGTAATTTTCCGCTTCTCGGTCTTGACTTAAACGATTATCAACGTGTTGAGCGATGATGCATATCTTGACAGGGAACGACTCTTCCATTCAATCTTACTAAACTCCTCAAATGACACGTATTTTAGAATTTTACCCTAGCTTCGCTCTTTTAAACAAATGAGAAAAGTCACCCACGCCCTTTTCAAGCCTCTATTCTGCTCTGAACTCGGGTAATAAGCGCCACCGCCGTTGCGCCCAGTTGTTTCTCAGCTTCCAATCCTTACTGTTGGGGGAGGCTTCTGTAAAGATATGTCTGGACTTCTGGCTATAACCCCGTTGCATCATATGCAGATTTAGTGCTCTATTGGCGGATATGTCGAGAAATGTCCATCACAACACTTCAAAGAGTTCTGGCCCGAAGCTGGTGTAGATTTTCAATGACTTTGATAGCCTTGTCTTCACTGGAGAGATCCGCCAGCTTCCATCTTGCGTTTCTGAATAACTTCAGTGCGACCCAGAGGAGTATGAATACAATGACCTAAGGAGTATTAGTTGGAAGCAGACGACATGATACATGTAGAGGAAGTTTGATGGTAATGCCTCACGATTAAATAGGATGATAGGAATGGGAACCAGTGGAACTTCGTCCACAAGGCAGCCCCGTTTGACACGCCTAAGATGACCATGCAGCCAGCAAGTGCAATGTAGCCTAGGAGTGGTTGACCGTGACTGCGATATGGATAATCATCTCCTGGCCCTTTGTTCCACCGCTGAACAAGAGGTATTTTGCGAGCTTCTATGGCCTTCTGATGCCTTTGAATACTATAAGATGTGAGAAATTGCACGTCCATTGCGTTAAGACCCTGCTTACCATCGGTAAAATCGAATAAAGGCGAATGATTGACAAGCCCAGACGATGGCAACGCCAACGGATCCCATCTGAGCCAATATTTCGATGAACTAGATGAGCAGGCGAGGCGTTAGTTTTGTCGAGATGATGTCCTATTTTGATAGCACAAACCTTGCCAATTTTGGTGTCTGTGTTGAACCCGCCACCTTCCTGCAAGAATGGTACCCAGCAGAATGCCAGTGCAGAGACGACCATAGCTCGCATCGGAACTTGGCTCTTGTTGGTTTGGCCTAGCCAAGCCAAGCATCTAACTACAATCCGCTGATCGTATCCACCATCAAGGCTGCTCGTGATTCCGAACAAAGTCCTGGAAGCCACATATAGGTTGGTGTTTGCGCAAGTGATGGCTGTAAAGACTAAAGCAGCATTGACCGCGTGATCGAGTCCATAGATGCCTGACCTTTGAGCCATCAAGACGAATGGAGACGAAGACTTTCTCTCTTTATTTTTACCTGAATCTTGATCTTTGCATGCGTTGTGAACCCAGCTCAATCTGGTTAACTCGCAGTTGTCTCGCTCAAACCCTAGAGTGACTAGTAGCCCGCTGACAACGTACGCTACCGTGACTAGCACAGTGACCCATACTGCGGTGAATTTGAGCGTGTTGGCAATGGAGTTCTGAACCTGTTCATGGTATGAGGGTCTACGCTGGAGCTTGTCTTTTTCTCGCAGGCGTTGACGACGAGGCTTGGACCAATGTGCTTCTAGGGCAGAAGCTGCGACAATCTCAACGCCGACATAAGCAAAAGCTGCGATCGAAGTTGACATCCTGGCTAATATCAGTACAACACAATTTGAAAGTGTCAATATCGCAGTATATTGGCTTACATCAAGGCTGTACCCCAGTCTTTCGCTGCTAGTTCATCATGAGCTTGAGGTGTTTCCCAACCTATCAACGACAGTCAGTTTTGGTGCCGAATTACAGTCGACCCGCGTACCTTTCTTGGCTTCCGATGATATCCCAGCTACTGATTGTTAGCTCAAACCTTCTTGGCCCTACGATACGAAAGGAACGTGCAGCTGTAATCCGTGTGGTCTGGGTCGGCTTTACTTACTTTTCGCATGAATGGCAATCGATATAACGATGATTGTAAACAGGAAAGTTATCTTAATACCACCAGTGATGACTTCCAGCATACCGTATTTCTGGCAATAACCTGATCAGCAATTGTATTGAGAGCCTGAAGGCAGAGACTTTGGGTCGATTGTACCCTACCTTGATGTCTAAAGTATTAAAGCAAACCAGCATGATAGGAACTGTCACATAAACCACGCCTACGAGAAAGCCCTTAATGTTGACTGACCAAAAGTTGATGTATGAGGCTGAAGATGCAATCAGAGCGGCAAATCCAACAGAGTATGTGAACCTGGTGAGCAGTCAATCTTGATGTGTGAAACGTGCAGCGGATGTGATTTCGGCCATCAAAACACGCGAATGCTTACCAGTAAGCGACACCGACAGCTATACCGAGTTCATTGTCCACAAACTCAGCGACATAGACTGACAGCGCACCCGGGATGGGCCAGATGCATAGTAGCTCAGTGATGCATTGCATGACTGCCCATGCTAGTGACCCAACGAGGAAAAAGGACAGGATCACCGCGACTGGGCCTCCGAGCTCGAGAATCTGACCTGTTCTGCCATACAATCCAGTACCGAGAGTTCCATTAATCGTGATCATCTGCTCCGACATCAGTCAGGGTTTCTTACTCAAAGATGTGCTGGAAGGGGGGTTCGAGAATCATACGAATAGTTGTATGCCGTGCAATTCTCGTCTTACGGTCTTGGCCGGCTCTGACCTCACCGTGATGTGCACGTCAACTTCTTCAGTACCTTCAACGAGAGCACTGTTTGCAGGGTCCTCCGCCGTAGGCAATGGAGAGACGCTGCCATCTGTTGGGGTTCCTCCGACTCTGGCTGAGTCTGGAGGCGAAGGGGGCCGCATGGCGCTCCGCAGCCGGATGGGTATCGACAATGGTGGCTAGCTTGGAAACAGAAAAGCTTTCGGATGGAGCGTGGTCCTGGGCTTCCTTTGCAGCGGTCAAATCAGAAATCAGATAGATGGATTACCGCATGCAACGAAGTCATTCGAATAGAATGAAATCACCAGCACGTGTCAGCTCCTGAATGAAGCTTCGAGCTTGGAATCTCAAAGCAAACGTGTGTCGGCAAGGGACACTCTGGCACGTGTCCATAGATGTCAAGGAAAAGAGGAAGAAATAGGGGATTGGCATGTTTGTCGCATTGCCTGCCTGGAGCCTTGGCTCATGACTACTGAAAAAGGCTGGCTGCTTGTGTTACCTGGCTTTGCCACGCGTGTTGGCACCACAGCCACAAGCCCTGCTTTGATATGCAAGACAGCAATATGCCAACGGGGTTGGATAGGCTTCTGCCCTAGGATAGGCCGCACATTGCTTTTTCCTGCACTTTTCTCATCGGATGAGCAAGGTGGCTTGCGAATGTAATTGTTTCATCAGCATCAGGCGTCTGCATCGTTCACCGAACCTGCCGCCCATTCAGGCAAACCATTCATGGTGTACGTACGTGTGCTAGGGAACGGTCTCTCAGAGAGCCCATGAACTCACATCACTTTGGTCATTCGCAATTAAACAGGTGTTACGTGAGTCAGATGGACGCGGGGTCTGGCTCCTGCAGGCAATGTGATGGCGAACGGTCCGCATTATGAATAGTGAGGTAGGTAATACATGGAAATGAGAAGCCACAGTGCGTATGGGAGACACAATCAGGCTGTCAATTAACGCCGAGAAAACAACACAATCTGATCAGTCCCTTGAACAAAAGGGGCTCCCGTTAGATTGGACCAGTTACGGAATTAAGGCGGAGCATTTGGCCAAGACCAACATGCTATCTATGCGACGTAACCGGCAGTGAGCCCTCTTCTGCCGCCCGCAACACGAAGGGCAGCCACGGCAGCGTACTTTGGTGCTGCATTCAAGTGTTGATTGGGTTCCAAGGCAACCAATAACCTCAACGTCTTTGCCTCACTCCCTCCATGGACCATGCCTAGAACTTCACGTTCCTAAAGAGGCAGGTGAATATTTATCGATGCTTTCCATGCGCCTTTCACGACTTATCAAGTACCACTCAATATTAGAAGTAATGAAAACCATCGAGCTCCCTTTTGCCCGAGACTGGCGAGGCATCAGACTGTTGCAGGTATTCTCCTTGAGTCAACTATGGCGCAACTTTGGTTTGCTCCGAATCGATACATAAAAGAAGACGATCTTAGAAGACTTCTGGAAGAGCTTTTCCCCTTGCAGAATGATTATCAAATACAAGTAGGCCACCTTGGTAATGCCACTTATCGCACTCGTTCACATTTACATGTAGCATCGAGGCGACAAATGGTGCTATACAGCCTCGAGAGAACTCACTGACGTAAGCCGTTCATTCCGTTGAGATTTATCTGCACTGCTGATTGGAGCCTGATAGTGGGAGCTGAGGTACAGAATTGCCAGACCGCTGCTTATTCTGAGAAAATTCAAATGCAGTAGCTAACCTAGAATACATGTAGCAAGATCACCAGGAGACGCTAAGAGATTGTTGACGTGGATTATGGATAATGAATCCGAGTCTGTCGAAGATCTGAGGCGGAGGTACGCATGGCGGAGGTGGGCTCTCGAGGCAGATTCTCCCTACGCTCAGCCTTCCGACCGGATGCTAAAAGAGGGGTAGTAGGTAGTCAGCGTGCGGTGTCACAGGCGCATTGCCTTAATAATGTGAACAAACATATCCTCTTCCATCCTTTGATATGACTCAAAACCTTCACTTATGAATTTCCGTCTGTGACATTTCGTGACCTATACACAGTATTCAGGATGGTACCGTTCCTGGAGTGCTACGTGGATGAGGTCGCAGAACCAGTGACACTCATAGATGTGATGAGAGCAGATTCGAATTCTGGCACAAATGATGTTGAGGTGACGCACCGGCGGTTCTCAAACGCGAAGGATATCCAGGAGTACTTCAAGAACCCGGAGAGCGACAATTTCAGAGATCGTTACATGTTTGCACAATTTATTTCCTAGCTTTCTTGCTGCCTTGATACTGATAACTCCCAGATCCATTTGCCAGGGACACTCATGGGACCCCCTTGAGATCACAGCCTCGATGCTAGAGTCCCTAACTGAAGCATGCGGACTAGGCACCCTAGTTTTGGATTTGACGACTAGTTTCTATCGGCGGGTTCGAGAGATCGAAGAGACGTTCTGCATCCCGTTGACAGAGTGTACAGATGGTTCATTGACTGGTAAGATGCTTTACTTAGAGAGAGTCTCAGAAGAAAGTTCAATCCTAACCCATCCCAGTAATATCCTACACCATGCGATATCCGGAGTTGAAACCGATACAAAATGACTGGGTGATGCGACAAAGCGGCATTTATCACAAGTTAGATGCCACGAAATCCCAGAACACATATGTCCTTCTGAGCCCGTCGCCCGATTCGAAATTGAAGAAGCAGGCAGAGCATGACCTTTTCAACTGTTACCAAACCATCGAAAATAATCCATTCTGGCTGCACATAATGTTTCAAGAGCTCTGCTTGCCAAACTGGAGATCTTATAATGCGAGTCTCGAGCGCAAGTTTCTTCCAATGGTGAGTTGAGAGCCGAGGCTTCAAACTACGGAAGAGTATTGAAATTCACTCTTTGTCAGGCAGACACTGCGGCTCATACCTTCATTGACGAGCTTACCGAATCACAATACAGCCATCTCACCGACCTTGCTGACCTTGAGAATCGGTTCCTGCAGACTTCGATCATTCTCACTGCATCACAGGATGTAATCGATTGCCTCACTACCATCTGTGCTGATCTGAGAGATCTGAGCATGTCTTGCGAAAAACAAGTTCAGATATTGAAGCGTCGATTCCAGCACGGCCAGCGCATGTGCGCCGCCAACCACAGGACGGCGACGTATCTGCATCAACGTTCCAGAACCACTGCACAACTTTTGGCAAATGCGCTATCGTTCCGCGAACAGCTAGAGTCCAGAGCTCAAAACAATAACATGCTGTCGCTCAACAGGTCGGCCGTATTTATCACAACTCTCACGTTGTTATACTTGCCGCCTTCTTTCATCGCCGTAAGTGAAAATACCGGAGGAAGTGCCAGTATTCTATGAACCTCGTTGACTTGTGGTGAACAGACGTTTTTTGGAATGAACTTCTTCGATCTAGACACGGACACAGGTCGAATTGTTGGAAGCTCAATGATATGGATCTTCGTCCTTAGCTCAGGCATTTTGACAGCGATCACATTCACAGTCTACCGCTTGCTTCTTGGCGGAAATATGGATGCTCGAGTTACCGAAACGGCCAGACGATTACATACATGGGGGAAGCATCAAATCCAGCATTTAGGTCGGAAACGAGGTCTGCACGGGGAGAAGATGCCGCATGCCAGTGTTTGATTTGTGAGATAGTATCCGTACAACGGCTGAGAATGTGATAGTAGGATCTCATGCGAGACATGAATTAACGTGGCAACAAAATCTTATATACAGCACTCCTTTCGAGAGAAACTAGAGCTGTGACAAGCACAACTTTTTCCCCGGTTTCTTCCTTATCGAGCACTTTCAACATGGCTTCGTCCGAATCTGATAGTCCACCGAGTTCTACAATCTTATGGACAGAAGGTTGAACGTGGAAACCCGTCCGCGTAATACGCAGCAGAGATATTCTATGGTCTGCTGGCTGCCGACCCAAGGCTATAAAGGTCTCATCTGTTCTGTCGACGATGATTTTGAGCAGTCTATACCTATCGATGATATTCGGCACTGAATCCTTAGCAGTACCTACCGGCCCAGAGAAGCTAATCTCATACATTTGCTTCTCGTGAGCAATAACGACCACACCGGACTTGTTGTGAAAGTGAGCACTTGTCGTGAACAGACTGGAGGTGTTACCACTGGGTCCCTGTCTACGTCGTCAGCGAACATCCATAATGGTATCCGTCAATCTAACACTGCTGACCTCAGGCCTGAATGTAAAGCTTCCAAATCTAGGCTGATCAACACTTCCAGCCCCAAAATGGGTTATTGAAACACTCTTGATTGATACCGTGTGACTTTGATTTCTCGGACGAATAACAATGTACCCTTCTGATGGATTCTTCATACACAAATGAAGGATTTCAGAAACGGGCCATTTGAGAGAAACCCTTTTTTCATCTGCGAGAAATGCATCTTCATTTTCGGGTTCATGTCTACGAGTATGTTACTGATAAATATGGCTTCATCGAAAACTACTAAAATATTGACTAACCTCGTCTCTGAGCTCAATAGCAATGGTTGCCTGACACGAGCTCTGAATAGAATGCTCCGACTGCTATCATTGTTGTCTTCTGTGATCCAAAAGAGCATGTTACTAGATCCAACGAGGGCGAGCTTGTGGGCCACGTTCGAAAGATTAAGGATGTTAGGGGATTCCTCCAAACTGGCAGACGCAGCTTGGCCGCCCTGTATGCGAAAGATGAAACACTAAACAATGCAAGTCAGCTAACCTAAGCAGGATATCTCGAATCACCAAAACTACTGACATTAGATTCTCTGCTCGTCGTAGTCGCAATTAGGTAACGGCCCGATATTTCGGCAGCCTTCCAAAATCCATTGCCATCTTTAAGTTTATACCTTCCGATAGGGCTGAGAACGTTCTTTCCTACATTTTCGGTAGACGCCGATGTAAATAGAAATAGCCAGGAGTCGCTCCAATAGATGATCGAACCATCTAGAGAGATATTACAGCCTCTGAGGCTAACAGGTGTTGAGATTCCCAACATCCATTGCTCAACACCATCTTTACTTGTGGTGCTTTTAATTCTCCTTTCTCAATTAGCAATGAGACGATTAAGATATTCGATTAGGAGCAAGAACTCACTCTGGCAGTGATATGAGCTTGTCTAGCAAGCGCTGCTTCGACTTCAGCTCCTCGGCCAATCCTTTTGGGACTGCTGTTCCCTTGTACCTCTCAACCGTCTCTGCCAAGTGTTCTGCTACCATTTTGGCATCACATCGATCCTTCTGGACTGGTTGAAGCACCCTGTTCTCCAGGAAATCAAGCATGAAGCTCACTGGCCTCTTTTCTAGAGTATTGCGGGAGTTGGCTTTGGCGATGAGCTTTCTGTGGCATTGCTTCACTGCTGGGCAAACCCTATAGCCTAGAACAATGCTCTTCTTGAAAAACTCCTCCGAGTTTCCGTTTTCTTTGCGCCTCGATTCGTGGTATTGTTGGATTCCTTCTGCGCCTTCTTCTAGATACGTAAAAAGAATGCTGATGATGCATCCAAGCGACCAGACATCGCTCTTTTGATTCATACTTCTTTCAGGCGAAAGAGCCTCGCTAGGAAGGTATGTGCCCATACCAACACGGCCTTGAGTTCCGGACATCGTATCAGAATGAGTGTTTTTGTTGAACATCGTATTGAAATCAATATCCCGTTCTCCAACATTTGACGAAGTTGGGTTATGGGGCATCTTGACTCTGGACATCCCAAAATCGCTTACTTTCCAAATCAAATCTTCTTCATGACTTCCTTGGCGCGTGTCCTTGAATATCAGAATGTTGCTGGGTTTCAAGTCCATATGATAACACACCATCTTCTGCATGTCGGGCGTCTTCATTTGCGTATGAAGAAAATGTAGCCCGTCGGCGAGACCCCATGCAGATTTGAGGCTTCGTATTCTGGCATCGGCGCCCAGTTTCGGCCCGGGATCCCTGACCATCAAATAGTTCTCCAGGCTGTCGATTGCAAGCTCCATAAAAAGACTGAATCTCAATGGGTTAGTCCCGATTTCGAGAGTGCCAATACTCTCCAGAATGTTGTCGTGCTTTGATGTACTTCGAAGAATTTTCCTCATAGTCTCAGCCTCCTCCCTAAAGTTGATGGCAGACTTGACCTTGTAGTCTTTGCGTGCCAACGCTTCTGGTTCGGGATTTGCGTATCCCTTGACCACGAAATGGCCTTTTGCGACCACGACCTTGTAAACATCTCCGTAAGACCCAGATCCCAAGTGCTTCTCCTCAAGCCATGGAAGCCGGCAAGTGTCAAGACTCTTCACAACAGTTCCAATCTCTTTAGGTCCACTGCGAATGACGACTGTAGAGAAACATGCTTGGTTCTTGTAGAATAAGTCCACGGTCGTATCATCGGAGCCAAAAACTTCCTCGAGGAAAGTCCGATCTGCTGGTAGAAGGCTTCGCCGAGAAGTGTGGGTGGTGGCGCTGCTCGAGCTCATGTAACCTGTCCCGGTAGTTCCACAAACAAGCTTCATAGTGAAAGATTGCGCCGCTTCCACAGGGCACATCGCGAACAACAGAACTGCAAGGAAGTCGTGGAGGTGTCTGTGTTGCACCAGCTTGGAAAATTCATGCTTGTCGATCCCAAAATTTGGCTCCTCCGTACAGCCAGTGATAAGAGTCTCGAAAAGGTCTTCCAGATTTCTTGGGGTGAGCACCTCTTTCGCGGTATCTGTGGTAGCAAATTGTTCGTTGTTGCTGTCGCCTTTCATTAACTTATCGCGTAGTTGTTTGTAGATGTCGCGGCGAAACGCATCGTAACTCGCCATTTCTAATCACTTTAGAGAAACCAGGTTCAGAAACGTCAAAGGAGAAGATGCGGTATGGAGGCCGTGCGATGGGACGCGCATGGCGATAACGAGGGTGACATGACAGATTGATGAGAGATGATTGCAAGAGGGAAGCTGACGAGGCTCCGGGGATGAAGGACGTTGGAAGAACGAGGTAAGGGAGGTACGCAGGTCAGCAAGAGGCAGCCAAGCTAAACACTCGCACCATCGCGTGACGGCTGGTTGGCAGGTGACAGCCATCCATCATGTCCTACCACCTGTTCATAACACACATGCAGCTTATTGCACAGCACAATCAGTGGCACAGATAGGCGAATGTTGACAACCTGGTGCTCTCAGAAGAGACCGCTTGCCTGAAATGGATTGTCTGATAAGGGGGCGATGCGAAACGCCACTCGTTTATGATTCGTCAAATTCCGAGACAAAAGTGCCGTGTATGATGCAAACTGAGTTACTGAGCCAATTAACTGTCGAGATATCATTGACACAACTGCACTTGAGGTGTCTTGGAAGCCTGAAGCTCTTTACTTGTAAAGTTCAACTATGTGGAAGACCACATTCTTCTATGCCCAGCCTTGTATCAACGTCAAACACGCCGCAACCTCACCGCCGTCCATTGCAAACAGCAATAAACCCCAACATACCAACACTTTTGATAAACCATAACAGAGCCTTCATCTCAATATATTACACCCTATCTTTCGTTCATCTTTTTGGTGCTTGGTCGAGGCTGTCTCTTTCGATAACCGCATTTTATTAGCTACTACCTTAACTACCTTGGCTTTTTTGATGAGCTCTACAGCCTACCAGTAATCGATCAAAAGGATGAGCTACGACAATCTTTTTCTCCAGGAAACTATCTTCTTCTACTTTTGTTCTCATCTGCCACATTAAGGGGGCCTTAAGTCAACTAGGCTTCATGTCGCCTTCTGTTAGGCTAGGTTCATGGGATGTCTTATTGTCCGATCTGAATTCGTAGCTGTTGATTAGAGGGTGTAGATTTCCCAAGTCGTATTGCCAGCGTATGGGCCTAGAAGTAATATGTCACGAGATATAAGTGAGGTTAATGCGGCTTACATTTGGTGGGCCCGACCTTTGTGACAGAATCAAACTTGCGCGTTTAGAAGAAGTATTGAAACTTGAATTGCACTTTCGTGATCCTGCCGAAAGCTTTGTGAAGACATGGTGTTGTCATATTTTGGACCAGGCACAGCAAAGTTATATTGCTACTGACTTGAGCATTATGATGGTGTTGCCGGGTTGACACTTGTGAGTCGAAAACCAAGACTTCGCCGATGAAACGGCCGAAAGTGAGTAGTCCACGAAAGTAAATCCATGAGTAAAGATGCTAAGTAACATGGCGTCTGATTGCTCAATTGCTCCTTGGCCCGACGGCATGGTCCTTTGGGGTCTTGGCAAGATAACACCTCTTGGCGAGCGACATCGCTGGAAGCTCCGAAGGTTATTCCAAGACTTTTCCACCCCACACTTTGAGGGGCATCCTCCACATCGAAGATAAACACATTCCTATTTCTGCATAGTTCGGGGACCAGTACCGTGATCATCGTACCGCCAGAGGAGATATCATGACGTCTCTGGCATTGGGGCAGGGTAAATGAGGCCTTGGCGACACTATCGGCGTCGGCTGAAGGCCGAAGGGCCCCGGTGAGGATCAATAAAATAGTAGACATGGTCGCATTGTGTACTGCCCGTTGGTCCTGATCGTCTTGCGCCTTCAACCTCGAAAAAACCCTTAAAACTCCGGAACCAACTCCGTGCTTGACAATGCACGTTCCAGAGATTGCGGCTTTCGCCCTGCTTCGCGCAGGCCTTGCTGCTGCTCAGCTCACGTATGCTAGCAACCAGGTTGAGGTAATCCAGGATAGCGAAGTAGTAGCGGCGAACTTCCCAGAAGTTGAAGATGTTGACCTGCGCTCGCCCGCTTTCGCCAACCCGGACGGCGTCCCGGCCACCTTTGCTAATGGCACGAGCGGCCCGACAGACCAGGCCACTCTCGGTGAGTGGAATTGAATTGAGATGCTTAACTCTGCGGCCCGACTCTAATGACTTATGATCGGCAGACTACTTCCTTCAAACTCTCGCAGCGCGCAATGAGTGGATGACCTACCACAGCCCCGACTTCAAGTCGGAAGAAGGCCGCTCGATTCCTTACGTCTACCTGTCTACCTCGAAAGGCGTCCCGACGGATACCAGCCAGAACACCTACGGCAATGCTAGCGCACCCTCAAAAGTACGCATCTGGATGCAGGGCGGCGTCCACGGAAACGAACCAGCTGGTGACCAGGCCCTGCTCGCCCTCCTTGGCAGGTTCGACGCCAATGCCACCTGGGCAGCTTCAATCCTTGAGAAAGTCGACATCATGATGCTCCCGAGATACAATCCGGACGGTGTGGCGTACTTTCAACGATACTTTGCGACCAGCTTCGACCCGAACCGCGACCACACGAAACTTGCGCGCCAGCAGACTCGGGACATCAAGCAGCTGATGGTGAGCTTCGCGCCTCATGTCGGTGTAGATTGTCACGAGTATAGCCCTACTACACCCTTTGGGGCCAACGAGCAATGGGTAGATGCCCAAGACGGCCAGTTCTCCGCCATGAAGAACGCCAACATCCACCCCGATATCCGGAACATATCCGAAGCCATCTTCGCGAACAACATTGCCGCAGCTATGGAGAGACGAGGTCTCCGATGGGGCCCTTATATCGTCGGTCCCTCGGGCACAGACAATCTCGTCCTGGAAGAAACCACCGGTGACGCCAAAATCGGAGATAGTGCCGTTGCACTGACCCAAGCCATCATGTTCCTGACCGAGACACGAGGCATCGGACTAGCAGACCAGCACTGGCAGCGCCGTGTCGCAACGGGCCTGACGATGGTCGAGACAGTCGTTCAGACGGCTGCTGATAGGGCCGAAGAAGTACTCTCGACAGTGGAAAACGCGCGCGCAAAGTTCATCGCCAGCACCGACGACATCATTGTTACGGAGTCTGCTCGGCCGACCAACATCACTTGGCAGTTCATCGAAGCGACGACGGGAGACCTCGTTGATATTCCTGTACAGTTCCTCAACACCACACCCGTGGTAGCAAACCTCACCCGTGCGAGACCAGAGGCCTATGTCTTTTCACGCGCGTGGGCTGATGTGGCTGAGCGTCTGCGAATTACTGGCGTGGAAGTACAGACGTTACAATCTGATTTCCAAGGCGAGGTTGAGGCATTCAACATCACGAGTGCCGAAGTAGCGCGGACAAAGTATGAGGGAATTGCTCGCACGACTGTGACGACGGAGACCGTGGTCAAGGAGGTTCGGATCCCGGCTGGCGGGTTCTGGGTCAGTACTAGGCAAAAGAATGCGGCGCACGCGTTTGTAACTCTTGAGCCTGAAGGTATCGACTCTTATGCTACCTTTAACGTTCTGCCGGTGAGCGTTGGTGATGAGTATCAAGTTTACCGCGTCATGGCATAGGTGATGAAACACGCCTGAGAGAGAGTTATATTTGAGCATTCTAGCTAAACAATCTAATTGTAATGAACGACTTTGACGGTCAAGTGCCCTGTCCTCTAAATTTCTCTATTCTGGAGTGGGCAAGTAACTGAAAACCTCTTTGGTCATCCACTACATAGCGAAATCGCCCTTGTGGCTTATTGAGTTAGGATCTAGTGCCCAGAAGTGAGCTGTTCACTGTCGATTCGTCATCAACGCACAATTTCTGCAGATGACAATCCAACATGAGAAGTTCTGGAAAGAGTAGATAAGTGCTGGCCTGGGAAGGTTCTCTGGACCGACATCAGCCGGAGGATTGCCCAACATGCCTAATTCTCCGCGGCGAATTGTCAAATGTCTAAGTGGGTCTCAACGGGACCAACTCCGGGTTCCGGTGCGGGGGACGGAGACAATGCCCCGTCATGTTCGGCGGCCTTATAAGTGACGAGCAACCCACGAGGCGTGATCACAAGCAGTCAAAATACTATCGGAACCATCTGAAGCTCGCGTAGTAACTCAAGATGGCAAACATGACAGAGTTTCAGAACCCCATCATTCCGGGCTTTGCTCCAGACCCCTCGGTCGTCATGGTCGATGGGATCTTCTACCTCGTCACCTCATCCTTCCACATCTTCCCCGGTCTACCCATCTACGCTTCCCGTGACTTACGAAGCTGGAAGCATATAGGTATATTATTGATTCACCGCATAAAATAGAACAATCCATGGCTAACTCGCTGCGTCAGGCAACGCAATCAACCGCCCAGAGCAACTCACTCTCGCCAACGCAGGCACAAACTCCTTCACCCTTGACACCGGCCACACAATGATCGCAACAGGCGGCCTCTTCGCCGCCACCATCCGTCACCACCGCGGGCGATTCTACATCGTCTGCACAAACTGCGGCTCCTCAAACGGATCCTCCGACTTGCAGAACTTTATCATCCATACCTCTGATATCTGGAGCGGACAGTGGAGTGACCCCGTATCAGTAGACTTCCACGGCATCGATCCAAGTCTGTTCTTCGATGACGATGATCGCGTGTATTTCCAGGGTTGCTTCGTCATGGGCCGCTCAAAGCAGCCGAGTTGTACGATCAAGCAAGTTGAAGTTGATGTTCTCACCGGGAAGCAGCTTTCTGAGCAACGAGAGATTTGGGGCGGGTACGCGAGATACGACACCGAGGGACCGCATGTGTATAAAGTCGATGGTTGGTATTACCTCCTGGTAGCCGAAGGCGGGACTTTTGAGCACCACATGCTTTCCATCGCGAGATCAAGAGACATTTGGGGACCGTACGAAAGCTTCGAAGGAAACCCGATCATGACGGCGGATGGGAAGGATGAGTACATCCAGAACATCGGTCACGGGGAACTGTTTCAGGACGCGAGGGGAGCATGGTGGGCTGCGGTGCTCGGCGTCAGGAGGGATGGTGATGGATGCGCTGCCTTGGGGCGTGAGAGTTTTCTGACGCCCGTTGAGTGGCCTGAGGGGGGATGGCCAAGGATAACTCAGCCCAAGATGGAGTTTGAGAGGGGGTTCGTGGAGGCTGCGTCGAGCTTGGATGTACAAGCTTTGAAACCACCTGCCGGTGTCACGGATGTCTTGATCAGGGATCCCGACTTTTCCAAGTACCGGCTCTCTGAGGATGACGAAAACAGAGTTACACTCTTGCCAAGCTGCAACGGATTCTCAAGTCCTATAGGAACTTGCACTTTTCTCGGGAGAAGGCAAAGATCTTTGGCAACTTACGCCATTGCTTCTCTCAAGCTAGACGACAACATGAAGTCAGCAAAGGGGCTTCGAGCAGGTTTGGCAATGTACAGAGACAGCGCCCGACACGTCTCAATAGCGTTCGACTCTGATGCTAAGGCCATCGTCTGCCATGCCTTCAACTCTGCGTCTGGCCTCGACAAAGTCTTCTCAAAAACCCTTCCTCTGGGGAACGAGACACGGAGGGTCAATTTCAAGATCCAAGCTTCGGAGACTGAGTGGAAGTTCTATGCTGCACTGCTCGACGAGGATGTTGCTGCTTTTGGCAGCGAAAGTCTTAACCTGGATAATTGCAGTTGGGAAGAGATCGGGGTGGTTCCGGTCAAGGATCTTGATGCCCGGGACTTCACGGGACCCATTCTGGGCATTTTTGCTCAGGCTTCAGTTAAGGAGACTGAAGATACACCGGTTACGTTCTCTCACTTTTCAGTGGAAGACGATGGATTCTGTATGTAGTCGGCATTGACGCATCAAACAACAAGCTCATCGCTTAAGACAAAGGAAACTCCATGGCCATTTCAGAGACATGCTGAAGCTGTGTTGAAAAGGATGAAAGAGGTGACATTGGGGTAATCCAAATAGGGCAAGTATATGACAAAGACTCAAAGGAGAGCAAGGACAACACAAGACAACGCACAACCAAGCGTCGGGAACGCTCCTTGTGTCAACAACACAACCAAAAGGCATCCCGGCAAAAGATTTTGACCAGCATGGGGGTCGAACCCACAATCTCCTGATTCCACGGTATATCGTAGTCAGACGCCTTGCCATTGGGCCAACCGGCCAGACAATTCAGAACATCTTTGATGCTCGTCTGTGCCCAGCTGTGCTCAGTTTGTGCTTCAAGTTTCGTTGCGAACTGTGCGGGTATGGTTGACGTTTTTGCCCTGGCAGATTGGAGGTCTGTGATGTTGCTGCAGCGGGCCAATGGCGACCTCCCAATTTGGAGTAAATGTGAGAAAATTTGCTAGCTGCTTTGTTCGGCTGAATTGAGAAGGGGGGGCCGAGGGGCAGGCTAAATGCCTCAGCCCCTCCCGATGTCGGGGTAAACCGTGTAATTGGGGTCGATATTACGAATTTCCTCGGCCCCGTTGGGAAAAGATTGTGGTGATGACATTGGGATTTGGCCAGTGTGGTTGAGCGAAATGTGAGTCATTGTCCCAATTCATTGCCCCTCTTACTGGGGCGTTACGGATAATCTGCCGGTGTTTTACACACTGCTGCCAATATATCATATGTGACTCTGGGGGAGCGGCAAAAGCTTGTTGTAGATGCTAGTCTCGAAAATTGTGGTCTTGTGTGCGATCTATTGTTTTCAGGTGCAAATGGAACTTCTATCAATAATTCCATGGAGAGACTCAACGTCTCATCTTTATGTCGTAACCCCTCTGGGTTCATTTTCCTCCTAATGCACGGGGACACCTGGATCTAGTATCCACGGAAGATAAGGTCCTCTCTCTTGGGGCCAGTGCCGATCCAGACAACCTTGACACCAACAAACTTCTCAATGAACTCAACGTACGCGCGAGCCTGCTTGGGCAGGTCATAGTACGTCTTGGCGCCCGTCGTGGGCGTGTTCCAGCCCTCGAGCTCCTCGTACACGACCTCAGCGTCATCAAGGGCCCTGATGTTGGCAGGGAAGGAGGGGAACTCCTCGCCAGTGTGCTTGTTCTTGTAGCCGACGGCGACCTTGATGGTGGGGAAGGTATCGAGGATGTCGAGCTTGGTAAGGTTGAGAGCGGTGTAGTGGTTCAGGTCGTGCGAGTACTTGATGACGACCAGGTCGAGCCAGCCGCAGCGGCGAGAGCGGCCGGTGGAAACACCGATTTCGTGGCCAATCTTCTGGAGCTTCTCGCCCGTCTCGTTGAGCAGTTCCGTGGGGAAACCGCCACCACCGACACGGGTGGTGTAGGACTTGACGACACCGACGACGTTGTTGATCTTTCTGGGGTTGAGGCCGAGCTTGTGACATGTCAGGGCACTGGTCTGTTCATTCAAGGATTACTTCAACTTACACCAGTGAAGACACCGCCGAGGCCAGTGTTGGATGATGTAACGTAGGGGTAAGTACCGAAGTCTATCAAGATTAGCAAGGCATCCATAATCAATATGCTATAGTATTCACGTACTCAAGTCAAGCATGACAGCTTGAGCACCCTCAACGAGGATCTTGTTCCCGTTCCTCTGAGCGTCGGCGATGATGGGGACAGCATCGACAACAAAGGTCTATGGAGGCATGTTAGTCACCAATACGGCATTTCAACGTCGCGGGGAAACTTACGCGGAGGTCCTCTCTGTACTGCTTGAAGCGCTTGATCTCGTCCTCAACGTCGTAGACAAGAAGGTCGCCGAAGCGCTTCTTGAAACCCTGAGCGAGCTGGCGAAGCTTGTGCTCAAAGAGCTCCTCGTCGAACATCTCGCTGATGGTGATACCGTTGCGGGCAGCCATGGTGCTGTAGGTCGGGCCAATACCGCGCTTGGTGGTGCCGATGCTGTTGCCGCCAAGCTCCTGCTCCTCCAACCCATCGACCTGGATGTGGCAGTCGGTGATGATGTGGCAGCGATCGGACACCAAGAGGCGCTCGCGGATGTTCTTCAGGCCCTTGGCCTCGAGATCGGCCATCTCCTTGAAAAAGGTCGGGACGTGGACGACGGCGCCGGATCCGATGAGGCTGATGCACTTTTGGTGCAGGAGACCAGAGGGAAGAAGGTCTGTAGATGGTGATGATCAGCATAAGGGGGTCAAAGGAGCGTTGCGAGGACATAAACACGTACGGAAGTCATAGCTGACGCCATCGACGATGACGGTGTGACCGGCTGTTGGAGGTCGGGTTAGATACTACACGTCGCGATGGCTTCGGGAGTTGGAGTGACTCCTACCATTGTGTCCGCCCTAGGGCCATCAGCATGCCATTGATTATCCAAAAGGTACCAAAAACCCAACCTGAGCTCTGGCGCAAATCTGCGCGTCTTGTCCGAGGCTATATCGCGGATGTCAGAAGAGGGGCCCGGGGGCGTCAATGGGCATAGCTTACACGTCGACCAGCTTTCCCTTACCCTCGTCACTATTTGAGCGCGATATGTTAGTTCGTAGTTCTGCGGCAGGTCTTCAATGGCGCAGCAGAGGTGAATGTTTGTCGATGTGTCGCGATCCATCGAGAGCATACGCATACACGGCCGATACGTGTACACCCTTGAGGTCCCTGTCTGTCATGTATCACTCTGCTGGCCGGAGATTGAGAAATGTAACCAGTGTGCAATAGCACAAGATAGACAAAGGAGAGAAGCGGGATATTGTGAGGTGAGAATACGCATGTATGTGTAGAGCAAAAGGTAGAGCAAATTTGGGCCGCGAGAATGTTGACAGCTTACCCCCACTGGGCGCCGAGAACGATATCAATCGTAGCCATGGCGTCCGGTATGGATTGAAATGTGCGAGAGAATGAGAGAATGTGTGTATAGCAACAAGCAACTTGTTTAGCGAATTGTCCAAAGTATGGGTTGCTGCGATCGCAACGTCGGTCTGCGATAACTTCACAAAAACAATCAGAAGGGGAAGACGCGGGGTTTAAAAATCGGCCATGGAGGGGCAGGTTTTGCTTTGGCGGGGTTCCAGGTCTGCGGGCCAACGTGACGACGGGCCCACTTCTCTGCTGCTTCCCTCGCTGCGATGACTCTTTCCCGCAGGGCAGCAGCAGGGCAAGGTTCCTTCCATTTGGTGCTGTCCGCGGAAGGTGTGTGCTCTAAAACGATTGCGTTATCGGCCACTTGTCGGGACTCGGTGAGTACGTACCGCGGCAATGGGCCGGACGATACTCCGTCATGTGGCTGATGACAGCTTAGCCACAAAGCCACAGCCACAGATTACCTGACATTTCAGCCACATTGTGAGCCTCAGGAATTTCTCTAAAGGAAGAATTCCTCTCAATCAATTCCCTCTCTTGCGCGTCTGTTGCTCGCCGAACTCAGCTTGCTAAAGGCCAGTTCTTATCAGACAAGGACGCTTCAATCAAAGACAATTCTTCTACTTCTTGAGGTACTCAGACCACCTTAGCTTGATCATGAATAAGAGACTCCGACAAGAGACTACCTTAGCCAGCATAAGGCGCATACCTCTCGTGAAGGTGCAAGCCAATAACCAAAAGTTCAACTCTCGCTGATGGTATGCCCAAGTTTGTCCGTAATACCTTGCGCTTTCATTCATCCACCGTCCACGTGCTGTCGTCCGAATTGGAGCAAATCGGCCGAGCCTACATATTTATTACTGGACCTCGTCACGTCAAGCTCATGAACCTAGCGCACATCGCAACCCCTGTCGATTCTCCGCTTTGCTGGCAATGTTTTCATCGCCGAGGACCGAACTAGCCTTTTTTCTCCAGTTACGAGAACTTCAAGTTGCCCAATAATCACATTTGTTTGGATACTATCGCAGGCTATAGACCATCATGTAGCGAGAGAAAAAGAATGCAATGATTTCACTTGATCAACCTGACTCACTGCGAATCGAAGTACAACCTATAGTGGGTTTGCATTGAGTTGTAGGGAGCGGAAACGCACACGATTGACCACGCTGAAAGCCCTTCACATGTCTTCCCGAGCTCATCCTCGGGCTGAGCAAAAGTTCCTTGCCTACCATGGACCAACATCGTCAATATGACCAACGAGATGGAAAAGCGCTCACTGATCGGAACACGTACCGAGCAAGGGCAGGGGAATCCATGAGGGACTGGGACTAACCTGGTGTAGCTGGAGCACACCAGGGCCAAAGCTGAAAACTTGCCTAGGCCTACCGAGAGCGCCGACGCCATCCAATCTTATCTGATGGATCAGATAACTTTCTTCGTCCCCTACCCCACGCCTCCTCTGCAACCTTTATCAATCTCTTCACTCCCCTCCAGCCAATGACACTTCTCACCAACGGCCAAGCTAGCGTCCCCCTCTCCACCTCGCCGTCAAAAAGGCCCTGGACGCGACCCGAATGAAGCGAGAGAGCTCTAACCGAGCATCCTGATCTGGCATGGCTGCCATGCATAGAGGTACAACCCCTTGTCAAGTTGGCCGGACCATCTAACCGACCCTGGCTTTGGATGCACCATCGGATCACTCAACACGAACGCCTTATTCTAATAACGCTGGTGATGGAGTGAGGGAGGGTCGAACTACCTGGCGTGCGGACGCCACATGCAGAAGCCTGACTCTAACATTGTCCAGGAACATGGCCTGCCCTCCAAGGTAGCCATGGACTTGGAAGGCTCTATGTGTTTGTACATATATAACATTGTATGTACCCCCGGCAAGAGCTAGACGTGATGAGATTTCCTTTCTCTTTTCCGCGCCTATCACTCGTCTCCTAATTCCTTGGTTAGCATCACCAAAAAGTCTGTCTCTTGTGTCGTCTGAAAAGCCGTAAACCTCATCACAGTCCTCAAGATGAAGTGCTCATACGTCCTCCTGGCTACCGCCGGCCTTGCCGTGGCCCAACAAAAGTTCACAGATGTCGTCCCCAAGTGTTCCATCGAGTGCCTCACAAAGGCCGTAAAGGACGGCACCAAGTGCAGCAGCATTGACGACTCTGCCTGCATCTGCGAGGCGGACAACTACCGCAGCATCTACACCGTCGGCGTCAACTGCGTCCTTCAAGCCTGCGGCTCTGACGTTGCTATTGGTACGTCAACTTCACTTTAGTCCGTTTCTGTTTTGCACATCTACCAGGCTCTACGCCTTCAATGTTCCAGGCAACAGCCTCAACACCATGACTGACACTTGCTCTCAACAACAGGTCAGCTCCTCCCCGCCGCCGGCAAGTTCTGCCGCGAGGTCACCGGCGGCGCCTCCGCTCCTCCCGTCGACTCTGCCTCCGCCTCCGCCTCCGCCGTCGTTTCTTCTGCTATCGCATCTCTGTCATCTGCCGCCGCTTCTGCATCGACTGCTGCTTCTAACGCGACTGCCTCTGTCTCGATCACCGCCACACCGACTGCCGGCGCTAGCAGCACGGCTGCCGCGGCTACCACGGCTTCTCAGGGTGGTGCTGCTCCTGCTTTGGCTTCTATGGGTGCCCTTGGCATGCTTGCTCTCGGTGGTCTTGCTGCTTTCTAGAGCAATGTTCTCCGGGAAAGGAGTGACTGAGGAGCAATGTAGAGGAGGTCGGAAACAGTGACATTTACCGAGCCAGGCTGAGCGATGCCATGTGAAATCACTAGGCACCTAAAATGTTCATTCACCATCTGACAATAATTTGAACTTATTGAGATGGTCTGTAGATACCTGCTTATTAAAAGCAAATAAAGTACCATACTATGTTCTCGAATAGTGCATAGCTTCGATAACGTGCGATCTCTCGGGGCTCAAAGACTCGAGACGATGTTTCCTTGGACGAGAATTGAAAGTCAAGCGAACCTCCAATCTTATCATTTACTGTCCAGCCTTCATCTTCCAGGACCGCGTAATCCACACCGTGTCGTAAGGCTTGCTCATAAAACTTGAGCTCCACTCCCAAATCCTCTAGTTTTCGTCTGATCACCAGTTTCTCAGGGCTCATTCCTCCCGTGTTGGTTTTGGTGATGATGTGTAAGGCAAGAAACTGGGGAAGCTCTCCTCTTTTGATACGTCTTAGCAGTCCTTGTACATTATAGACCAAGAAAACAGCTCGAAAGCCACCCCAAGAGATAAGCATCGCAAGGAAGATGGGAGCGATGATACCAGGTCATTACCCTTGTATAGCTCACTCCGGCACTCGAGTCTCAAAACTTCGAGCAGCTCGTGCTCATGAAGGTATCCCCGTGGGTCCGTTTTCTCGTCGCTCCCTTCGGTAGAACGATCCCAGGCGGTGACGCCCCGGTATTTTCCTGAGCTGCCACCCAGTCGTAGACGTTTGAGGGTGGGTGCGAGGTCTTTTAGACGCCCGACGCAAGAGTCATTCATGTTTTGGCACGCCACCCATTCCATGTGGCCGTGGCTAATACACTGTATTTCTTCCATGCCGCCACAGCGTATGAACATGCAATCGATTGCAAGATCACGCAAGCTGCTACTATCATCGAAAGGCCATCCGTAGGGTCCGTAGGGTCCGTAGCAGCAGGTTGTATGCGGGTAAACTTGACGAGGGACATATGAAGGGCTGTCGAACATCAGCATCGTGGGAATGTCCATGTTGCGCCGAATTCCCATGAAAATCAATCTCTCGATGTCTGGGTACTCAGGAAAATGTAGGTGGTGTTAATGGTATACTGATACTGTTTCTAGGGCTGGTTTTTGCAGCATCAACCACTAGTGCCACATAGCTGTTCCCTCGGAGGAAATGCATGCCCCACAACCTTGTGCCGATTTCTACCACCGGCTTCAGTGCATAGGTGCCAAGAGAGGCATGGTTCGTAAAATCTTCAAGACCTCTCGAACGGTGGAACTTTGGGATTTCCATTGCCTGAGGTTGGACTTCTCTGAAAGAAAATGACCGGATGTGTTTGGCGAGATCGGGACGTTCAAAGAGCGTGTACACCAGCAAAAGCGCTTTCTGACGTCTGACGCAGGACGCAGAAATGATAGAGGTACGGAGTTGCAATGTCTCGCCAGTGAGTGTCAACAAGATAGAGGTTGAAAAGCTCGGCGCTATTGGTGTGGCTTGGTCGGTCTGGGTTGGTGAGACAACCTGTGCAATGCTCACAGGGATTTGAAGCTAATAAATGATGGACCGCGTCTGGTAGGCTCGTGATGGTTACTAGAGGATGTTTCCTGTCCACTGCAAGAGAGACAGTATCTGATGCATCGGTGGCTGCCGGATTGCCGGAAGTTTGTGCGGGATCTATGCCTGGTATGAGAGATGATTTCTAATGCAAATTTGGTATGGGGGGGGGGGGGGTTATCGACTTTTGATCGCTGTAAGCGGGGGGGACTTTTGAGACAGATGGAGATTTGGAAGAATTTGGCACTCTTCAAGTTCTAGGCATTAGAGCTCTCGACTATATGTGTGTCCACAGCCTACGATGGTTGCCAACGTTTGAAGAAACTCTCGCAACTAAGATCCAAAAGGTTGCGGCCTCACTCAAAATTGACTTTGGAACCTTAGTGTGCCGTGTAAGGTTAATGGAGTTCAATAGCGTTAGTAGACACGGCGCGCATAACACAAAGTTTTATTAACCTCAACGTAGTTTTAATAGAACGGTTCTTTCAACTCTTCCGACTGCTAAAAAGGGCTATATCACTAAAGTCGCCAATCGTCTAGTTTCCAAGTTCTGGATGGTACTCGACTCACAGTGGCGACGTACCTACTTTTCTGCCTATCTACTTATATACTGGCACGATGTATATATGAACTAAGGCTGTTAGCTTTGATCAAGTGACAATTCTGTGATGCCTGACTCTAACTACCTTACCTTACGTCAAGCTAAGAGAAGATAGAGCTCAGATAATAAACGACCTTTTTCCGAAGATGGCAGCATTTATCATGAGTATTTTCCGTTACATATAAAGAGTGCTTAATGGTCCGTGAAGTAGGTACATACGCCCACCCTAGATGGGTGAACAAACATCTGTTAGCACAGTGATACGGTAACTTAAGGTAGAAGAGGACTGGTCAGAGGGACTGCAGCACGATTGGGGCTTTGCATCAAGATCCTTGAGACTGCGACCGAAGGTTGTAGAAGTGAGAATTTCATGGCATAAAGTAGAAAATCCGAAATTAATCCTTCTTCACTGGACTCTTATGGCACCCTTGGGCTGCATGGTGGTCAGGAGATGCAATACCCCTCCTCCTTGGCACAGCGACCACAAACAATTTCGGCCTCCCGTGCATGATCGCTGTCGCGCATCAGCTCTCGGCATCTCAGACGGCTCAACTTTACCTCCAGTCTTGAGTGAAAAACTCTTCTTTTCCATTTTCTCTTGAAAGCCTTTGGCCTCGTTCATTACGCCAGGTTTGAATGATTATGGGGAGAGTGATCGGATGTGGAAAATAGATGGAATCATCTTAATCACAATCGAGTGAATCTGGGGACCAGGAAATGATTATCCCGATCTTCCCAACCCCATTTAACCGGTGCCAATAGGATATCATGGAAACCTGGGCATACAGTTACTCTAGACTCCCAGTGACGCAGATCTCGTAACCCCACGGGGAGGAAATCGGACCACATCTTACACCCTTGTCAGCCGTTCCCCCGGGTCATGTAATCCGAGGATCACTTCTAATACCTGGATGCACCTTCAATAAATTCCAATTCATATCAAACTTCCTGGGAGACGTGGAGACCTGTGTATTGATCAGGAACAGATTTGATACGAGATCTCACTAGCCCCTGGACAACCACTTCACATGCAATGAAGATGGCCACCGCTGTAGCCAAAGCGCCATATTTTGGGCTCAAGGGGAAATGGCTTACTTATTGGATTACATTTGCATGCAGTGTAGACATGCTCATGTTCGGCTATGACCAAGCAGGTAAGCGATTTTACCGAAGTCTGAGCCGTATGCTAACACGAGCAAAGTCTTCAGCGGCGTTATTGTGACTAACGATTTTCTCGAGCTCCATGACCTCGTCGGCCCGGAGAAGACCCGTATGTTATCTACAATCACAGCAATATACGACATCGGCTGTTTCGTCGGAGCGATTTTGGCATTCACAATTGGGGAATCACTGGGTCGAACGAAGTCCATCCTCATCGGTACCGCGATCATGAGCATCGGCGCCATCTTGATGGCATCGTCTTATAGCTTGGCCCAGATGTTTGTTGGGCGCATTGTGCTAGGGTGAGTATCAGCCAATGCCCTTGCTCGTTCCATGACGAGGCAAAATCATGCTCATGTCTACACAACAGAATCGGCAACGGAGTTAACACGGCTACCGCCCCGATTTGGCAAACAGAGACAGCTCCCGCTCACTGGCGTGGGAAGCTAGTCATGTTTGAGATGATGATGAACATTGTAGGGTTCTCCCTCTGCAACTGGATCAACTTTGGGTTGTCATACGCAGGCGGTGCTGTCGCGTGGAGGTTCCCTCTCGCCTTCCAATTCGTCTTCATCATCGCGCTATTCGCCACTGTTCCATGGCTGCCCGAGTCGCCCCGGTGGCTTATGTCACATGGGCGGGAGAAAGAGGCCACACAGATTCTTGCCTGTCTCGAGGCCGCACCAGAAGACGATGCGTTCGTTATTTCGCAGAAGGAAGAGATACGATTCAGTATCGACTACGAAAGAGAACATCATATCCGGTGGAGAGATCTGCTGCGGCCTGATCCTGGTGCGACCAAACCACTGCGCAGAATCATTTTAGGGGCTGGCACGCAATTCATGCAGCAATTTGAAGGTAAGATGGATCTTGGTTCAGGAAGGGATGGCGCCAAGTGCCTCTGACATATCGTTGCATGCAGGTATCAACATCATGAGTTATTACATGCCGGCCGTTTTGATCTCTGCCGTAGGCCTATCAAACGAGCTGGCGCGTCTTCTAACCGCTGTCAATTCATTGACTTATCTGATCTTCTCTTGTGTCTCCGTCACCCTAGTTGAGAGATGGGGACGGCGTGGACTGATGCTTCTGTCTACTGCCGGTCAAGGCTTAGCGTTTCTCGTTATCACGATTCTTCTCAGGTATGGTGGCCCGGGAGGAGACCGTAGAGCATCAGAGGGATCCATTGTCTTTTTCTTTCTCTACTTCATGGCCTTCGGCCTGGGAATGTTGGGTGTTCCCTGGCTTTACCCTACAGAGATCAACTCGATCGCCATGCGAACAAAAGGTGCTGCAGTGGCTACAGCCACCAATTGGTACATCAAGTCTTTGATCGTTCTGTTTTGAATCAGCTGACATTATTCAGGATGACGAACTATGTGATTGTCCAAATCACACCAATCGGAATCCAAGATTTGGGATGGAAGTTTTGGATCGTGTTTACAGTCCTAAACGCTGCGTTTCTGCCTGTCATCTACCTCTTTTATCCTGAGACAGGTAAAGGCCAATTCCAAATCCAAGCATGCAGGTACCTCGATCAAGATTCGTCTAACACGCAAGCTAGCAAACCGAACACTCGAAGACCTCGACGAGTACTATCGCAACAACCCTCCTCTCTTCGTTATTGGCGATAAGGACGCGATTGCCAGTAAAAGACCCAAGAAATACGTCGATAGACAGGAAGCACATGTTCAGCGGGTTGCTCACGGGAATGAGGTCACTGAGACCAGCGAAAATGCGGTTTTATCTGGAGAAAAGCACCAAGCAATATGAGACTAGCGGCTTGTTTCGGGCAGGGTAAAGAGACCAAAGGTTCAAGATGTACTCATTAGTGTGTCTTTTCATGTCAGGGTATACCCTCCATCAACGATGATATCAGCACCAGTCATGTAGCAGCATGCATCGCTTGCCAGAAAGACATAAACCTATATCTCGTGGTTAGCAAACGTAGACCGACCGTGTGACTACTGCAATCTGTCTTACGCCTTTGAGCTCAGATGTCTCAGCCATTCGCTTGCCGGGAATCATCTCCATCCACTTATCGAAGCGTTCTTTTGGTTGAACATACAACACTTAATCCAGGTCAGCACTAGTTCCGGAATTAGATGAGGGCAAGCCATGCACTCACTCTCCGTTTCAATAAAGCCCGGAGACACGCTGTTGACCCTTGCGAAGTCTACCCATTCTACCGCGAGGCTCTTTGCCAGGTGTACGGCGGCTGCCTTTGAAGAGTTGTAGGCAGCCTGTCGCTGGGGAATGTTGACCAGTGTCGCACTGACTGACGCAGTAATGATGAGGTTGCCACGCCCCTGTTGCTTGAAGACCTTCCCGGCAGCCTGCGCCGTCCACATGACACCATCAAGGTTGACACTATTGTTGTCTTTCCATGTCTCCTCAGTGTACTCAAGGCTGGGAATATCAGCGCAGACGCCAGAGTTTGCAATCATGACATCAAGGTGCCCAAAGTCTTGAACAATCTGATCAACCGTGGCGGCAATTGAGGCTCGAGACCGAACGTCGCTCTGGTAAGCGCGAATGTTCACACCTGTGTCCTTGGCAATTTGGCTGGCGATCTCAACGGCATCTTTGCTGGTCGCGTAGATCAGAGCTACATCTGCCCCGGCTTCGGCGAGGCCCCGAACGATCTCGAGGCCAATGCCTCTGGCGCCTCCCGTAACGGCTGCGACCTTGCCTTTCAGCGAGAACTGCGAAAGGACAGGTGCACCGGGATTGGGTGGCTTGTACAGCGGCATGGCGGATGATGTGTGATTGGGACGCGTTCAAATAATGAGTTCAAGTACCGCACTTAAGAAGCAATAGTCAGTTGATACTCGGGCAGGGAGCAGCGAATGCGAGTTCATCGGACATTAGCCTAGGAGGGGTAATTGAGGGGTTGGAGAACTGCGCCAAGATGGCTGAAGTAATCATGCATGGGGATAGGGCGAGAGGGTTCCTCGAGACTGGATAACTATTACTCAGGTGGAAATTAAGTAAGTCGCTCAGTCATTTCTCTTTGAATGATTTGATTGTGGTTGTTCTTTTTCTCTATTCACTCCTTGCTTGAAAGACAACCTATTGTGTTTGACATTCCTCTACTGGGAATTCTCTACTTAAAGCGGTAGTCCACCTACTTGACTTCATACCCTGTGTCGAGAAAGAAACGAGGTCACAGGCTGGGTGATCTGATGGAATGAGCTATCATAATCAAAGAGACTACCCCAGAGTCGGCTTCGCCGGTGCTCGGCTTGTCAGCCATTTCTGGAGAGCATGGATAACCCTCCGGTCTAGTCCGCGGCCCGCGGCGCATCAAGGAAGGGCCCAGGAGTGCACACTGCCGTTACCCGTCGTAAACGCGACGCTGAGTTCCCACAAGCGCCGGGATGGTAACGACCGACCGTTGTATTAGATATCTATTGCGGAATCGCAACTGTTCGCGACTTAACGCCCCGAGGATTACTGTCGATCGTCATCAGGTGACACTAACGCTTTTCCATCCCCGACTTAAGGACGCTAGAAAGGCTTCATTTACTCTGTGGGGAAGCGGGTACCTTAGATCAGATTGGGGTAGGTCTCGTGGAGTGACCGTATGCACCCCAAAGATGATGGTTCCATTTCCAGATCCGAGCCCCGGCCAACGCCATGAATACGATGTTTCATTGCAGATCCCATGCGGCAGGTCCTCTCTTAAAAGCGACAGTCTGCCGGCTTCGCTAACTTGAAGCGTCCTAGCCACCATCGTCTCTATTGGCGCGCAAGTCTATCATCGTGCGGTTGAGTTGCCGCCGTATTTTGGACTTCGCGACTCTTGAAAGTATTTAAGGCGACGATTGGAATGTCTAACATCGAATCGCTTCAAGATCCGAGCGCTGCACGTCTTCAAAGCTAGGGCGTCTGAGTCTCTTGTTCCACATTCATCATGGGCATCTCAAGCTTCCTCCTCCTCGGCCTCGGGGGCGCCTCTCTGGCCGCGAGTCAGTCTTTCCAGTCGACGCCCGTCATGGGATGGAATTCGTACAACCAGGTCGCCTGCAGCCCGACCAATGCCGGTATCACAGCCGCCATCAATTCTATGGCTGACCGAGGCTTCGTCACCGCGGGCTACAAGTACTTCCAGGTCGACTGCGGTTGGGCATCCAGAGACGGCCAGCGAAATGCTACATCGGGCGCGTTGAAGATCGATGCCACCGCGTTTCCTCAGGGGCTCAAGCCCTTGAGCGATCTCGCGAGGTCCAAAGGCATGAAATGGACCATGTACTCTGATGCCGGCGTGCGCATGTGTGACACCCAGGTCCCGAGTCCTGTCGCGGGCTCACTCGGCCACGAAGCCGCCGACGCCGACTTTTTCAAGACACTCAACACAGAGTATCTTAAGTGTGAGTTATACAAGATATAATTGTCGAGTTTGCCTCTAGTGCTACGCGGCATGCGCTGACTATGATCTGCTCTCAGATGACAACTGCTATGTGGACGGTCCCAACTCATCGCAGAATGCGCCCAAAGACCCGCGAACCGATTTTGTATCGCGTTTCACCGTCATGTGGAAAGAACTTCAACGAGTCGGCATTCCGGGCATGCTGATCTGCCAATGGGGAACCCCCTATTCGGCTTCCAGCGGCCTCCAAGGGCCCGCACAATGGGCGAAGGGCATCTCGACCTCGTTCCGACTGTCAGACGACATTGCCACGGGCTGGAGCAACGTTTACCGAATCTACAACCAAGCTATTCACATTGTCAAGTCCGGCATCGTCGGGCCGGGCAACATCGCTGATGCTGACCTTCTCGAAGTCGGCAACACTGGCATGACTTTTGACGAGCAAGCCACTCACTTTGCGTCCTGGGCCATGCTCAAGTCTGCGCTCATGATCTCCACCAATCTTGCCGCTCTCTCTGATCAGGCCGTTGCCGTCTTGCAAAACAAGGATCTTATCGCCATCAACCAGGACTCAGCCGTCAAGCCCATCAAGCTAGTTCAGCGCTGGACAGGAAATCGCGACCTCTGGGCCGGTGACCTCGCCAACGGAGATGTCGCCGTCCTTGTCGTCGACCTGAGCAATGCGGCCCGCACGCTGACTGTCCAGCTCGCCGATCTCGGCATCACCTCCGCCACGGTCAAGGACCTCTGGACGTCAAAGTCGGTCACCAACGCCAACAGCTACTCTGCGCAAGTCAACGCTCACGGTTCCCTCGCACTTCGTCTCTCCAACATCCAGCGCTCAACCGCCGCCGGCGCGAAGTACAACTACGTCTCCGTCGCCACCGGCTCGCTGTCATCCGGCGCGAACCTGCAGTCCTGCTCCGGCTGCACGTCCTCTAACAAGGTCGGCAACCTCGGCGGCTCCTCCAACGGCCGCGTTGTGCTGTCCAACGTCTCGACATCAAAGGCCGGCACGCAGACCGTCCTGTTCGACTACATCAACGGTGACGTCGGGTACCTGGGAGGCAGCAACAACGAGAGGCTGGCGTCCATCAGTGTCAACGGGGGCGCCGGGCAGACGGTCAGCTTTCCTCTCAGCGGGTACAACTGGTCCGCAGATGTTTTCAAGGGATACGCAGTTGAGTTGACAGGTTTCACCGCCGGCGGCGCCAACACCATTAGCATTTCGGGCGTGGGAAGTGCTTGGGCACCGGACTTTGACCGGGTAGGCTTAGCTGCGTAGACGTTGCATGCACAAGAATCAAAGTCGTGAAGAATTTGCATAATGTTTGCCGTTCATGATCAATGGTCCCCTTGCCACGCTACAGTCAAAAGCATTGTGTCTAATTCACAAGTGCATGTCAAGACTTAGAAGAGGAAATGGGATTCACCAATCTGATGATTGGAATACCTGGCTTATGCATGAACCAAATTCCTTCGCAATGCATTGTCAGACATATTAATTGCCTCTAAGCCATTGGCCCTTATCTCCCTATTCTCCTGCCTAGAGTAGTTTCCAATTCTCAACATCCAGAGCTGCAAGGTCACCACCACACAATGTCGCATGATGATTGTAATGAACAACTTCGACTCCCAAATCCTCAAGTTGTCCGAAGAAAGGGGATGGAGCTCGACGGTTGCAAGCGATGTGCAGGGTTCGGAATTCCGGAAGATCACCACGTCGTATCCTTGTAATCAATCGCTCTATTGTGTGGTACTCACGTCGAATCGTGTGGTCCATCGGACTTCTAATGGCCCAGTTGCACCCTGGCAAAAATAAAGTACGCAGTGAAATCGGCAATGAATCGAAAAACGCCCCTGTTCGGACGGCCTCGCGTGGAAAGGGCGTGGAATGGTCGCGACAGAGGGCGCGGTTGAAATCTAATCGCAAAGTATCCAGACGGGTGAGTTGTTGCAACAAATCCAGGCCGTCCCACTCCCACGATGGATGCTCAATAGACATAGTACCTATATCAATGCTCAGTCGTAGCCGTTTGAGAGTAGGTGCGAAAGGCTGTAATGATTCTAGCAAACTAGCTCTCCGGCTGGGGTGCTGCGGCATGATAATCTGAATCTCTTCCAGAATTCTGCAGACCCTGCAAATCGACTTATAGTGGTCCACGAACGATTGTGTGCTACGCGGGCTTCCACCAATTTTTAGACTCGTAAGGTTTGCGAACAGATTATCAAGACTGAGGCCTAGAGGAGACTTGATTGGAATGAAGTCGAAGAGAGCGAGAGAGGTCAGGTTTGGCGCGAGTTGAAGCGCGCACGAGTATTCAATGGTGTCGTGGAGGAACTCCGGCCCTCCTCCTCCTAGAGAATCCGGTTTGCCAAGGGTCAAGTGTACTAGATTTTTGAATCGGGTGCGTGGGTTTTGTGGCGATGTAACTGTTGATAAGCTCTCAGCAACCACGAGGTTCTTTAAAACTTCACCCGACCATTGTACTGGCAGCTTTACGTGCTTCGCCCGAGTCGTGTGTGCCAGCAACATAGTCGCCAAGAATGACTGGACTTCGTTGCCTGTGACAATCCACTCTGGCAGATTCGTCGTATCCTCATCGCGGGGAAACTCAATTCCAAGCTGTTTGCTTCTTTTTTTCAGTAGCATCGTCGCTTCTTGATATCCACGCAGGGTTTCATAAGAGAAGCTGTCTATACAAACAGATTCCACAAGTTCTCCAAGGTCAGGGCACTCAACGAGAGACCTGAGAAACAGCGGTAAAGTTTTCGTCGCCCTATAGTGTCGGAACAGAAACATCTGGCCAACTGCCCGCCATGCTGGGCCAACGAGACAGAAAGTCCAAAGATTTCTCCGGGCGATCAATTCCAGACCCTTCTGCCATTCTGCTAGGTCTGAAGATTCATAGCCGGATTCGAGATGAGGAGCTATTCGAAGTAGAATCTCAACGGGTAAGTGTAAGCTTTTATGTCCGGTTCGAGCGCCCAACATGCCACTTGTATGACTATATTCGTGGGACATATTTGCTTCTGTTGGTCCGGGTGTGGCAAAGTTCTCAAGTCCACTGTGCTTTCCAAAGCTAGGGGACAAAAAAGTGTGCTTGGTAGTTCAAGCTGGGAAGAGTTCCTTGGACACTTGTCGTTGAATTTTTGCAGGAAGAAAGTGCTTGCCGTGGATTATTGAAGAAAATAAGGCAGACGGTGGCCAAGCAATACCAATATTGTGTCGTATCTCCGTTATCCAACAGACACAGGGGGTGTTGGGGCGGTAGGGGGTCCATTCATCATCATTTCATGACTTTGACTGTGACATCTTACATTTCATGATACCTTGCGGTCAACTAAATGGAGATAAGGATGCCCCTTACACACATCACTGCCATGGGCGAGTGAATTATTCCGAGCAGAGGTTTACTACCGCTGTCATTCAATTTTTCTATTCTCTTCTGGAGTTGATCTGTCAATAGTCTCACAGCAATCAGGAGTAAATGAGTTTTCCGACATCTTATCTGAATCAAAGGATGTAGGCTTTCCGCCATCATCACTAGGAAAAGGTAGAAGTAACTAGTCAAAACTGAGGTAGCCTATGTCAACCAAGCCAAAGTCTCATTCAAGCCATTCGTGCATCCAAGACTGCGTATCTAGCAAGTGAACAGGCTTGGGCCGGGAATCGTGTAGGACTCAACCGGGGGCCAATCTAGAAACGTCCTTGTCAGCTAAAATGTGCTTCATGGATGCCAAAGGGAAAATTCTGGAAGACGTACAGATGTTGATCGTAACTCCAGGGTCGGTACCCTATAGATAATGAGTAGTTAGTAACCATACTCGAGAGTTGAGAAATTCAATATTTGGAAGCACAACTGCTAACCTTGTACGCGCCAGGCAAGCTGACAGTCGAGGGAGTCTTGGTGCCAGTGCCTCCAACAACGTTGATCTGAGCACATTCCATGTAGAACTGGGCACCCGGGTAGCTGCCAGCACCGTGCAGGGCAATCATTTCCGCGCGAAGGAGATACTGGCCAGGAGCGATACACTCTGGAATCTTGATGCTGTGGCGTCCCTGGCCGTTGATGACCTTTTCGGTTCCCCAAACGCCACCGCTGTAGCCGTCTTGCTGAATCTTGAACCAGCCATCTCCGACGCCCGAATCGGTAGTAGCGTCGCTGACCTTCTTCAGATACGCGATGGTCGGGCCCTTGTGACTGCTGTCCATGACATCCGCGGGCGCAGAGCCGGTAGAGCTGAGCATGTAACGCCAGATAGCGGTAACGTTCTGCCCGGCCTGAACGGTGATGACCTTGGAAGTAGGCGTCGTGGGGTTCGGGGCGCCGTTGCATGCGAGAGAGCTGGAGGTAACATCTTCGATAGGGCCATTGTAGGAGGGAACGCGAACGCCGTTGCCGACGCCCTGGTTCGTGCCGCCCACCTCGAGTGACGAGAAAATGGTGTGGGCACTGGCCATACTGGCCGTCAGAAGAGGAATAAGAACCTTCATTGCAGGTTTGGGTTAGGCGTTTCTTGGTCAGAAAATGGCTGGATGAAAGAATGAATATGTGCTCAAACGCGCTCGGCTTGATTAGGGCAGTGGTCAAGTAGAGATGAAGCAACGAACTCGAGGGGTATATATAGGAGTTCCTTCCCTTCATTTATCCATCAAATGCTGACATCGCGAGTGTTCTTTTCTTCTCGGAGGGTTTCCCGTTCAAGGCGAGTTGGACCAGCTGACAAGAAGCCAAGACTGCCATGCCGGCGACACACCGGCCGTGATGTTGCTACATTACGACAAATAGGCGAATCGTCTGGCTTTATGAGGTCGGGAGGATCATCAGCCAGGGCTCCGGGTGGATCGACGGAGGATGATGGTCCGGATTCCACAGCGATGTTGGTCGGAACCGGTACCGAGATTCCCGTTCGCCGTGACCCAAGGCTCTGGGCGTTCATTTAATTGAGGTACTCTAATTTGTGCTTCTCTAATCGTCCTTCTCTGCAAGTGACATGTCTTCACCTGGCTCCCGGCTCTGCGTCTCTTTATGCATGCGAAGATCGTCTGAGAGGACGTTGTCAACAGTCAACTGCCTAAATCAGCAGGGCATGCGCAGCGATTGATTACCCTATAGCATCGATATTTCCCACCCAGCCCGACGAATGAATGATACATGTGATAGGCAAATTTTGAGACGTCGACAGACTCTACATGCTCTTCTAAAATGCCGCGTTTGCGACGTGAATCAATAAATGACCTCTAACTTCACTTCAGACCGGCTCAGTCACCATTAAAACCAAAGCCCCCAGATTATCGGAACAATTTCTGCTCACTTATCCTATGAACTTATATTCCGGCAAGCACCCGCTCCTGCAATTAGCATTTTCAGTTGACTCTCGACATTAAACCCACATTAGATGTCGTGGTCACGAACTACCTATGCATATCTATCACACAATACCGGGCCTCTTCAGCCTTGCCATATGTGAACAGGGGCTCTCAAATGTTAAAATTGATTAAACACGTAATTACTTCTGCGGAAAAAGTGTTGTTCTTCGGTTTCCGCGACGGATGCGCATTGACGTTTCGGCATGCCGTGGTCTTCCATGTCTTTGAATAATGATCATGGTGAGTCGACAATTGAGAGAAAAGCAAGTTCACTGTCAGGATGAGGGTAAAGGTGGACGACAGGAAACACGAGCGTCGGGCGTCAAACCTATGGAGCTTCGAGAGGGCAGATAGCATGAGGAAGTCGTCTGTAGCCGTATTGAGAAGGAAAAGGAAAAAGCTACCTTGCCATGCACTATTTAATATTCCTGCAATTGCAGAGTCGATGCGACTTGTATTCATTGCACGCATAAGATCAATTTTACCCAGTAAAGGTATCCGCGCAGATCGGACTCAATTAAAGAACGATACAGTCACCCGAAGTCATAAGTTTTAGAGGTTGCTTAGGTCATCTTTGAGGCCCGGATTTGATCTTGCTGCCATGCAAAAACGATCGTCTGATGCTCACTAGGGCAAGCCACAAGGAAGAAAAAGCTAGATCGATCAACGTCACTAACTGGAATTTTTCGACTCTTCCTTCCCGGGTGGCTTGCTTAGTAGATCCACTAACTCGCTGGTTCCTGCACTAGACCACGCAAAGAGTCCTCGAAGCCCTGGCAGGGTGGGTATTTTGACTGGGTGATGCGGTGTTAGTACGATCGATGATTACTGTTTTTTTGACAGAAATTCTCGGCCGATCTCCCGGCATCTGTGCCCAGATGAATATGGACTTTTGCTAGCAAAACCAGTCCATGAGATGGCCGCGTTGGCAAATAGATTATTCAATGCATGGCGGCGAACGAGAACTTAACTATTATGTCACCCTTCATACGATGCCAACAGCTTTAGGTCACGTTACTTGCAAGCTTGGCACTAGACATGCGTTACGTAACACCACTTCCCCCTTTTCTTCAGATTGTCGTCTTGGCAAGCCAAGTGAGATTCCCAACTTCCTAACCGTGGATAGTGGAGCACCTCTTTATCCAAAGAAGCTTTACCAAGGCGTTGCATCTTGCAGCGCCTAGAAACAACTCTTCCGAGCCTCCGCATCGAGCCTCTTAAGAAGGGAAAATGGAGTCTTGATCATGACTACTTCCATCACCATCATCCCCTCGAGAAGTGACGAGGCAGAACTTCCCAGCTTCACATTGTTTGCACACGAAAAGAGCCACGAGTCCTGTGGATACCTGGCAGATTTGCTCCCCGCTTCTCCCCATAAAACCAGGTTCACTGAAGGTGAACCGTTGGACCGTAGAGCCTCACGCGAAAAGAGGAGGTCAATGCCCTCGCAGTCTACCAATCATCCTGCCTGAAACCAAGCAGCCGCTGCCAACGAGAATGGGCTCGCGGCAGTGCAAGCTTTAGTGCCGAGGAGAGTCACGGGAGGATTGTGTAGATCCGACAATCCAGTCCGCGGTGTGCGCGGGAGCTCTCACCGGGGGAAAAACCGAGCGGGCCTCCGGGACAAAGGTATCCACTGTTTGTGACGTGACGATCGAAATGAATCGGACCTTTAGCCAAACCGAGCGAGCTGAATTACAAAACACAGCGCGGTGTCTTCGACTGTCCGCTCCAAGTCCTTCCAAACTTCCAAGGCTATTCAACAACGGGTTAATTCAACGGTTGTGTCTCAGTTAAGACCGCTACAAAAAGCAAATTGCGGCCCGGTGAGAGGCGTGCCCTAGCTACGTACCTAGTATCAGGTAGGTAGGTAAAGATAGAAACCAACGAACACGAGATAGCACATGCATTTTTCTTTGTGTTCCCCAACAGCTTTAACTGGAGGGTGCCAAATGCACCTCTCGGCGGCATGCCTGCTTTAGTGGCGAGTCGAGTCCTCGAAGCGAGAAGAGAGATAGAGAGAGAGAGACTGCGAGAGGTCTGGCCTGGGCCGGCCGGACGAGTCTGCGCCCCTTTCCCGAACCCACTTGGGTCGGGTGGAGGGTCGCAGTTTGGCAACCAAGAATTTCGACAAAAACTCCTGATTTGTTTGCCATGCGAACCCACTTACCGCGTGGGAGGTTGCATTGTGCAGTCCCATCGAGAATTTCGATAAAACTCCTGGGTGTTTACCATTGCGCCAGTGGTCCATTTGCCTCCGTTTCTCTCTTCCCTTCCCCGTTGCGCGCGTAGTATCTTCTTTGCGAGTTTCCGGCCACCACATTCTTTTGATCAACAACTTTCCCACCACTTCCACTCTTTTAACTTAGACTTATTCGTAAAGTTTAAGATCAGCAAACATCGATCCAGTTGATTATCATAATCGTTATTCAACGTCCGCTCTTTATACCTAATTTACAGCTATTACTACCTCTGTAAATCTATATCAAGTCCATCATAATGGCCGTCCGAACCGCCGAAGTAGCCGCCCCTGCCGTCACCACCGCACCGACCGGCACTCCCGTGCCCGTCGCGACGGTGGCACTCACGACGACCTTCACGCCGCCCGCAGAATGTACCGAGAACCACTTGACCATGTTGGTCGGCGCCCTCGAGAAGATCTGGATTAACGAGCCCGTACCTCTACCCAACTCGACCCTCTCATCCTGCCACCCCACGCAATGGGTTAACGGCTACTCATCCGCCCTCTCCGCCTCCAGCTCCATCGCACCCTTCATGAGCCCTCTTGTTTGCCCGAGCGGATACAGCACAGAGAGCAGCACCTGGTCAAGCGGATACATTGCCTGCTGCGCTTCGTAAGTTCTCCTAGCCCTACGATCTGAGCCAAGAATAGCCAAGGTTATGTCCAAGATGCTAATTCTACCTGACAGCGGCTTCACCTTCGCTGCACCCGCCAAGACCGCCGACGCCGATCGCCCGGCTTACGGCGGCACATGTTACAGCAACTTCGACCTCAGCCAGACCGCTACCGTCACCGTCTACAACCCTGAGGAACTCTCCACCACAATCGCCTGGGTTGCGACAACAACGCCCGCACAAGCCTACGCTCACCCCATCGACGGTATTGCAGCAGACTACACACCGGGCGCCTCCACCTCAGGTTCATCCGGATCAACAAAAACTAACAGCGCCGGTGTGGCTGTCGAGACGGACGAGAACGCGGCGCCTAGATTGGGAGGTAACTCAAGGGCAGCATTCATTGTTGGGTTCTTGCTCGCGAGTGTGATGATGTGGTAGATTCCCCCCAACTTGCCATTTCAGGCTGCCGGTTGTGATCAGCGACTGCAACCATTATGTTACGACTTAAGATTCTGCTTCTTCAACTACCGGATTATCGAGGGAAAACGGCACTTCGCCAGGTCATGTCATTTTGCAATATTACGAAAGAATATTCTTTGGGTCTACCTTACCTCTCTAGTAGCCTTTTATACTACATAATTTTCAACCAAGCTCTGCGTAGCTTATCCTCGTCATCGCGTGGGATTATGGGCCAAAATCACCTGGCACCAGCTCGTATACATGCCCTGCCCGAGTTTCCTTTGTTTGAAGTGGCTGAACATGGAGGAATGTGTCAATGATTTGAAAAGTACGCTGAGTGCGACTAAGTAGGTTTCGACGAGTGCGGTGTCCCACATTCTGCTACGTCAATTCGACCAACTAGTGTTAAGGTACATGTACAGTTGCCTCAAGCCTTGAAGATATGGTAGTTCGGTATCCAGATTCAGAAACCTTCAATCTGGGTGAGGCATCGCCCGATTCAAAGCTCGTCTCTTACCGTATCACGATGGTCATCAAGCGCTTCTTTCAGATTCTCATCCGTCCCTGCCATCTTGTGCAAGTCCGCCCATCTTTCATCTTCGTCTTCATCGTCAATCAGAACCGCCAACCTGCTGACGAATTTGATGAGGGTTTTTTGGTCCGTGTTGAGCCAGGCTGCCTTCGTCAATAAATCAGCATTCGTTCTCGCAACGTCAACGAGACACTTAAGCTCTTTGGCGCTAGGAACATAGATAACTTACTTCGGCGTTTTGTATCACGGCCCGCCTGGACTCATACATCTTTTTTGTTTCTTGCGTCACCTTAAAAGTACCCCGAACGCCGAAGATCTTGCACAGCGCCATCCGAGCATGTTCCCGCTCCTCTTCTGTGTCCAACGATGCGTCGAGAAATGGCTTGAACTTAGATGTAACATAGGTAAAATTGGTCGCCTCGACGAAGTTGGCCCATGTCGCCTGCGTCTCGTTGAGGGGCTCCATCTCGTCATGAAACCTGTTGAAAGCTAGCTGCAATTTGTCGCCGGCGTCTTCCCACCCTGCTTCTTGCAATCGAATCTGGAAGTTTCAATGGTGGTAAGTCACAGGTACAAGACGAAATGTATATATACCTTCTATCTGAAGTTGCCGAGTTTCTTTTAGTCGGCATGTGGGATAGACTTACTTCAATCACATCGCGCGTACTAGCATACTTGTATAGGTCCATCCATTGGATGTCCTTCGCTTCTCGCCTCAATACAGTCCCATAAGCTGTATCAAAAACAGCCTTTGCTATTTCAATGTCGCTGAAGGAGTTTGAGAAGGCTGTGCCATTTTCATTGGACATTGAGGACTCGTTCCAAGGCATGTACATGTAAAAAGCCTGGTAAAGGTGGAACAGAATATTGAACAAAAGGGAGAAGACATGCTTGAAGACAAAGCCACTGGTCCCCATGGTGAAGTTGCGGAGATTCTGTACTAGGATCGAATTCTACCAAGCGACTTTCAATTGGAATAGAAAAGGTAAGGTCAAGAAGCTGATCGAAGGCAGGATTTCAGCGCAAACATGACGGACGTTGTAACACTTAAGTACTTGTTATGAGCAGTGTCAAGCAGAGCAAACCACCTCTTTCCTTCTTGGCTTCTGAGGTTTTGGGGCGTCAAATTGATAGAAACTAGCCCTATTCTCACGCCCACTCGAACCAACAAACGTCCACTTTTCTGCAGCATCCCAGCAAGGCAGCGCCTCTCATGAGGCACATCCGTCAGATACAGTTAGCTCAAGGCCCCCCTGCAATCATCACAGGAAAGATTCACGCCTTGTCATTGGCCCGCACACCTTCGTAGGATTTCCATCCTGGCCTCTTCAGGTACGTAACCGTTAGGAAGGCAAGCGGGATTGATGCGGTTTGTGGGCAGTAGGCTGGAAACGGGCATATGAAGCCTCTCTGGTCGGGCACATAAGTCGCATGCAAGGACGTACCTTAGGCTCAATGTGACACCTCATGGCTCAAGGAGGTTGTCTGCCATGGACCGCTACCTTGGCGTAGGACTCGGAGACAACCGACAACAGATGGCCCTTTCCAACTTTCGGTGAGAGACATTCGATATACACCATCGGAAAGAGCAGCAGCAAAACGATATTACTTGGACTCACCTTTCAACTGGGTTCAGCATCGTACATGTAGCGCAGATAATGATCACTGCATGTACCTAAGCAACACAACGTTGTAGGCTCTCGTCATTCAAGGTGGGCGGATAACATGAAGTAGAACTTTGTTTGATTTCCTCATTGATAGTGAATGCTACTCCCGATTTTTCAGATCTTCTCCCTCAAGCCTCACCACCTATCATGATACACGTCCCATCAGCGATGTTCTTGATCTGCCAGCATCAAGATATCCGGATGCAGAAGCTGGAGCAATGGACGTGGCTGTGCCTCAGTTTGACGCCTCACCACGCTTGGCAGGAACCTCACAAACGGAACTTCGGTTGAATGCCTAGTTCTTACGCCCAGGACGAGTTGCTTGGGAGAACGCACCAACAGACGACATGCCTCGAACGGATGCAATAAAGATGTAACTTCACGGGTCTTCACCTCTCATAGTACGGAGAGCCATATGCTTCAGAGGCTATACCCAGATTGAATTTCCCTTCTGACCTTCACTCTTCATCATGCACTTTCTAGTCAAGTGCAGACAGGATAGTGAGGTAATTTTTGGAGTTTCACCCACCAAAGGTGACTCAACACTCGAGGAACCTCGGATTCGTACACCAAGTAAGAGCCGCCTGTGTCATCCCGCAGTTGGAAATATACGGGCCCGGAACCCGGTAGCGCAACGCTGTGACCCGGCCCGGATCAGAGGCTCCTGCGTCGACTGCACTAACCCCCACCTCGAATGCGGGGAAACTTGGAGCCTTACCATGCACAGATTTTGCGGGGAGCAAATGGGCAGGTCTCGAATGAGGTCAGCGGTGAGTAGTGCAGAGATATCCTTCCTCCACCCTGTACCTGAAGCAGGCTTTTACATGGAGTATCACTATTACGCTTAACGCGACTCGCTGATCCAGAAAGAATCCGTTACCGCCAACAACAAGATAGATCTCTTCTATCGCTTTCATGTCGGTAGAAGACTCCTCGCCATGCTCCCCGCGTGCCAACTCCACCACACGACCACGCAAGATTTGGAGCCCTGACGAAGATGTGACATTAAAGACGCTCGTTGCTCGCTACGGAGACGCACGAGGTCCCCAGGGGCATTGGAAAGATATTGCCACTGCACTTCAAGACCGCACTGCCAAGGTTACACCCACTCCACCTTCCAGAGGCAAAATGGCTATGAGGGCTGACAGACCACAAGGACTGTCGGAAGCGATGGTTTCATTCTCTTGATCCGTCCATCAAAAAGGGTCGGTGGACAGCTGAAGAAGATCAGATTCTCTTGTCGGCTTATGCTCGAATGGGCCCTGCATGGCACGACATCGGTATGCTAGAATCCTGTGATACCCATGTATTATCTCACTCACTGATACCGGTCTCTTTGCTTGCGAAGCCCTCCTGATACCTGGGAGGAAGGATGACCAATGTTCGAAAAGATACATGGATATCTTGAGTCCAAAAGTCAAAGACCGCCTTAGTGGATGGTCGCCACAAGAAGATGAAGTTCTACGAGAAGGTGTTCGGACGCTGGGTCACCGGTGGTCTGCTTTATCGGCAAAGCTGCCAGGTCGGCCACCTCTCACCTGTCGTAACAGATGGCGAGCACTTTCAAAAACATCCAAAAGGCCTCTGACTACAGGAACACCCTCCCCACGGTCGCCTGCCACAAGGAAGCGTGGCGATGCCACGGCATTTGATGCACCCGAACCCTCCTCAAACTCGCTCCTAGTAGCAACTGAAGCTGATGCCGACATCAGAAACGTCATCGATATCAATGGTATAGTCACATCTATGGTGGAAATGAGCACCGGGCTAGATACGGACGACTTTCGCTTCGTCGGCGATGCAGTGTCTTACAATTCAATCCTACACCAGTCCCAACTCAGCTCAAATCTTCCGCCAAGCTTGGATCTTGGCCACCTATCCGAGCCGCTGCACCAGTCTCTGAGGGAACCCACCTCAAACAGTCACAACAGCACTCCTAAAGAATGGAGATCGAACAAACTTGATACAGAGATACCGCAAACAAATCAGTCTTCTGCAGTGCGCAACTTAGAGACATCGTTCTCGGTTCCAAATATCACTTTGGAGACCCCAGCTCTCTCACCAGATCCAATCTGCTCAAGGATATCCCCATCTCAGTACCTCTACGCCTTCTCTGATGGCAACCTGCCAAGTCAGCCGACGGGTCCTCCTATAGATGTAGAACCACCACAACAAGTTGTACACCACCACCATCATTATCACCACCACTACCATCATCATCACCATCATTATCATGAGACGGAAGAGAACTTGAATGGTTCTTTGAGGCAATTAGAGATAGAAGCAGAGACAAAATCTCTTCAGTCTTAAATTCGACTTTTGGTCAGCCATCTCCTGCGAAGAGGGATGGACAACACGTAGTGTGTCTAGCAATGAAACATGTGAATATGCGTTATTTCGAAAGTAATGTTTTCTTCTAGTAACCGATTGTAATTCGACCTAATGAATAAACAAAATTGCGTCTAAGTGAATGGGGAACGCATGATAAATCTTACGTAGAAAGCAATGCAAACAAAGTATGAAACCCATGTTCATTCACACCATATGAGTTCCTCGTCAATTTCTCAAGAACAATTGGGTAAGAACGAAGATCATCAAGCTGCATATCTCGAGGGCTCTTGGAAATTCGGCTGTGGTTCTTGGCTGCACTACCATAGAGCTCAAGCGCCATCGTGGGATGGAGGACCAAGTACCATCCTATGCGCTGAAAACTCCAACCCTAGCTCTACAACTAGAGTCTCCAGGTGCGCCATTCTTGTTGCATGCTTTTCTAAAATCGCAATTGTTGATGGCTTTGACGACCCAGAAGTAGTTATCGTAGTGGTTACACTCGGCATATCCGTTGTCGTAAATATATGGGTCGTTACCACATACGGTAAGCGTGGCGTCGCTATTTGGTGTTCCATCAGCGTTGGTGCAGTGACAGTACTTGTACGTATCACAAGCTTAACTGGCCAGAACCAAGGCTAGAACTGAGAAGACGACTGATGGCTTCATGATGCATGAATATGTGTTGCTGGATATGTTAGCTACAAGCCCATATGATTAGGGTATATTTGGGATTGAGACTGAATATACCGTCAACTGGATCTTGTGTGATATGCTTCTTTTGATGAGCGGTGCTATGTTGGAAAGGGCTCTTCAAGTCTAAATGGCTTCATAACCACCATAAACTGAGATTCTGGGAACAACATTCTTATACAGTTGAACTCGCTGGGACTGGCGTCTGTGGAGAGCGCGGGGTTCTTATCGGTGTGACCGATCCTGCGATGTGAGTGTCACAATCTAAGTTGAGTTCCTGTAGTGTATTCGTGTTGCGAAACCTCAGAGAGGTGTCCACCACCTTGTCTTTCACCTGGCAAAGCCATCCATTAGAAATGGAAACAGACAAGAAAACGTCCGTTTAAACAGGAATCGGAAAGATTTGAACTTTAACTCGAAAATGGGCAGTCATCGGAATCCTCTTTCCCGAACTAGCTAGAATAGGCGAAGAATAGAATGCACGGTGGCTCCATCAGTCGATTATGGTTACTGGAGGATCCACTATCACCTTCATACACCTTTACCTCTTTCTCTAAAAACTAAGAGCAAAAAGATCTCTTATCCATAATTAAAACCAATAAACCATGCGTCGCCCATTCGAACACTTGCAATCGCGGGCTACGGTGGGCAGGTAAATAAGTGCCATACAAAGAAACCAGTGGGACAAAATCCAAAAACATACAACACCAGGTATTCGCTGATCGTCACCGACTCAACTACTAATCCGGCCCTCATTGGCTTGTCTATGGGAGAGCGGACGGGATCCCGAATTTTCCAGTGGGTATGGTCGTATGTGCTTGGATAGGAAACGCAGCCCGGTCATGTTCCAAGTCATTTGAGTTTGGGTGTCGGCTTCTGTGCCTGATGCAGGGTTGGGCTTCACACGCTCATGACCTTCGGCGAACGATTGCTCGAGTACCTTAATTAGACAGAAAGGTCAACTTTGGGGGCGTAGTGAAGTTGGCTCAGTACCCACGATGTGCAGGGTTAGTTGAGGTTATTATCTCCAGCCGCGGCGTCAGTCACCCCAGCTAGCTTCGTCAAGTTGATTGAGGACATGATGAGTGTCGAATCGAGTAGGTTCTTGACAACTTGTGCGACACCAATGGTGGGATAGATGAATTTGGCCGGGGAATGGGGAGATTGCCTGACAGCGGAAGTCAACACACGGGAGTAAAATTACCTAGGCCAGGGTTTGCAGAGAACCCGGTTTGGTTTTTGATTCATGCTGGTGTCGAGTGATACTGTTTCAAACATAAATCAACTTATGTGGCGTTGAGATAGCAAGCTCCACACGTAAGCAGTGCAAAATGACATGGTGACATCTTACACCAAGTTAATACGAAATTCTGCGGATGCGTGCATAGCTATCACCTGCCCCGTCACGAGTCTCATTGAAACACTATGGGACTCGGGCCACGGCGTATCATTCAAGCTGAACAGTGTCGAATACCATGGGCTTACAAACAGCTGAGAGTATTGTAGTTATAGCCTAAGCGAAGCTGATCCAAAAGCAGCGGTGTTACGCATGGAATGAAAGAGAATCCTAAACCATCGTGATACGGGAAATACCGAAGGAACAGCTGCTAAATATTCACAAAGCTATAGAGAAGACGCAACTCTATTTTCACGATGTTTTACGACCCCTAACCGAAGTTGACTTGTCGAATGTATTCTGACATAGTTCAATCTGTAATATAATGATACCTAAAGAGCCACTTATACATCAAACCAACTGAAATGCGCTCGCATTCCACCCGTAAGCCTTTAGCAATCTCCGGGCAAGTATTACAGGCGTTCGAACAGAGATTTCCGACTTGTAGGGGTGTTTGATAGTAAGCGGCAGCTCTGCAGTTGCCTCGTCTGCAGTGAAGGAAGTACAGATCCCGTATATAGACCTCGACGAGAACCCGATTCATTCCAGCGAGTACTCTAAATCTTCCCATATGATCCGCTTCCCGGGTTTGGAGTTCCCAAAGAGCTTCGTGAAGGTTTCAAACGCAAGCGAGTCGACTGGAATCGAGAGATAGAATCCGGTCTTGTCTAGTTCAGTAGCATCCTTGTTGCTCCGAATGATATCATAGAGCTTCATAGGCTCAGTCGGGTCTTTAGCGTTCTCCTCTGCCCAAATTCGGCGGAGCCTAATGGCCTCCTCCCTAGTCTTGGGCGCTTCGATTGGTAGAGGTATCCAATCCATCTTCCCTTTGACCTTGGCGTCTTCGTGCTGCTCGCCAAAGTAGGACCCGCAGTCATCCCATATATCACTGTACAGGTCGATCATATTAGCACCTGCCTTAGCAACAAGAAATTCGTCGAGACACTTCAAAGCCCCTTCTGTTTTGCCTCGCTCTTTGAGCTTGATAATGGGAACGGCAAACTCGCTCAGGCCGAGATCCTTCTTGAGTTCGGTGGTTTCAGCTTCAAGTTCCTGGGTCCGGATAATGAACATCTGGTCCTGCGAGAAAGAGACGGCATCGGGATAGCCTTGGTCGCATTCTCTATTAAATTGACGATGATTGCGAGGCTTCCCAGCGAGTCGACCACTTTCCCAGAGAACTTCTCACGTTCGACGGGTATCATTTGGTACAATCTCCCAGCTTCTTGAGACACGATTGTGGCTCAGCACTTCGATCAAACAACGATTCTTGATTTGTTGTACTGCTAGAAATACAAAACCTGGAGACCGTAACTATCGCCCCAGGTCAGGCCCTAATTCTTTCTATCGTAGATATAGGATGAAACTTGTACAACAGCGATATCCCATGTCATGAGTATGGATACTATGTGAGATTCAAGTTGAGAAATGTCTCGTGGGTATCTAAACCGCCTCATATTTAAACCAAGTCACCTTTCGTTGAGACAATTCATGTTGAACTAAGTATTTTACCATCATTGTGTATTCAGAACTCAACAACATCCTTGTCGGGCTCACCATAGAGAATCTTCCCATCGCGAACCCATTGAAATAGGCAAGATCCACACGGACTTCTGCTTCCAAATGAGTTAAGCTTAACCAATTCAATTCTCCGAGTAGTCTCATCATAAAGAACATCAAATGACAATCACTGGTCTTTAAGTAGACTGTCCATGGGATCCTTTAGTTCCAATATTTCTATGATGGAATCTCTGATGATCCGTGATCCTTCATAAATGATCTCAATATGCTGGACTTGTTCGAGGCCAGAGCGTTTGGAAAACTTCCATGGCTTGTGCCAATGATACTGACTGGTTGCCGTGATCCTACATTCTTTGGTCGGCAGAAACCCCGGTCCTCCCGCTCAGCTGTCATTCGTATATCGAATGGCAAGAAGAAAAGCTCGATCGACCTCTGACTTTTTTCGCATACCTCGAGAGCAGCTTGGAAATGGCCGGAGATGACAATGCGAAGAATAAACTTGTCGATGGTATGTAAGAACTTTCTGTCTGGAATGATTTGGGCTCCAGCTTTGGGCGAACAGTCATCAAGGCGGACGAATAAGCCTCCAGGCAAGAAACGGAGATGAGAGAAAGCGGGAGCTATCTCGTCGGCCAAGTGTTCCGCAAGTGTTAGGTTAACACGGCCGATCTGAAATGAAGCATTGCATGCTTAGAGCAAGAGTCGTGTTTGTGAATCAGTGAGTGAGACTTGCTGTACTGCGGAAGGCGACAGGTCGCGCGATTGGAGGATAAGTGTTAACCATCTTTTATCTGAGCAAGGCGAGTTGGATGATTTTCGCAGATCGGGGGCGTCAATATCGGAGTAGAATGACGTGTTCAATTGTGTTGGGTGTCCTGAAGAGATGTCGGCCTGGACTTGCGCGTAGTCGACGACTTTCTAAACCCACTTCATCACGGCGGATTACGTCGCGGCAGGGCGATTTGGCGGGAGTTCAGTATTAGGTATCGTTTTTGAGGCGTATCTACAATCTTCCAAGACTAACTTGAAGACTGGTACACTGCCCTCGAGGATTGTCAAAAACAGCAGAAGAGATGTGTCAGGCCGGAACAAGAAGAATTGGAAGCGGAATGGAATGATGTGACAACGGCCATTCAATAGTTTTTCATCTTTTTCCGCAAATATGTTGGAGATAAGGATCCTATCCACTGCGGTGGGAGCAAACAATGATAGCGTATTCCTACAAATGGGCGCTCGACTGTCATCGGAGATACTATGGGGTGCATATCGCGCAAAGAACTTGTTTCCTCGGACAAATCCTCATCACAAGGTTTGTTGTCCACAGACCTCGGCATCGAGATATTAGCCCCTCTAGTGAATGAGACAGAGATGAAGATGACATTCTCTGGCGAGAGTTCTTTGTTTCAGCTCTTTCTGATGATCTGTTGAACACATGGGCGATAGACAGTAGGAACACTGGTCTTCATGGGCTGCAACCCGTAGCATTATCGGATCGCTATGTTGTCCCCCTTCCTCTTTATTTGTGAGAATTGTGGAAGAAGAATTGTAGAAGAGTGATATGCAAGTCACGTAAGCCAATGCTCTCCAGTTCGGACAGATGGAGTTGCCTAAGTTTTCTACTACTTTACATCGCATCTTCAACGTCAAGGGGCGGAAAACATCAGTTTGATAGCTCATCGATGAGGCAACAGTTCAAATTCGGGTTGTGTTCGTGGAAGCACTTGAGGAGCTCTTGACTGCGGAAAAACCTAGGGGGAAACCTGAAGTCACGCGCTGCTCCTGAGTCGCGCCAGGAGCAGGGCATGTTCAGGTCATCAACTTGACAAATATTTAGGGGTTGAGTGGTTCCACTCGCTTCTTCGGTGCACCCCTTTACAAACTCTAAAAGCCAGAAACTCTTGGGTTCAGCCCCTGATGCTTGAGAAGAATGCCGTTCAAGGTTCGAGAATGCAATCTACATCGAACTTCCTCATACGCCGCAGCCGCTGACGCACCAAATGACCAGAGTTTGTGCCGACTATAATTCGAATTTAGCACGGACTTCTATAAATGCGGTCCAATTTCTCGAATTACTGAACCAGAGAACTTTGATATTTTTCACATCTTCAAGTCACATTACGTCTCTTCTTAACAGATACTCGACAGCATCATACCCCGCGAAACCTTAGTTCAAAATGCAATTGCCAACCATTCTCTCAGTGATTCTTTCCATGGCTCTTGTTGGTCAGGCAGCTGCCCAGAAGTCCTACTGCAGAGCCTTTGCCAACAATAACGTAAGCTTATGGGTACCCTAGAAAATGATTCAACTTTCTAACATTCCCGACAGCTCTCAAACGCTGCGTGCAGAGGCATCGAGGGAGTTTGCACGACGGCTTGTCCGCGTGAGGTAAGTGATTTGCTCACCTGAGAAGATGCACAGTAAAGTTGTCGCGTAACATGTGCTGACATGAAGGAAAGTGCGGAGCTGGTTTTGTGCTTCAGAGTGTGAACGAGGCTGAAGGCAAGTGTGGCTGTTTCTGCAAGAAATAGAGACCCGAGTAGGACCCATAACATGGATTTGGTTTTCATCGATTCATACGATACAAATACGTAGTACAAGCATAGCAAAAATACATTGTTGAAATTCCCTCCTTCGAGGCCTGTCCCATTCAAGGCGGACCGTCTGATGGCTCTTCCTACAAACTCAGCTCACAACGCCGTGTCATCATATCTCATAGAGAAGCACCAACATCAACCAAAACCTTGACTTGGTTGTCCTTATCCGTGATCAATGCCTTGATACCATGTTCTACAAGATCGTCCAAAGGAATCTTCCTCGTGATCATGGAGGCAGGCTTGAGGGCTCCTAACGACCTATAAGTAAGTAGCGGTTCGTGTAAACGGAATATTCGAGACTCCTTACCTGTTTTCAAGTTCTCAATCACGGCCTGATAATCCTTCTTCTGATATCCAAGTACAGACTTATACGAGCTTTCTCTCCACGTTACCCAATTTGGGTTGAAGGGAATTTCCTTCTCCCAGATCGCAACATTGATGACCGTGCCGCGTGTCTTGACGGCCATGCACGCAGCTTTGACACTATTCCAAGTGTTAGCAAAAGAACTGCAAGAAAAATAGACGGACTACACACCTAGCCGGTACACCTGCGCAGTCAAGTGTGACATCAGCGCCAATACCACCAGTAATCTTCATCACCTCCTCCATAACATCTTGGCTCTTGGGATCAATGATGTGTGCTGCTCCAAACTCCTTTGCGAAATTTTGCCTGGCGGTGGCAATCTCCGCTACCATGATATTCGAAACCCCCTTCGCCTTCAAACACAGTACAGCGGCCAGCCCGATCGGACCGCCTCCCATCACCAAAACATTGGATTCTGACGTGACGGTAGTGGCAGAGACGGCATGCCAAGCTACCGAAAGCGGCTCCACCAAGGCGCCCAGCTCGAGAGGAATGCCCTCGGGCAAAGGGAAGACCTGATCCGCGGGCACCGACACCGCCTCGCTCAGGCCACCACCCCAGCCGCTCAGTCCGATGAATCCGCCTGTGTGGCACGCATTCTCGGCACCAGCCTTGCAAGCAGCACACTTACCGCAGTAGATCGTAGGCTGCACGGCGCAAGGGAGGCCGATTTTGAAATGCTCCTGCTTGACTTCTGAGCCTATCTCCTTGATGATGCCAGAGAATTCATGGCCGAGCGTCACGGGGATCTGGTCGCCTGTGACCGGATGTCTCGAGGCGGGGCAGAAGTTAGGGCCGCCGAGGTATTCATGGAGATCAGTCCCGCAGATACCGACGAATGCCGGGGCAATCTGGAGAAAGGTGAAGTCCGTGTCAGTGTCAAGTCTGAACTCCAAAAGTAATGTTACAGTCCCTCCATCTTCCCCGCGCGGGGTAGATGCCGGGCGGACTATGTACTTAGGAGGATACACTGGGGAAATTTCACTTTGATCTGATTAGGGCCACATGGTGGCTCTGGAACCTGTTCGATCCTGATATCTTCCTTGCCGTAATATCTTGCAGCTCTCATGGTGGTAGGTGTAAGTGTTGCTATCGAGTTTTGTTCGGAAAGAATTATTACTTATGGTAGTCAAAGTGATGGGTGGGAACATGAAGCGGAAGCTTGAAGATGGAGAGTCGCACTTATGTAGTTGGAGGCTGGACGAACGGAAGCCCGGTAAGTGACGACGTACTGTGCTTTCTCCTCTTGTGGCGTTACTTTGTCGTCCCAAAGTTCCCGGTACCGAAAGTGTGTCGGTATCACTGCGGAAATAATGTCAGTCGGGTCGTCGTATGATCACCAACTGCATTGAGCGCTTCCCAATGCCCCGCACTGTCAGGCCACGTGCTTAGTGGCTGCCATCAGGGATTCTTTCTTGTTTGAGGTCTTGCTGGGAGACTAGGCACGTCGTGAGGAATACGATATCCGACTGATGCGTGCTTTATGGATGCATGTCCATATATCATCATAGCTAGCATAAGTTTCCTTATTTGATTCACCTTACCACCCAATGTGGAGCGGGATCCTTGCTAACCATGCCGGCCTTAAAGCGACGCTTGAGGTGCAACAACTTGGGTAAATTTGAACTCAAGCACTGCACGAGACCTTAAATAACTTCAGGACCTCACTTCATCTCTCTGCCTATAAGGTCGATTGTGGCGCGCCCGCAAGGAACTATCAAGTCTGGAATTGAAACTACAACCGGGTGCGAGGAGAAACGATGCCAAGTCGACGATTGGGGGACAACAGTCACGATCAGGTGTAAGATCCAGGCTTGAGATCCGTTGTTACCCTGAGGTTTATCATTCTGGATGATGAGTTAGGCACCCTTCAATATCAAATTCCTAGAAACAATCCATCATTATGATAAGTCTTTCCCTGTTACTTCCTCGCTGTGCTCGAAATCAAGGGTATCTTTAGCCGCTCCTGGCCTATCCACTAACATCGCTACGTAAGCAACTACTTCAGGTACTTTAGTTATCCAATCTGCCCTACAAGAACAAGCCTCAGACTCCACCTAACGCCCAAGTGTTTCCGAGCTTGTTTCTGCTAAGGGCGATCTTGGAAATCTCCTTGACTGTGTGCATGCAGAAATCAGTATGTGATTGTGCAAAAATTCCAAGCGATGGATAATGCTGGGGATCAGAACACTTACAGTCTTTCCAGGTCATGGGGTCCTTGGTTTCATCAGCTGACTGCCTCCAGAGCCTCGCCATCCAGCTTGTTACCAACAGGTCCAACTCCTTGTGGTCCATAGGGAGTATGACATCCAACTGGGGCATGCTTAATAGTTTCTTTTCCTTGTCTCTCTTTGCGACTGACTCAATAGCGACAACTTCTCCCTTCATGTTTTTCCAGTGGATCTCATCTTGGTGCTTCATCTGGTGCACCGCGCTATCGCCGGCCTTGAAGTGATCTTTTACCTTCCACCCAGAGACGCCGGGCATCAGGTAGACTTCCTTATATGTTCTCTTAGAGCTCATCTGACCCTGAATAACCGTGACATCGTTCAGCTGCATACTGAAGCTTTCGAGTCCCTTGAGTGGGTCCTGTGTGAAGTCGTAGATGTGGTCCAATCTGGTTCTCACTTTGTCGCTGCCAGCTTCTGAAGAGACTCTGTAAACCACTTTTTGAACTCCATACACCAATGACTTTGCGTCAGTCACAACGTTGCTCAGCTCATAGAGCGCGCGAGGTGGTGAGGTATGGGCGAAGATTGTCGTTTTATCCAGGAACAAGGTTGGTGTTTCTCCACAGCTGAGCTGTGCCCTTGAGTCGCTGACGGTGTTGTCATAAGTTGGCGGTTCCACGTCAACATCAAGCATGGAGGGTTTTGTTGTCATTTTGAGCGATGTGTGTGAGTTGCGATTGCTGGTTGGGTTGTTTTGGTTGTCGCTAGTATGGTGCAGTCCCAGCTGTGACTGAAAAACGAAGTTAAGAGGTGAATGCTGTGTAGTCAAAGACTTCGTGTTGGGCGTGCCTCGGCGTGGGGTGTATCACCCTCAAATAAGGCACTCATGCGCTCCTCCTTTCTCTCCACTGCAAGCGATTGTAACATATTCGCCAACGTAAGGAACAACCATAAGTGGCTGAGCAGAGCTCGGAATGAGGCCACGCCCAGCTCAGGTGTTGTCACACGCTGCAGCCAAGGAGAACGGTGCGCCCTGTGATAAGGGGTCTTGTTCTGGAAGCTGACTAGGCACCTAAATTCGGGCTCTAAAATGGGCCATGATTTACAGGCCTTTTAGGTCATTGGCGGTGTCGTCGCGAAGGATGTGCAACCTTGTCTCGGAGAAGCCTTGATGGAGTCGGTTAGTAAGGCAGAGCGGCACAGCCACTGCTGCTGCGGCGCCGTGTGCTCCAACTAAAGGCTTAGGAGAGATTATGTTCGGCTCCGAGGACGGATATGTTACGTCACACACATTGCATTGTGGTGTAGGTAGCTGAACGTTTCCTCTTGTCAGAAGGCGATGTTTCCCTTCGATGAGAGACCTGAAATTTTGGATCGCATCCCTGTGCAGATCTCAACTGTAAAGCCGCCGGAAGGGCCTGTGATCTTCACCGGCGCGAAGAGAGGCTGCCCCTTCACGCAACGACGTATAGGTAGCTCATGAGCTTCACCAAATTCATGAAGATGCATGCCCTGTATAAATCGTATCACTCATTTTCCATGAAAATCCCCTTCGCCTAGACCTTCAGAGTCCATTTAAGTTGATTGCGTGGTACGGAGGATGAATGAAGGAGACAAGTCTTGTGCCTAGGTGATCCTCTGAGCGCATTACATAAGAAATCTCTCCGCTCTGACAATGGCTGTTGTTTGGACTGATGGAGCATGAGGACCCAGGAGGACATCCAAATATACATCTCCTGAGGAGCTCCCCAAAACGATCAGGTGTGAACATGCCATATGACATGTAAATTGTGATAAACTGCTGGCTCACCCATTCTCAATCTACGTGACCGTTTTCATCCGGGGTCTCTCGCTAGCTATTCCGCCACTGGGGGAAGCATGGGCCATCTGTGAAACAAGCGTGACGAAAGACGACGAAAATGTACACCTGCATCCTTTGTTGAATTCTGACCTCACCAACTTCGCTATCCCCAGACGGTTCAACCACAAGTATCAAATGCTACAGAAAATCATCACCAAGTCGCCGCTGAGATTGCTCACTCCGACATCAAGACGCGTGTCGGCCGCGTCGGGTAAAACAAACGCGCTCAATCTCTCAACGCGTCTCAGTACCGTCTCGCCACACACCGCAACTTCCAAGACGACCGCTCGTAAAGATACAGTAGAAACGAAATCGCCCGCCAATGCCAATGCACAGTCGGAAAAGAGGAAGAAGACTATAGCAGAGCAGGATGAGGAGCTGCGATTGAAGCTCGAGGGCATCTCAGGAGACGGCGGCGCATCTGGGGTTGAGTACGAAGGCGGAAAGGCCGAAGGATTGAAAAGAGGTGTCAAAGAAAACATGTTCCGGGTCATATAATCTCACCAAACACTTCCATGGCAGAATGTCGGAATACCGGAAAGCTACCCCCTGGGGTCCATTAGTTTCGCCTCCCTAGCTTCAACTGACCAGCGTGCGGTTCATGCCGGCAGCCGACAAAATGAAGCTGTCAGTGCTTCCGTTGCGATTGAGCAGCCTCAAGCATGCGTCTTTGCCTCACTTTACTTTCTTTGGGCAGTCGAAGCAGGTTAAGGTACGATGGAATGAATACCGTCACAAGAAAATTACTCCTATCTTACTACTTGCTAAGGAGCTGTCAATTTGTCGTGTTGTTAATTCATGCATAAGTACTTACCTTGGGGAATCGAACTCCTCGTCACTGGTGGTTTTGTGGATATGTTGTATGTCTGAATGGCTCTCAAGTACTCAAATGCTTCATATTCAATGCTGACACACGAGCGTTGCACAGGATCGCCATAGTTTGCATCTTCTCAAAGAGTCTGAATCCACCCGGCCATCTAAATCTTAAACGTAGATGATATACTTAGCGTGAAATTGTTTCAAAGCCATGAACAGGGTAAAGGGTACGCCTCCTAGATATCGCTGGGAACAAATAGTTGCCCCTGGAAGATATATCTCGCAGTGCGGACGAAACCCAAAACGCTGAAAGCAGGCAACGTTTCCCCTTGTCCCGCAGCTATGGTTTTAACAGACATTGGGAGATGGCCCGCGGGATGTTGGATTTTGAGAGTGCCACAGGCTAATGTGGCAGGACTCAACAGACGATTGAGGACTGAACCTTCGATCCGGCTGGCAGCAGTCGTACAAACCCCTCCTGTTCCGGCCATACTTGGGTGACAATGATTATCAAGAAACAGGCGCGCTTGAATATGTCCCTCTTCCGACGTTGGCTTTGAGACCAAGGCAACCATCGGAAGCATCGGGGACTGTTCATCAACCTGATTCCAGGCTTTGCATTTGCCAAGCTTCTCAGATATCCGTCCTCTAACTTCTCGGACGCGAGCGATGAGCTCAGAATTGCTGTCAATGGCGCTCACTGTCTCGTTGCCTTGGATGCCGAGGTCTTGCGCAGCGATAAACGCGATAGCATTGCCAACTTCGCAGTACGTAGCTTCGACTGTGCCAAATGTGCATTTGAGTGTATCTATCGGGTTGCCAGTGGGTAGCATTCGTTCAGGTGTTGCTGTCTGCGGCTGGATTCAGCATCGCCACGTTCAAGTTGAATCTGGCTCTACGACCAAACCTACCTGTGAATAGTCCATTAAAATAGGAGCACCGGTCCCGGGGCATCCAGATATCGAATAGTCACCCTTCTCTAATGCTCGCCCATTTGAATCATCAATCGGAACATGGGCAATCAAAATTGCGCTTGTCCCGGTGTTGTAGATTTTGACCACTCTCTTGCGATTCTGCCAATTGTCTGTTCTTAACAGTCCCTCATTGATTGCGAAAGGACCAACACCAGCCGAAATATTCCCACAATTAGCACCGTATGAAACGGTTGCTTCATCGAGACCGACTTGAGCAAATGTGTAGTCAACGTCTGCATCAGGTCTTTCCGAAGGCTGGACGATGGCAACTTTTGAGGTTACGATGCGTCCACCGCCCATTCCGTCAATTTGGCCGGGATCAGGCGATCCCATGACACGTATGAGAAACTCATCTCTGGCTGTTCCTGATTTGGGAAGGTCCTTTGCATGGAAAAAGAGTGCTTTGCTAGTGCCGCCCCGGATGAACGTGGCGAACACATTAGGAGCTTTCAGGAGTTTTGCAGCAGCCATGGTTTGCGTTGCAGCTCAGGTCAACAATAATGAAGGTCCAGAATGATGGTTTATTGGAGAATCTCCTGAGAATGGCTGAGGCGTGGTGAGAAGTATGGTGTTGTTAACTTTCTTATGCTTAGGTATGTGACTGAAGCAATGGCCCGCACGTAGGATGGATTGTTCCGCGCCTAGTTAGTGCGGCAGCAGCACCGGAAGATACCATAAATTTCACCAGCCGCTGACGACAGAGGCGTCTTCCACCAATTACCTCAACTGTTATCTTGACAACAGTAACGGATGAAGGTCACGGTGTGAGCTGTGCACCTACTTCATTGCGCCATCAGTTCAGGATAAACAACTAATCAAAAGCCTCGGAATTGTTGCAACTTCTTCAGATCCTTAAGTCTTTGGCATTACTGTGCTCAATAGAATACGATAAGACTGTCACATGATCATCGTCCAAGAAAGCAAGTAGGTGACAGGTAGGATAATTAGAGCAAGCATCAAGGCAAGCTACGAAAGGTCCAGAATGGTTCGGCTCAATTATGCCACTGGAGTTCTTGTAAACCTATACAACGCATCGGTCTTCCCAACAAGATTCTCCACTGGTTCTGGACCTACCCCTAGAATCTGAACAAAGAAAAGTCACAGTCTTTGATGATGAGCAATGTTTCCCTACTTCTACTGGCTCCGAATCCCGAAGGTAATTGATGAGTGGCATGCTTTCTTGTACAAGGCTGTGAAAGTCCGAAAGATCCAATCCGATAGGTAGGTCGTTCGTACAATTACGGGGTTTCAGCAACACGTGAACGGAGCCGAGGTCAAGGGGCGCACTTCAGATGGAAGTCAAACCTGGGGGATCTCCGCACAAGCCTCCACGGCCCTGGCGGTTAATAATAAGCTCAACGCCATAAACGTCGTACTGCCTTGCCCGTCTTTATTTCTCTCCTCTACTCGACACCAAAGCCCAAAAGACGGTGCAAAAGTAGCATAATGGAGTCTGGATCTGGATCTCTGCGTCAAAGGTCCGCGGCGCGGATCGCCGCACTAAGAGGCCAATTAGTGACGGGAACGTTGCCGAGTAGGAATGACACCCGAACACCAAATACAACGACAACGAACCAAAGTCAGAATCCCGACAAAGATGGCTACCCAGCGAAAATTCCTCTTACGTACTATCCGCTCGAAACACAAAAAGCTTTCACTTACAATGAGAACCGGATGAAGAGCAAGCTATACGCGAAATACTGCAACAAAGATCTCTACCTCTACGCCGACATTCCGCAGTATATCCGCGAGCCAATGCCAGTAGAGGGCATTCTCCCAACCACAGAATCGCGCCGCCTGCTCGAACCGGGCTACCACGCTCACGAGAATGGATGGCGTTCCCTCCCCGACGGGACAGCGTACGTCACGTCACGGACTCGTTTCCCTGGATCGACAGGAGACATGGTCCGCTGGTGGTTCTGGTGGCACAGCGTCGAGCCCGAGCGCTATGCCCTGTGGTTCCCGTACGACCACCTGGCCGCGCGATCGACTTACGCGGACCGGCTACATCGCACTGACCTCTCTCACACGCAAAAATGGCTCGGCTCCACGCACCGTGTAACGGAGTTTATCGGTGCAACCAAGATGACTGTGAATATCCACTTTGTCGACCCGGCGCAGTACGGCCTGCCGTGGGAGGAGCTCAAAGCTGCGGGTTACGAGGCCGCTGTTTGTGCGGAATTGCGCGATGGCCTGGTTTCAAACCTCAAAATTGGGGATTTCCTGCACCTCTGGCGCAAGACTGAGGATGGTCTCGAACTGCGAAGTCGGTATTGGCTTGGTGGGGGCATTCACTACAAAGTGATGGGTATGAAGGTTGGGATCGACTACCTTGCTGGCGCGCTGGGTTTCAAGCATCGCATGGCTGGAGACAACATTGCCTATGAGCATTTCATTCATGATCAGACCGAGTTCACTAATTTGGCTTCTTTCCTGCCAAGTTTGTACGCAGATTATATGGACGGGAAGCTTTGAGCAGGATATACCATGTAATGCTGCCTGTGAATGAGGTTTTAGTCTTCTACTCCCCAGAGTGATATCAAAAGTCGAATAAAAGAGATACTGTGCCTTAGTGCCGGGGCTGGTAAGTCACTATAGTCATAATTAGAGCGATCTAGTTTGGTCTGTTTAATACCATCGTTCAAAATATCAGAGAAACCCAACCAGTAAATGAGCCCACGTTCTCAGGCATTCGATTCGTGGCAACCTTTCAGGACTATTATCAACTCTGCATGCGGGACATGAGGAAAAGGGTTAGTAGGAGTGATGCACGGCTTCGGGGCAAATCTTTGATTTTCAGATGAATAATGATACCATTGTTGGAGACGGTAGACATAGTCGGTGTGTAGTTCTGTAGTAACCATTGCTTATTGGTGTGCTAAGCTAAACGTAATCCGAACTCACAATCTTTGATGAACCTCGAGCATATTTATGTGATATCTCACAGCCTAAAAATTATAGAACAGGTCCATCAAGTATATTAGTATTAACGGCTAGCCTTGTGATGCTAATGCAGTGCCGCGAGCAACTTGGCCAGGATTTGAAGTCATTGCGCAGCGCGATCGTATTGTCGCTTACACGCGTCCGTCTTTCGGATCCTCTGTGTCCAGGCTCATTATGCCGATGTCTTTCCAAGACTTCTACCGCGTCTAAGTTTTTTTACAGCAGCAAGCTGATACGGGTGGTCGTCTGGGTGATGACTCTGCATGGGATTGTGAACGCTTCAGATACCGGCTTCGTCAGATCATCATACCTTACTCAGTCAGGTACCCACTGTATTCTCCCGCTGCAGTTGATCTATGCGAGAACTTCTCAGGCCATTATGAATCTTGCGTCGTGGATGTTTCTCTCGAAACATCGCTAACAGAAAAGCGAACGGTGCTCGACATTGAAGTAGTCTTACGTGGTCGTGTGGTCGGATCATCTACCCCCTGATAGCGATGTCGATCGTGGACCTTCACATCTTGACAGAGGAGGAGGTATGAGCTATATAAACTGCTCTCGAGGTTGCATTCAACCCTAAAATCTCAACAAAAATAACTACAATAACCCGACCTGCGCAATACGGGTCTGGCACATCTCTCAGTCAGTTGTGCATAACAGCCATCCTTGCCCCGTCCCCCCACATTCCGGGCCGTCGCGAATATCACAAATTCCCGCTGTCGTCTGCATCTGTTGGCCCCCTACACCAGACCTTCAGCCAATCGGGTCGCTGTGAAACCAAGCATCGTCACCAGGAGCTAGGATTCGAGACCCCAGAGGATCGTCAGGGCCTCCCCACCGGCCATGGAATAAACGCGTACGCATATCAGAAACAAACTAGAGTAGGGATACTGTCAATCTATTTGACTTCCTTGATCGGTGAAGGGTCAATTTGCCAAGCCACTGTATAAGACGCGCATGCAGTCCAACCTAGGAAGCTGTCAAGAGCAACAGCATCTGTCGCTTCTACCTCCTTGACTACTCCTTCGTCTACTATGTTTTCCAGCTTCCTTAAGTCGGTGCTCTTAGCATCAGGTTTAATGCCAGCTACGAACGCCCTGAACCATCAACTGATAGTCGGAACGTTCGGTACACCTTACCTGTACACCTTGGAATTTGAGGATGCTGCCCGCACGCTAACTTTAGCTGCCAACACGTCTGTAAACGTGAGCAGCTCATGGATCTCTTTAAGCGTTAGTAATCCGGACCCTTTTTACTAGTCAGTGACTCACGCACGGAATTAGCATGACAAGAAGGTCATCTATGGAAATGCTTTCGAAGACACAGGTAGTAGCGTCTACGTCAGCTATCCCCTCACCGATGATCTTCAGATCTCTCCCGGTAATATTGTGACATCCCAGGGAGCGTGCAAGCAACTCTCGATTTTCGTCAGGCCATCCCCCGTCTCCCCATATGCAGTCTATGGTCAACCATTTGGTGCTTGTGGAACCGTCATGTCGGTAGACTCGTATGGTCTTCTCGTTGAGTCGATTCAGGAGTACAACTACTCCTCTTCCTCTGGAGTTCATGGTACTGCTTTCGATCCAGCAGGAGCATTCATGTACTCACTTGATGACACGGGGAACGCCATTTGGGTACACTCTGTTGACAACACCACGGGAGAGTTGACGTATGTTGCCAATGTTACTGCTCCTGTTGAAGGCGCCGATCCTCGGCATGGCACTGCCCACCCCACTGGCAACTATCTTTACGTCGTTCACGAGGGGACGAATGAGGTTGGAGTTTACAAAATCGACACCAGCACGGGTATTCCAGCATACGCTGATATCTCATACCCTCTAATTCCTGACGGTGAGTCTGACTACAGCTTCCTGCATCCTTGAGGAGCTTCATATTGCTAACAGTCTACTAATCAAGGCGCAAATGATACCGAGTACTGGTCGGATGAGGTTGCTCTGTCGTACAGCGCAAAATATCTCTGGGCTACCTCACGAGCACGCAATGCCAACAGCACCGGGTACATTTCAATCCTGGCTCTCAACGACGACGGATCTGTAAACAAGCAAAACTTCCTGACTCCCACGACCTCCAGCGGTGGAAGCGCAAATGCTGTCACCCCGAGCGATTTCGGCGATCAGTTTGTTGCTATCACTGATAGCTCTGCCGGCTTCGTGGAGATCTGGGAAATGGGCGATGATGGTGCCTCTGCCGATGTTGTGGCTCACTTGGACCTTAACGACGGAGGTTGCTGCGCAAATGCCGTTTGGCTCCCTTGAATAACTGATGAGGGGCGCTGGTCATGAGAGGCTTCATAATCTTACAGGTTAAACTTTCTAGTCTAGCCTATGTAGATCCTTGTACGAGCTTGCTCGGTTTTGTCAATTGCGAGGCCATAAACTCGATTTACCACAGCAAATGAGTTCCATCATGATTCTGAACAGTTCCGCTCACATCCCTCGACGCGGTATCAACCCTTTGCACAAGATCTGAAATACTTTGCCCCACAGTTATGGCTCCGAGATCTCCAAGCTTCAAATCTGTACCGTCGATTACGGATTTCACCATGTCTGTGGCGACGGTGCCGGGATGCAAGAGGAAGCTCGTGAGCCACATCTCCTCGAAATGCAATCTCCGAATGAACCGATTCATCGCAGCTTTGCTGGCTCCGTAAGGGCTCAATGCCGGCGGTAAAGTCTCCAGGGACTCCATGCCGGAGATCGTACCAATGGAGGTAACGGCTACGAAGACCGGACGACCAGTCTTACTAGCTCTGAGTAGCGGAGCTGTTGCCTGGAACAACAAGAGAGGTCCGATCGTGTGGACAGCAAGGCGATCTCTGATTGCAACAGTCGAAGTTTTGATGACAGGGCCACTCGAATGGGCAATACCGGCATTCGCGATAACGACGTCTAAAGCGGTGATGCTATGATCCCGCTGTAGTATCGAAACGGCTTCCGCGGGGACGGTTTCGACGGAAGAGTCGATCTTGACGATGATGATTTTGGAACCTCCGCCCTTTGGCAGGTCTAGTAGAGCTTTAGCAGGCCCTTTTGAAGGATCTCAGACTGCAGCTTCCACTTGTTGAGGATGGTCTCAGCAAGAGGCTAGCGACAAGTCCTGAGCCAATGCCGCGACCAGCACCGGTGCCTAGGAATGTGGTACGGCTCATATTGGTTAGAAATCCGATGTTGGAAATTTGAATGATGAATTGATGTGATGTTAGTGAAGTATATGAATGGCCGTGGTGCTCATTTATTTAAATATGCGGAGGGCCTAATGCTGCTGTCCATATAAAACTTGTCTTTGCGGGCCCGCTTCCAGTCACTGTCACGAAAATGCTGCTTCAAGATGTCCGACACGGACTCATAAAATCTCCGATCAAACAGGCGATTACAGTATATTCTAAATTCAATATGAATCGAAGACATGGTGGAACCCAGTCAGTTCGGACTAATCAAGCAACAATGGTGGCATATTCGATTTGAGCCAGAAGCGTGACTTGCAGCCATGAAGCGCCCTTGCGATATGAGTGTAATTCCATCCACATAAGATTCAAGTCAATTTCACCCCTACATAAGCCCTCATCCAGGAAGTCCACAAGTTGGGTATTCTATCTCTCCGAACTGACACAGTGTTGAAGACTGGGTTCTACAGTTAACTGCAGTGACATACAATCACTGATCAATATACCTTCTTTAAGTTGATTGGACCTTTGTCTGTAGGCCATTGTTTGACCATCCCTAGTCAGCCGTCGGGCAAATTGTTTCCCCGCTCGTTCGTCCGTCAAGGCGGCAACCTTTTTCGAAAATATGAAGGGTGTCGCCCTTTAATCATGTCTTCACGTACTGGGCTTCACTTTCCTTAGGTCTATAACGCGCGCCTATCACGCATCACTAAAGGGACCCTTGTACCTGAAAATTTGAGCTCTTTTCAATTCTTGGTGTATTAGTCATCAAGAAGATAGACGCTTCGTAACTCAATATAATAGCTGTTGCGAATCGACTGAGACTTAATTCCGCCGAGTTGCCAAGCCATCACTTTCGCTCCAAGTCACGCGCGTTCATCAAAGCGAGTACAGATCGTCTCCGAGAGAGAGATACATATGCATGTTATATCTTTCAACTGCCTATCTAAGGTTTCAGTCGCTCGCTAACAGTGCATCGTTGCATACCTTAATGACCTGGATAGCAAGCTTACGTCTATTCAAGAAAAATACCAAAAGGTTAGCTTCGCTAACATCAAGCATCAAATCGCAATCACAAGAGAGACTTTTTAATAAGTGCTGTCCTCATATAGGTCTCTGAGGCCGCTGAATTTGCTTTTTCGGATCTCGGCAATGAAAGCATACCACTACGGTTGCGCAAGCTACTTTAATAAGGCCCTTTTTAGGTAATCGGAGAGGACTGTCAACTTCAAGCTTTGAAGTAGGGACTTCGCAGCCGTGAAAACCAGGAAATTACGGTCGAGCCATCAGTATCATTCGTAATTATCTACACTCAGTAAGTTACCTACTCCCCCTTCACCCAGCCCTCTTTCTCATTCTGCTCCTTGCTACGTCGACTCCATTCTGGGGCTACATCGATACCATCCTCCTCTTCCTTGTCGCCCTGTTCCTTGGTTTTATGAACCGTTGTTGACTTGTGCTCAGCTGGTGAGTAAACCGTGTACAAGATTAATGGTGTCGGCCCCTTGTTCAAGAATTGATGCTTGGTTCCTGCCGGTACAATTACCATATCGCCGGCCTTGACTTCTTGCTCCGTGCCGGCAACCTGCGCGAGACCCTTGCCCGATGTGAAGGTAAGGATTTGATCGACGGTATGAACCTAAGGCTTTGTAAGTCAAATTCGTGGCAGAAATGGGGGTCAAACTTGTACCTCTTCGCCAATATCACCATCGACAGGTACAGTCATCAGGACTAGCTGGGAGTACAAGCCTGTCCAAAGAACACGGCGAAACTCTCCAGACTCGGACGGCAAGGCCGCAGTCATATCGGGGAAATACTGCATTTCCTTCTTGGGAGGATCACTGGACGGGGTTGGGAAGGTAGACATTTTGGTAGTCGAGAAAGCTTTCTTAGCTTGGACTGGTTTTGATGTGTGGGGGGGAATAGATAAACTGCTGCAGAGAGGGCGTATAGCGCGATAGAGCTTGGAAGAAAACATCTCTGATATTTGTACTTGTCGCGTAGAAGGATCATTATTTCGCTTCCCAATAGGAAACCTTGGATAGAAACGCAGGGCTGTCAGAGATTAATATGATGATGATACTATGATTCTTCGGGGATTGATACGTCATCGATCAACCAGACCCAGTAGCCACCCAAACCCCGTCAGTCCCCCGAATCAATGAGCACATGTAACTCACAAGGGTGCGTAAGCCACGTGGATTGAACCTTACTCGTCCAAAGAATCATGGTGGCATACTTTCAAGTTGATCAAGGTGGTGACGTGTGCGGTACCTTCAATCGTTTGTCAACAACTGCCGGAAGTACGCCGGGGTAGGCCCACTTCTCCGGGGAAGCGCCGGGGGCCCGGAGGTCGCCGGAGCCAGCCCACGGCTTGCGCTACCGTCACTGCTTTATGGCATATTCGAACCTTTCGTTACATTAATGAACCAAATGCATAGGTGGTTCCTTCAAGTGCTCAAACACCTGGACAATTGTGAAGGCATCTTGTCGTTTCACTGATCAAGACAACAGTCTGCAGCGTCGTTGGGGATGCGGAACATCATCCCAAGTTGCTCCATCGATTCGATGATAATCAACACACTGCCTGCTACCAACTCCTCAATCGTCACACTCACTCTCGTTGACTCGTCCAGCCATTCTCGTAGATCTATCCAACTCAGTTACATCAAGCCTTAAACGTCAAATGCATGAATTCATGCTCGTCATGCTAGACTTAGCCCTACGAGGGGGCTGCGGGGACCAGCGACCTTCAGTGGTCTAGACCCAGCCCCAGAGTTCTTCGAGGCTTACCCTGACGCCCACACTGTACACAAATGCACCTACATCATGCGCCACAGCCGGAGTCGACTCTCCATCCTCGCGGCGCGTCCCGGTCAAGATTTGGTTCAGAGGACTCCTTGATATTCTCCGTGATAATTACTGCTCTAGCGGCGCTGCTTTCGATCGCATTTGAACCTCAAGTGTTCACGCCGACTTAGATAAGTGAGTCTCGTGCCACCGTGATGCATAAGATGCAATCCTGCAAGTGCGGGGCAAGCGATGAATCGGGCATAGTAGGACATGAACAGCTGTGCCGATAGCCGACCACGTAAGCAGGAAGTTGTCGGTTGCTGCCTGCTTATGGTGAATCTAAACCTTTGCTTTCTGATTTCATAAGGACCTTGCTTCTTTATCTTGGAGTACCTATGCTGATGTCTCAGCACACCCTGAAACCCTGAGCTTTACTCACCGGCGCGCGTCCCATAGCCATTGTAGTCGGAACGCCATGGAGACCGCACTGAGAACCTTACAGGGTAACTGCCACTGTGGCGTGAACCAATACGAGGTTCAATTGCCAGAGCATCCGTCCTTGGTGATTTGCGACTGCTCGCTGTGTGTAAAAAAGGGACATGTCTGGATCTATGATGCCGGTGATAGCTTGAAAATCACAAAGGGGTGCTCTAGCGAAACATTGACAACTTATACCGGATCGGATAGCGAGGCTTTGAGGCATGAGGTATGTTTACCTTGGTAGAAGGAGCATCACTAATGTAGTCTGAGACGACTGGCTGATAACAAAACGACAGTTCTGCAATGTCTGCGGCACTGCTCTCTTCGGAACACACACTTCCGGCGTTCAAGCTGGGAAGAAAGGCATCAACTTTCGGGTGCTTGTCTCTGATTTCCAACATGTGTTCATTAAGGGGAGAAACATCGTAACCACCGGTGCCCCGGATGCATATATGCCGTATCCAGGCTCTCTGAGGTGAGTTAAGCAAGACTGGTAGGAGGCTAGACACAGCTAACTAAAAGATAGCCTTGTTGAGAAGGCATCTACATCTGCGCCGGCTGAGTTCTGCGGTTCGCTGCCCGACGTTCCTGGAGATGACCTCACGCTCTACACCGGAGGCTGCGACTGCGGTGCCGTTCAAATCGCGCTCAAGAGCAAGCCTCTGTCCGAAGTTCAGATCAAGGAAGATAATTGTAGTATATGTGTTCGCGTATGTGAAGAGTTTATGATCCGACTCATTGTGTTCAAAATGTGCTAATCTGCAATGGGACCTAGAATGGCTTCATCGGTGTGTATCCTCATCAGTCTGAGGTAAGTATCGTCGGTAAAGACCAGGCTCTGGACTATCAGTTTGGCCGCAAATTCAATGGCTCGCCTTTTTGCCGTACCTGTGGCGTGCACTGCTTTGGCAACCTGTATGGGCCCCCTAAGGAGTTGGTTGCCAAGCTTCCTGAGGCAAGGCAGGAGTTTGTGCGAAAGCAGCTCGAGATTCAGCCGTTGAATGTTCGCGTTCTTGAAGGCCTCGAGTGGGATAGTGTTAATATAGAGTGGAGCAATGACGGGACGGAGGGCTATGTTGTGTCGGAATGAGGAAACACCTTGTTTCATGGTCTTACTACAGTGGTTTTTGCGTATGATCATGACCTCGAGGGGTCCATCTTTGTATTACAATATTATAACTCATGGCTAACATCTTCAATCATATTTGTAGAGGGCAGTGCAGCTCTAGATGATGGGAGTGAAGCTGGCCTCGGACTCGGCTACCAACAGCTCAGCCAGAGCGGCTCAATGATCAACCGACAGCAAGGACCCGACTGAAGACCAGGCTCCTTTGGAAAGGTGACGGCCTCCGACCTTCATACTCGTCCCACACCCGACAGAGACTATACTTGCTTCCCACAACTTTTGCCAGTTTAACAAGCATTATCGGGGCAGGCCAGACCTCCAGTACCATATCTGTCACTAGAGACATTGCCGAGTTGAAGGGCAGCGCCGATAACACCACCCATACCCTCTCCAGCGATCATACCCGCAGCGATAGCATAGCAGGCCTAGCAAATAATTAGTTTCTGGTTCCAAGGAACAACGTGACATAGCCGGATCAGCACTTACAATTTCGAAGGAAGCAGGCTTCCAGCGGCGCCAGATGAAGGCAATAATGGCACCGACAAAGGCGGCGTTGACGAAGACGGGACCAGGAATGACGAAAGACAGGGCAATGGCACCCCAGTTAGGAAGCCATTGCTGGTACTTCTCGCGGGGTCCAACCAGGTAGTAGTGACGGAAGATGACCTGGAGAATGGAGAAGATACCGAGGCAAATGGCGAAGATGCCGGAAGAGCGAGGGATGGGGACGTTGGGGCTGGTGACAACCTCGGCCACGGCAGCCCAGGCACTGACGGAAGGAACCAGGAAGGGGCAGTGCTCGGCCTCGGCGTCCGTAATGCAAGGGTAGGCAGTGGTAAACAGAACGAACAGGCCGGGCGCGAGCCAGACAGAGACGAAGGTTCCGATGGCCTGGGCGATGAACTGCTTGTTGGGAGGGGTGCCGAGCAAGAAACCGGTACGGAAATCGGACGTCAGAGCCGTAGCAACGTCAGCAGCACCGGCGGCGAGACCGGCGGAGATGAGGTTGATCTTCTGGGCGTGCTGGACGGTGTATCCGGCGCCGGTGGTGGTACCACCGATGACAAGCTGAGCGGCTTTGGCAGCAGCAGTAAGGGGCGTCTGATCAGTGACACCACCGATCTGGATGGCGAGGAAAGAGAACAGGAAGGCAAGGACCAAGGCAAGAATGGTGACACCAACGTTGACCTGCCATTGCAGACCCATGACGATGCAGGCCAGGATGATGGACGCGAAGAGACCAACAACCCAGATCCAGGTCTTGACCTGTTGCTCGGGAGTCGCGGGGTCCTCGACAGCATCAGCCTCGCGCTTCTCTTCCGCCTCTGCGTACTTCGCGAAGAATTCAATGCGCTTGCCCTTCTTCATCGCGGTCTCGTGGATGGAGAGGCAGATTGACCTCCAGCCGGCGGCGAAACCGAAGTAGATGATCTTCCAGTGGACGATAAGCTCACCCATGGAAGAGCAGACCATGATCATGACACCGGGCCACTAAGTAATGTTAGATCATGGTTCGTCTCGTGAGGGAACCGAGTATAGACTTACCAGCAGCCAGTAACGGGGGGATGGCGGGCCTTGACCGATGTGCTTCAGGGAGGTGAAGGAGTAGAGACCGGACCAGTTGGGGTCTTCGGAGGCCTGGATACCGATGCATTCGCCGTCTGTTGATGACTGTTAGTATCTGGCAAGTGAGAGTATCTAGAGGCTCCGAGAGGCTTACAATGAATCAGGACGGGTCCGATGACTCCCCAGGCAAGAACGGCTCCTCCCATCATGGAGCAGGCAGAGTTCATGCCAATAAGCATACCGGAGCCAATGAAAGCGGTCGTCCACTCAAAGTACCTGCGGTCCGGTGTCAGCCAAACATCACCACTGACATGACCACCAGTCTCAATTTTCACTCACCATCCCCATGATTCGATGTTCATAGCAGAGCTCGTGTAGCCGGACCAGATGTGGATCCATGACATGACTGAGAGAAGGTCAGTCTAAGAATGGTCTCGTTTGATAAAAGCGTTGACCTACTATGCCAGTCGTAGAGAATTCCGATGGCGTAGTACGATGCCACGCGGTGCGCGATACAGACTCCAAAGGCAATTCCCAAGGCCTTGAGCTTAATAGCGGCCTCACGGGCGCCATTGACACCAGCGTGCATGGATCGAATAGTCAGGGCCGTGGCGGTCGAGGTCGGGAACATAAGCTTGAGCTCGCGGGCAGTGCGAATGATGAAAAACTTGCGCAGCGGCGTAACGAAGAAGAGGCCGAAGAAGGAGCAGCAGAGAGTCAAGGTGAAGATCTTGCCAATATCACCAGCCGGCGTGCTAGGCATGAGATCGAGCCTGTACATGGCAGGGATACCTGCAACGAAGATACCTGCGATACCTCCGGCACCGGTGGCAGCAGCCTAAGTATGTTAGGTTTTGTGTTCCCGCCACTCATTATGGATTCAGGTCATACTCACTTGAACAATGGAGTTCTCTTGAGGGCCAAAGGTTCCACCGAGGATTGGAATGTTCGTTGTCGAAAGCATCTTCAAGATTCCGTATCCAAAAATGGCACCAAACATCGAGGCCACAAACGTGAAGCCGGTTTTCTTCAAAGCAATTTCATGTCAGAACGATTCACAATTGTAGGAAAATCGCCGAATTTCGGTTGTCTAAGTTCGCAATGGTGATCTCTCAGCCAGTCTAGGGCTGCGGGAAGGACCACTTCATGCCCAGAAAGAGAAATGGACTTACCAAGCCAAGATACAAGTTGGATGCATTCACCAAGGAACCCAAAATACAGCCAACAACAATAGCTCGAACGGTCAGGATGTTCTCCTCATGAGGAATATTCGCATCCATCTTCAGCGGGCGGTAGAGATCCTCCTCCTTGTGCTCCTCAGTCTCGGGTACCTTCGTATCGACGATGGGTTCCGTCCATTCGCCGCCCATTGCGCCCTTCTCATCGGGGTGGACAGTGACGCTGCCGGTGTAGGAGGGGCGGGGCTCGGCGCTGTCGACGCGGGTAGCCGGGGCCACGGCCGAGGCCGGTGCTACCTTTTCTTCGGTCATGGTGGGCTTGTCGGATGCTTTCTCCACAGCTGGACCTATTGCTCGACAAAGGGCAACTGGAAAGGTCGTGAAACACAAAACGCGGGCTGAAGGGGGGAAAACCTGGAAAGAGTTTGAGAGGGCTCGCAGTCGTTATATGTCTCGACAAACCCGCCGTCGCATTCGCTCTGTGTGACTATCCCTGCCGACATGAATCTACCTGGAGCGATATGCAAAACCTCTCCCACTGGTTAGACCGTTGGAGAGGTTCTCGCGTCGAGCACACAGTGGCACGAGCTTACAGCAAAAGGACCCCGGACGAGACAGCTTGATGTGGTCATCCCTGCTCTCCCGATGTACAGGGAGCAGGCCAGATAAGAAAGCGGTACGTTTGTTCAGCGGGGGTCTGCATGTCGCTCCGGCCAGGTCGAAATTCGTCTAGTCCGAGTGAGTAGGCAGGCGACATGCAGACCCGCGGCGCATGGCATTTGGCCACTCCAGAAACGGGTGTCTGGGACGACGGTCAAGTCCTGTGGCAGTCGATCCGCGTTGGAGCTGCTGGGTCACCAGTCTGCTCTCGGGGTTTGTCTTGCCTGTCTGGCACTTTTGATGTAAGCCGCAACTGTTCATCGATCCTCAATTAGGAAGGTCCTTGACGATGTTACTCACTATGCCCCAAACTTTAGGCAATCCACCAACGATCCTGAGGAGGAACAGTTCGGCTAATGGCTGATGCGAGGGCCGTGAGGTTATTGGCCGACGAGGCTCATCAACTTTCTAGTGGCGTTCTAGAATACAGTATCATCGCATTGTTGTTAACAGCTTCAACCTGACTGGGCAGTCGATCGCCGAGGCTGGAGGCTCCCCCAAACAAGTACCCTCGTGTTTGGCTAGATGTTCCCATGGGATCGGAGGTAACACGATGTAGTGATACACTCTCACCGTCGAAAATGACCACTAGACGCCACTAACGGCGACTAAGAACCAAGGGATCATCAAAAGTGCCAAGTCCTTAAGCTTGATTGAAGGGTTCCTCGTAAACTCAGCTACAAGGCGGGCGGGTTACATTCCGCCCCCATCTCGTCTACTAGCCTTCAGATAAAGTATGCAGAAGCATCCGAATCGCAGGCTTGAAGCAAACCAAAAACGCAGATTCCCTTCTTCGCTATAAGAACTGGGTAGCTCGTGGCCCGAATATTGGCGCCGTCAGTTATCACGGGTGAGACAGCCTCGGAGCAGAAAGAAACCAATCCGCCTCGTCGAGTCGTCGAGATTCGCGGCGAGCAGGCCAACAAACTATGTACGGTACCATGCCCGTGGTCTTGGCGACATAAAGTCTCCTGCAGCCAGGGTTGGAAATTAGTCTAGTCTAGTCTAGTATGGCCTGGACTAATACTAGGCTAGTCTAGTACGACCTGGACTAATACTAGGCTAGTCTAGTACGGCCTAGACTAATACTATACTAGACTAGTATTAGTATACTAATTAGTATATATTAAAAAAATTATTTACAAATTTATAATTAATAATTAATTATAAATATTAATATATATGAAAATAAAACCATTAAAAGCTTTTTTTATAAAGCTTTAAAAGCTTAAATATTATTATTTAAATAAAATATTCTTAAAATATTAGTTTTTTACTAAATTTTCTAAGAATTTAAAAATTGAATTATAGATATTTTTTAATTAAATAGTTTTATTTATATTTATTATAGAAATAATTTTTATTATATTTTTTAGAATTTTTTTAGAATTAGTTAAGACTAATATTTAAATTTCTAAAAATAGTAACAAAACTATTATAAATAGTATATTTTATACTAATTAGTATATTAATAGTATACTAATACTAGTCTAGTATCTCAAAGGGTGGACTAATACTAGACTTACTAGTACTAGACTAGACTAATACTAAATACTAGTAGTATTTTTTCCAACCCTGCCTGCAGCTTCCGCAACAGGTGATTTGAAGTCTTTCTGCTGAACTGGTCCTGATTGTCGTGCCATTCGTCGGAGGGCAACGGGACACGCTACAAAAGGTCCTCCCCGATATTGGACCGCAGGGGTCCCGATTGGCAGATGCCTCAATGGGGCTGCATGCCCTGAGCGGGATGCGTTCCAGTGGTATTGGAGTAGGCAACCGTAATGCGGATGCTTTGCCTTAGCCCCCTATTCAAATTCAACCTCGCCTAGCCTCAACCTTGGTGTGTCCGATCATAACTCTTTTCAAACCGCGGAAATCCGCATGAAGCCGTTGAGATAGTCAATGTCTTTTGCGCGAAGCTGCCTAGAGCCTGGAGTGCTTGAGACTCTAGAAAGTGGTAAACTGCGATTCAGATTCCAACCGACATCGAACAAAGAACACAAGGCCAGATCGGTAACCACGTCTCTGTGTGTCAGGTGAAATAAACCCATGCTCAGCACCATGTTAGAGCTGTCAGACCTGTTGTACTCCCCGCAAAATGCTCTCCACAGGGGTCTGCCGTCTCCCGACTTAGCATTTGGGTCTGTGGCAAGGATGCATCGTGACAATTGTAGCAGTATGGTCTGCCGCCCAACACCTATGGGCTCTTTATCTTGTCACTATAGGCACTGTCTTTATACACTTCTAATCCGAAATTTGTCGAAGTAAATCCTCCACGTGAACTTATACGTTTAGTCCTCATCATGACATGCCATGATAATAGCACTCATTTCAACTAGCATTTCTTCAGAGCGACTTTGCATAATCTGGACGGACACATTGATGCCATGAAAAGGGAAGGAGGATGTGTTAGCGGACATTTGTCGTTACCCACTTGACTCGGCTAGGCTTACCAGCCGCTAGGGATTAAGCGCTTTGGGAAACTGATGCCGTTTCCCATCGATCAACTACTATGGCGGTGCGGAGCCGCCAAGACCGCAATTGATGAATTGATAACGAAAACTCTTCACTGGATCACTGACAATTCACTGTCGAAAGGATACATCGTGGTCGTAAAGCAGGACAGTTTCTCATTTGCAAGCCAATCAGACGTCCGTGTCAATTCTGTCTGTCATCTACGCCACAAATATCGACACACACAAACACACGATGAGACTGTTCGAGATAAGCCATTCGAGACACAGGTCTCCTCGCCGAGTCGCCGCCCTAAACCATCTTGACAATGGCAACAATGTTTCATGCGGCCATCGTCCTGCCAAGCAAGGCACATGCAAACGGAGGTCTACTGAAGACTGCTCACAACTATCACTGATCTACCTTACATATGCCTTGCCTACGTGCCTACCAGCCTGCTTGACGAACTGGCAGGTCCCTCGCTGTCAACAGCTCACGCGCCGTATCTCACACCACTCGCTCCAACGTCGTTCAAAGTGCCATCCGGGATGGCTTGATCAGCTAGGATGAGGGTGTGAATGCCCAGAAACTAGCGGGCCATGGCGCACAAACAGCTGCAGGATTCCGCCGCCCGCCGCTGGCCACCAAACCCACCAGGAACCCAACTCTGCTCGCCGCTGCGCTCTACTGACGGTGGCCTGGTGCAGTGTGTTACAATGCAGCCCTGAAGCAGTCGTGCTCTCCGCCGCACCCAGGCGATGGCCAAGCCATCACGGTAACTTTGCCAATGCTTCCAAGCCGGGCTCAAAAGCTTTGGTACGTTGGCGTGGCCTTCGCAAAGCTTGACTCTCTCCCCTGATCGCTAGTGCCCGACAGGTCGAAGACATGTAAACCGCGCCCTTGACACATGACCGAGATGTTGAAGGACTTCTGTTCTCAGTCCAACACCAAAGAAGAAGCTGCAGAGAGTAGCCGAGATCAATTTCCATGCCAGCTTACAAATGAAAATGACAGTTTGACTTGACAGCTCGCCAAATCCTTTCTGAGACTAGGTCTGCTCGATCAACAGCAGCTGGCGACCCTCCAGGCCTGTCATATCTTTTTACACTCTATCGCCGCCCAAAGGACCGTGGCTTGAGCCGCCGGGGCGGGTTCCGCGCGTTGCCTCCCGCACCGAATCCTTCCTCGCCGTGCCCGACTTACTCAGACCGCAGACCATTCGCAAATGGGAGCTGGCACTGCCGTATCTAAAGTTCTGACAACCGCCCGACCAGCACGAGCCACTGAGCAGAGGTGAGAGAATGGCCAGGAAGGAAATCGCCCCAAATCCAGCCCCCGGACATTGACTCCCAAAAGGGCTTCGCGCCGTCCCTTTGAGCAGCCAAATCGTGGCCTCCGCAAACCACCCCTGGTTCCCCCCGCCACCCGTCCACCATTCAACCGTGCTCTCGAACGCGCCTGGAACCTTTGAAATCGGGCCAGGGGATTTTTGCAGAGTGCCAAGGCTCTAAGTCGGCGCACACGCGCCCGACCCGACGCCCTTTCGCGAAGCCTGTTTGGGCGAGCTCTTCGGTCCTGCTCGTCAGATCTCGGTAATCAATAGCCCTTTGCAGCACTGAGCATCTATGACTCTTTGGCGTGTGTCTCGTTCGCTAGCCTCACAGGTCAGCGCCCGGCGCCACACGTCGACTTTTGGCCTGTCCATCAGCCTAATTGGAGTCATGACTGCAAGCAAGCAGGAAAGCAAGCTCGAAAGTAGCCTATCGTTACTTGATTTTACCAGTTGTCGCGCGATAAGACAACGCGATCGCCATTAAGCAACTCGAGTTATGCTCTTTTGTTTGTCACTTTCGCCCGTTTGAGAAGATTGCTGCCACACATGTCGAGAAATGAGTGTGACAATAACCAACTCACACAACCCGATGATAGTCCAGGTTGCTCACGACTTTAAACATTTAGACAACCTCATGTCTTAGGCTACCCGTCAGGTAAGAGGCATGACGCCACCATCGTTTTGGCGAAATCTTATGTGCTGGTTTTTAGTGCTGGCAACGCTCATAGGCAAGTTCCAGAAGCTTTCGTAACTGACTATCGACTCCCGGCCCGCAGTGAGGATAACGCTTGTTGTGCAAACCCTCGCTGCATCTTATCAAATTGAACTTGGCTGACAACCTCACACAACCTGAACATCCTCAACAGTCGCGTGACTCGTGACAGACCAACTCCCATCCATCAGACCGTGTACATAAGCATCCCCAACCAGCGAGAACCTCTTAGCATCCTCTATCGGTCTCATGATGTAGGGAACCCTACCACCAGCAAGGACCCAAACTTCGTCGCCTATGCGAGCCGATAACTTTGCCAATCCGATAAACCCTTGATCAGTAACAAACAGTCGTCTGTTCATAATGATAGGAGTCATCAAAGTGTGGTATGACCTGCCGAGTGGCCCTTGGACCTGCGATGGATGCACCAGTTGCGGGTGTGCCAGTATGTAGTGAACGATGTGATGGATCTCATCCAGGGATGGAATGAGCTCGCTATGAGCTTTTTGAAAGTCGGACGAAAGGATACAGCCGAATTCGCGGCTCTCGTGTCTTTCCAAGCCATGCCCATCCCTATTGAGATATGTCGTCAAGTCAATTGTAAACCATTGCTTGAAGCCTTGTGCATGTTTTGGATCAGCTCCTCCTTCGGCGGCTGCCCCTGTAGATGTGGTGGGAGTCTCGCCCAAGTCGTATATCAAAGTCCTCCACAGAGCTTCAGCGCTGTCCGCGGTACTTGCCGGGTACTTTTCGGGCAGATGAGGAATGCAGAGAGCAACTTGAAGCGCAAAGGGGCTAAACTTGCCACCATTAGGCGGAATGAATGCAATCTTGCCGACCCTTTTCCCCCGGAAAGTAATGCAATCACCGTCGTGACGAGGTAGAGGCTCTACAGGAATACCCGCAGAGGCTTTAAACTTTGTTACGGAGGAAAGTAAGTGGCCTTGATCTCCTTTGATGGCAAAGTCTGGCACCCAAGAAGGCATACCAGTCGTTTTGATAAACGTCCGATCTGTAACGAGAGACAGCAGACTCAGACCTCCGCTGTTGCACAGCAGAAACTGAGCGACATTTGTAAAGACTTCGGTGGCGGACCGTGAAAAGTCAACTTCTGGGAATCCGCTGGCTTCTGGTGGGCAAATCATCTTGGCCATGCCAAAGGTCGAGTAGACTCTGTCGACCGTCACAGTGCAGTCCTTTGACGTGGCGATAAAGAGCAATAATGACCATGTCTGAACCCATTGCTCCCGACTTTCAGCTCGGAGGCAGCTCGAGAAGGTACTTCGAAGGGGAAATATCTCAGTCCAGCCTCGAATGAGACGAATGCCTCTCAACTCGGGAGCAAGCTTTTTGTTGTGCATTGTGAGTTCTGATAGACCGTTGCTCCAGGCCTGGACGATTCTTCTCAAATCCCAGGTATCAGCCCAGCTCAAGACATGGAAGTCGTTTCCAACAACAAAGACAGGGTTGCTGGCAACCACAGCCTCCTGCAAGGTCCAAGCCCTGAAGAACCAGGACCTTGTCGCGAAGAACATGAGATATGTGATCCACTGATTCTTCAGAGAGGTATTCTCGAGCTTGAGCCCAAGATCTACCAGGAGTCGTTCATCGCCGGGTCCATACGACTGAAGCCACTTGAAAAACTCCTGATATGAGGATATTTGTTTCTGATGCTCTCTGATTGCCGGCAACAGCTCTCTGTATATCCAGTACAGACCCTGGAGGTCTCGATCGTGCTTCCCTAGCCAGATGTAGACCGCTGAAGACTGCGCATAGATCTCACCCATGAGTGGGATCTGGACGGCCTTTTCTTGAGGGTTCGTCTGGTCTATGCAGACGGCATCGATCCAAACGTGAGGTATGTGTGCACCGCGTTCCTCGGATCGGCTCGTCAAGCTTAGAAGAAAGTCAGATAGGTTCTCAGTCATCTCGTACTCTGAGAGCCGTGATGGGTCGACCCAGGTACAGTCGCTGATGACATTGTCGTCGCTTAGCATGCGACGATAGTCTCCGGGCTGGACCAAGATGAGCTTCGCTTTGGCGATCGTCTTCTCAGGCTTGACACTGTATGGCCCCCATTGCTCCGTAGATGTAACTGGATGACCCCATGTGTAGGACAAAGCAGCATACTTCGTAGTTGTCTTTTCAGTGTCGCCCAGTACTACCTGGTTTAGTGTCGCAAAGATCTCGAGGTTTTCCTCGTTAAATTTGAGAATCTGGACTACTCTAATCGAGCGCGATGTTCTCAAAGGTTCGTATGTAAGTGGCTTCAGGTTCGTAAAGTGACGGGTTGATCTTGGTGGTGATTGTGATCGATGTCGTCCACGAGACGCAACCGTGGTGTTCGAAACTTGTTGCTTTGGTTTGAAGTATCGTCGGTCCATTGTACTTTAGATGAAGCATTTACTGATCCTTGGATACTCATCCAAGTCTCCTCAAACGCCGAGCTTTCCCCCTGTTCAGTGATCGAATGGCTAAGATTTATGTCGGTATGCGAGAAATTGAGAGCTCTAGGCACCAGGCTCCGGTTGTCGGCATCGGTCATCCGGCTCCAAAAGTCTTGTCCAATCGTTGAGCTGACGAGAGTGTGACCCTAGTCCAGCCCCATCACAACAAGGTGGCTTGATGGCTTCAAGTCTTCTTGTTGAGCGAAGTTTTCATTGACGAATATATCTTTCTGAACTTAATTCAGTTTCAATGATACCCCCCGGAAGTTGGTCTATAAAGTATGGGCAGAATTCTAGTTGTTGATCCAGAACAATTGTTGTCGAGATCGATTCGCCGCGCCAAGCGACTTTGGTGAGTTTTTAGTTAGAATATGGATAGTTTATGTGTCCTTTCTGCGTAGCTCAATGCTGCTCCTGCTGCGAAGGCAAGGGTTGAAATTGACGAGAGCATTTGAATCCTAAATATGTCATCTGACTGAGTGTCGGCAACTTCGTCTCGTTTCGTTGGGACAAAGTAAAGATTGTAAGTCCGATGCATTACCATCATGTGCAAACTCAGCGTAAGTGTGATACTTTTTTGTGATCCATCAACTCTTAAGAATCTCATTCGACATCAGTTCTGTTCTCTACAGTATGATGCGAATATGCTTGTTCTGGCTCTAGTCTACAACGTCTCACGCAGCCTGCCGTCGCCTTCCCCTCTCCCTTCCAAATACCTTGTGCCCCGAGAGACTAAAGTCTTCCAGGGTATCCGTCAAAGTTTCTACAGAGCCCAGCGTCATGGTTGACTCATCGGATCCGCGAGAAGAGAACGAACCTTCCCTGCAGGGCCGTCTTCTATGATGAGCGGGATGTCCACACCTACGCCGACTTCTCAACTTATCTGGCTTCCCAGATGATTGAGACGCAGTATCTGCAAGTGGCTCATCAAAGCTGACACTTCGGCTGAGCATTCCAGTGCTCGTGTTGGATGATACCTCGAGCTCCTGATCCGCTGCAGTGCCCGACTTTCCGTGCCTGCTTCGTCTGTGAAACTTCTCCGCTGCTGCTTCTGCTGCCGCGAGGCGTCTTGGTGGACGCCTGTCTAGCTTCCTGCGGGATGATGTTCTCTTTGCCTTTGAATCATCGGAGGGTTCGGGCGTCTCTGTGTCCCTTCCTTCTTTCGAACCAGAAGCTTTAAGCTGCTCTACGTGCGCCACAGCCTTGTTGTGATCTAAGTCCTTAGGTGGTGTCGCTGGCGGGGTATCACAGTCGGTGACTTCTAGCTCTGGTCGCAATGTCGTCGCCCGACTCAAGGGTGTTTGCAAACTCAAGTCCTCGGGGGAGAAACTGATGAGATCCTCTACTTCGGCTTCTTCCTCCATGACTGGCTCGAGATCTGATGTCGCAACAGGCGACTCGTCTGCACTTTGCTCCACTGATGAGCTGGTACGCGTGCTGAAAGAGGCATATCTTTGGAGCGCTCGTCGGTATGTCTTAGTGTTGATTAAGTCGTAGTCAAAGTCAAACTCCGTGGTGCTAATGACTGAGTCCCTGTTCCTTGGGACACCGATCACGCTGCCTTCATCCAGGGAATCGGGACTAGCTGGTCGGAAGTCAGGTACATCTGGGTAGTACGCCGCAGGTTCTCGGACATCTTGCTTTGCTGCGTTCAAGGTTGACTGATTTTGCATCAACAATGTCTTTATGTCCTGGGTTGATCGACTATGGTAAGATTAGTAGACGTAGAATAATATGCGACGCATAGTCACTTACAGGTTCAACGTCTGCGTCAATAGCGTCAACGTAGCTTTCTTGCGGTCTAGTCGCCCAAGCAGCCGTGTCATTTCTCCCTCCTTCCACAGGACTTTGATCTTGGTCTTCCAGTCAGTCCGGAGAAACAGATCCTCGTACTCTTTGCTGATAGACAAAAGCGTAGCATGACACCCGTTGACGGCCACGGTAAAGACATCCTCCAAGCCTAGCCGGTCAATGGCTTCTGGATCCTGAAGCACGACGCTCTCAACCTGTCGGAGCGCTATTTGTACCGCATGTACCTCTTCAGCAATGTCTGCTACGTTTTGAGGTGCGTCGTCGTAGGCGTCGATGGTCTCTTTAACTTTCCAAGAGGCTTTCAGGACGGCGCCTGCCAGAGAAGCTGCAGCAGTGACAATGGTTACAGGATCCATGATTGTGGGTGGAAGAGTAAGCACCCTGATCTGCGGCCGATCTTCGAAAATCAGGGTACTGCTTTGGTTTTGTTCTCGTCCTTTGTCCGAACTTTGTTTCATCGGGCCGTGCATGTTGCGATGGAGATGCAGTTTTGAAACACCAGGCGAAGTGGAAATGCCGAGGTTGTTCAACATAAGCTTCATTGCACATGCATCATGCTCTGATCCGCTGCAGTTTACCTGTAAAATTTGAGGCCAGAGATGATGTCTTGATGGCAACTTGTGAACATCTGACTGAATCTCATACTACTCCATGTTTCTATGTCAGTCCATAAAGGTACGCGACCTCATTTGAACTCAAATGCCTCAAGCTCCTGGAGTTTTCCATGACCTCAAGAGGGAGTCAACACGGCTCAAAACAAGGTGAGAAAGGCCAACAAAGGCTGGAGTACCATTTAGAAATACATGCTGATTACGTACCTACCTAAATTATGCTGTCGGTCATATACTATGGCTTAGGTAGTTGAAAGCTCACTATTATGCCGGTTTTATGAGCAGAGTGAAAGTTTTGAGCGTATCCTCAAGCGTATCATTTGGGCACTTGCGAAACAGGCACCCCATATGTACTGGAATGTTGCAGACATTCTTAGATTGAAAGGGAGTCGAAGATGTAGTGAGTCTCATCAGGGGTTGAATAAACTCTCGCCAAGCCAAGGTGGCATTTCTCACGAAGTACGGGTCTGCCGTTGTGTTTTATCGCTAATGCCAATCACTTGAGCAGTGGTGAGTGGATAAGAAGCGGTTGTGTCGCTGTCCTTCACTTCAAGTAATGCGCTGAAATGAGTGCCGAGACCTTCATTCTTCGATTGATGAGGTTAGCCCACAAGATATGAAAGCTACTGCTTCATGATGTCTCTCCGCAACGGGGTGCATTTAGTGAATCTGTGCTTGTGAGCATCCGTTGTAGCAAGGGGAAGTCATTACGCTAAACCGAATTTAGGGCCTTACGAGAGACTTTCAGCTCGGTTTACGGAACCGAGCTAATTAATCCATGATCCCCGCTCTTGCATAGCTGAGTGAGCTGTGCTTCTTTGGCTGACTGGGTACGGTGCGTGTGAGGTCACCCCGCGGTGGCTCCCAACGGTTGGCCCCAGGGCCCTCGAACACGTCTAGACTTTAGACACTATGGCGGGCTGTCTGACGCCGTCTCATAGCTAATGTTGACCTCGGACTACATCATACAACTCCGCCCAGCTCTCACTCACTCAGGCATCACAAAACATAAGGGGCCGGTGAGCTTTTGGGCCACCTGAAGTCATGAACAAGGCGGCAAAGGAGCATGGCGTGTCAACACTGCGTGTGCTGGCCGAGCTTCCAAGAGCCCCCAAGAGACCCCAAGACCCCCTGGCCAGAGAGTCCGGTGGATGATCTCACAGGTTTGCGGATCAAGTCCAGGCTCGCCAGACTCTCAAGGCCAATGGATGTTTTGCCCAGGCCGCCCAATAGCCCACCTAGGCGCATTCCCGTCGTTTACTTTCGTATTTGTCTTGGCGACGCACAATCCATCCGGCAAAGGGACGAGTCGAGATTGGATGGCAGGATGGGTAGGCCCTTGCACCGCCCCAATGCCCAGGCGAGCTGTGCCTCTTGGTGCCTCTTAGTAGCCTCTTGGTGTTGTTTTTCTGGCTTTTCCACCGCGTCATTGTCCTTCTTGAAAGCATACCTCAGGCCTGACTGTTCCAAGGTTCAATATTCTCCTCTTGTGCACCCTGACGGATGAAAACCCGCTACCATCTCGTTCGCTTTCAGTTGGAACTTGGTCCCATGTCGCCAAGGCAAAGCCATGAATCAGCAGGAATCCTGAGAGGATGCTCGTGAGGAGTCCACATCTGCGCCAAGATGCGCGAAAGGGGAACAAAAGTAGCATGACTGCCGCCAATATGCTCTTCCCCGGATTTTCTCCCAGATTAACTTGCTCTAGCTGCTTTCCGCATCTTCCGGTCGTTCGCCTGCGCTTCTCCCTAGATAATTCCAACTTTGCTGATCCTCCTTGTTGGTTCCCAAAGTTGTTCTCGTCCACAAGCAGCAGCCTACTCCCAAAACGTACCAAGTTGAACAATAATAACGTCCAAAACTCGACCCCGGCGGTAAAAGATCACTTAGCCTGCGTTAAGGGAATCCTCCAGGAACTGCGCCCTTTTTTCCATTTCCGAGCGGAACGACTGTTATAACACAAGATCTCCCTCGTGTGCATCTCTTCGGACCAGCACGCGGGCCATCGGTTGGAGGTGTCGAAATCTGCGCCCCATCTTCTCCAGCGTCACTTGCACTGGGCAGATTCCGACCATGAACCACTGATCGTACACTCACCGCTTGACCAGTCGCTCGTTTCATTTTTCTACCATAAAAGCCCAGGCTAGGGCGTATACCAAATTTATCACTCGCTCAAAATGCTGTCATCCCATATCCCGAGCGCAGTGCCGCTGGCGTTATGGGCATTCTCCAGGGCTGCCGAGGCGGCGTACTCAATAGACACTCGAGGTACGCATAGGAAGGACCAAAACGCACCACAACCCGTGTAACGCCAGAGAGTCTAACAACCCCCACTATCCAGATGATATTCTCACGACGGCCAGCACACTCGCATACGATCTTATGAAGTTTTACGAAGGAAACAAGACGGGAGAAATTCCTGGCATCTTGCCAGGACCACCAGATTCGGGCCAAGGTGATTACTACTGGTGGCAGGGTGGCGCCATGATGGGAACATACGTCGACTACTGGTATTACACGGGCGACGAGAGTTACAACCACGTCGTTACAGAAGGCATGCTCCATCAAGTCGGAGAAGGCCGCGATTACATGCCACGGAACCACACCGCCTCTCTCGGCAACGACGACCAAGGTTTTTGGGGCATGACGGCGATGCTCGCAGCAGAGAACAAATTTCCCGACCCTCCGGAAGATAAACCACAGTGGCTTGCGCTCGCACAAGCTGTCTGGACGACTCAGGCGGACCCGGAGAGGCACGACGAGACATGTGGCGGCGGTATGCGGTGGCAGGTTCCCAGGACTAACACGGGTTACGACTACAAAAACACAATTTCAAACGGGTGTTTCTTCAACATCGGTGCTAGACTCGCGCGCTATACCGGCAACGATACGTATGCTCGCTACGCCGAACAGACATGGGACTGGCTATGGGCGGTAAACTACATCGATCACGAGAACTGGCGAGTCTACGACGGTGCTCATGTGCCGAAGAACTGCACCAACATCTTCAAGGCAACCTTCTCATACAATATTGCCGTATTGATGCAAGGTTGTGCGTTTTTGGCGAACCATGTAAGTGACTCTATGTCCATATATCAGTCGAGATGCTGACCCTCCACAGACGGGAGAGCAGAAATGGTTTGACCGCACCGAAGCCCTCGCAAACCGCGCCATCGAAGACTTCTTCGCCGATGGCGTCGCATACGAAATCCCCTGCGAATTCGAGACCGGCCGCTGTTCCCAAGACATGCTTAGCTTCAAGGGATACGTCCATCGCTGGATGACTGTAGTAACACAACTCGTACCCTCAACCCGCGACCTCATCCTTCCGGTCCTGCGCAACTCCACTCTATCAGCCATCAAGCAGTGTACAGGCGGTGCCTCGGGTCGCGCCTGCGGATTCTACTGGAACAAAGGCGTATTTGTCGACCCGGCTGTCGACAAGACTTCTGGCGCGGGCGAGGCTATGAACGTGTTGGCTGCGGTGCAGAGTCTGCTGGAAGTGGCCCCTCCTGCTACGAATACCACTGGTGGCACTTCAAAGGGCGATCCCAATGCGGGAATGAACTCGAATCCGTTCAAGGAGTTTGATCCCCTGACTACCGGTGACCGTGCTGGCGCCGGCATCTTGACGTTTGTGGTTCTCTCGAGCGCTATTGGGATCTGGGTTTGGATGTCGCTTGGGTATCAAGAGTGGACAGAAGGAGAGAAGGGTAAAGGGAAAGCTCCCCCTATGACTGAAAAGGTTGATAACTCGGTGGAGAGTGTAGCACCGGCGAAAATAGTCAGCTCGCAAAGCTAGGAATGTCTTGAGGAGGAAGCCCGTCAACAGCTGGGGAAAATCATAGGATAACCACTCAATTAGCCCTGCGGCTTGTGACAAGATGAGTACCCATCAGCAGCATGCGTATGGCGTTTAATGCAATGAATTTAAGAAGAGAGATCCAAATTAGCCCTGCTTCCTAAGATTTTTGTAATTCTAAAGCACACATGCCGGAGATTGTGCTTCCTCCCAACGATGACTTCGGCGAGCCGCTAAGATCATTACAACGAAACTTACACATGGCCACGTATACAGTTCAGTCTTGCTTGAGACAATGTGAACACAGGAGATAGACTTCAATTGCTTATCAAAATTGACGATTGCGAGGGAATGTCGTTAGGAACTACCTTGCATAAGTTCAACTCAATATATTTATTATTACAACTCATGAGGCCTTGGGTATCGCACTATAATTACAAAACATCATCGTATTATATAAAACATCTCTCCTCGCTCATTTCAGTATCGTGACTTTCTTCCGTACATCATTACTTCGTGTGCGTGATATGGTTGGCGGTATAAGCAGGCGCCATCGGAGCTACGCCGCCGTTGCTCGGTGCCACGTACCCAGCCTCACCAGGCTGAGCCATGTGCGCATATCCGTAGCCCTGGTTCTGACCTTGACCGTAACCTTGGGTGTAGCCATAGCCGTTGCTGGTGTTGTTGTTTCCGTAGCCAGGGCCGGGCGGAGGGGCGTCAGTGCCGATGCTGGACCGGCCGTCGCCGCCGTAGTATTTGTTCATCTCCTGCTGACGTCTCTTGCTCTGGGTCTTGTGTCGGCGGAAGAGACAGACACCGATGATGATTACGGCGAGGAAGATGACTACGCCGACGACGATAGCTGCGATGATGCCGCCGCCGATTACTCTGACGCCGCTTCGGGTTCTACCGATACGAGTTGATGTTGTAACGCGGGCGACGAGCTTTGCGACATCGCGAGCAGCGTTACTGGTTTCGACTTGGATGGCGGGCATGTTGGTGGAGGTTTCCTTTGACTTTGATTGAGGATAGATGAATTATGATTCTGTGACAGTTGTGATTTGATAGACTTTTTTCAAATTGACAACTTGTTGCGATCAAATTGAGTCGAGGAATTGCCTGAGTCTTTATCGTTCAAAATTAAAGCACTAGACTTCTAGAACGTCATCCCAAGTGCTTCAAGCCACACGGCAGAGACAACAGTGTTGATCACCACCCCTAGTGATCCTCCATCACCGCCTCAGATAGTGCCAAACCAGCGCGATGCCAAATGACATCGGCTGTGGCACAGCATAGACCAAACCATCCCAAATAGGCAGTACGAGTGGCTGTCCGTTGCCGTCACGACTGAAATCACTGTATTGACACGTCTGGCTGCCTGATTCCGAGTCGTTGTGTAGGTTGTAAGGTGGTAGCGGCCGCAGTAGCGCAACGCCAGAACGCGGGATCGACCGTTGATGTCATCAGTCTCACTGCCAAGGCGAAGGAGTGAGACCAGCCACAGCGACGCTAGACTACCACCAGCAAAGAGTAGACCTGTATTTTTACTCGGCCGGTCGGTCTTCCGCGGGGTATCAAGCATGAAGAGCGCACACCGTTTCAAGGCGGCTCGAGAAGGCTAATGGGCAAAAGTCCCCCGAAAAACAGGAAAATGGGGCATTGTGCTGCGACTCCGCGGATTGAAACCGGATGCAGTCGTGGTGATGCTCGAGGTCCGTCCACACCAGCGCCGGTGAGGACCGGCTCACCTGTTCCCCCGCTCGATTGAGTGAGCAGTGTGGGCCCTGAACATCGGCAATTTACAGCAGTAGATCTAGCGAGTGACCTGCCTGGTGAGACAGCAGCTGTCTCTGGATTGCCGTGACTGGTGTATAACCTAATCACTATTATTGGAAGAATAGGTAACGTTCACATCAATTCTCAAATTTCGCCCGATTGGAGTACTCGAATGAATGAAATGATCCCAAGCACCTTATTCACTGAGAGAGGCCTTGGCGAAGGCTTCAGACGTCATAGCATAATGAGGTACGATCTCACAGGAAGGTACTCTAGGTAGGATCTCACAGAGTCATCTCTCCTAGCTAAAGGGCTCAAGGTCATCTGGCTCACTACCGATGATGAAATAATGAGAGCCCACTGAAGATTCTTGAAGATTTTGGGTAATGTGTTTGTGGTGCTTGAAATAAATGACTCGCTGGGTTGACGGCGCATTTGTACGTAAGAATTTCCAGGGTGTTGACAATGGCGACCCTCAAAGGCGGACACACGCCGACGACAACGATTATCCGGCTTTCCAATGTAAAGAGAGTTCGATAATGATCAGAATTTTCTACAACGACCATACCATACCTTGGAATTCTCTCGTCGGTCGTTGGCCGTCCTAAGTAAGTAACTGTAGCAAGTGATCTGAGCAGGCTCATTGAATGGCTTGTGTGATCAGACGTACATATGCCGAGGCCGTGATGGATCAATCTTCCAGTGGACTTCCTCTGAAAAATTACATGAAAACACCAGACGAACCACAGTTACTTCTCCATGCACAGTACACCCTATCAAAGTTGATCGCAGGCTCCGATGTACCGCCGCAAGTGGCTCTCCTCACCATCCTCACCCCTCACTAATATCGGGAAACCCCTGCAACTCGCGGGGGTTGGGCTGGATCGTCTAGATGGAGATGATCTGATAAGATAAAAACTTATTGCTCACCACACTCACGCAGCATTCTGCCGCCCATCCATTCATGTTACAACTACACCCTTGTCTTCTCTTTTGAGCAGCCAGCAGCCTACTAGGGCCCCCCAATTTGGCGAAAAAATTGCTGCAGAACTGCAGAAAATCGCTCGCTCGGTTGAAGGAGGGGCGGGCGGAAGCGTGATAACGAACGTTGGTTCTCGCCAGCCACAACTCTATCCCGAATCCGAGCGACAGCAAGACGCCCGTCAACGGATGTAAGGCACAATCCAGGACCCTCTCTATCTTACAATCTCTCTTCAGTCCTCACCTCTCTTATCTGTATCTTTCTCACACGGCCTTGCTTTTTGTTACTGCAGCTGCTACCCTGGTTACTCTCTGCACACTGGAGTTGAGTTAGCCGCGACGATCCGATCCAGTTCAGATGCCGCCCTTGGTCCCTCCTACGCGACGCTCGCGCAACGGCTGCATCGACTGCCGCAAGGCAAAAGTCAAGTGCGATGAAATACGCCCCTCATGCGGGACTTGCGCTCGACGTAGGCTCGTGTGCCAGGGATACAAGACGCAACCCGGCGCTGCACAGCATGCCAGGCACTCACCCTCGTCTCTGCTGGCGGCCGGTGCTGGTGCCAGTAATACCGCCGCCGCGGCAGCAAAGGATTCAGTACCGGGATCTGTATCAAGCTCTCCGGATCTCCTCTCCGTAGCCGTCTCCGCCGGGTCTTCAAGCAGCAGCTCAACGACGCCGGCGGCACAAAGATCACCGCCAATTTCAAATCGGCAGACACTGGCTCTAGATACACGCACTTTTTCTCTGCTTCCTCCGGGGTCGGTGCCTGTCGCAGACCAGCCGTATCTAGAAGTCTACTTCAACAGACACCCCTTTGAGCTGTTGATAGGTCACGAGTTCGTGTGCGAGATGAACGCCAACATCGTGATGATGCTGCAGCAGGACCCGGTGGTGATTGCTGACACGATTTCGGCCATTGGCTACTCATATGACGTCGGCAGCTCTTCCGCGGCGCTGCTGCCTGTATTGAACCGGAGGGCAAAGATCCTCGCAAACTTGAGGAATATGAAGCCCTCAAGTCACTACTTTGAAGAAGCGCTCTTTCTGCTTCTCGGATTGTGCGCAATGGAAGTGAGTTCATGTTTCCCTTTGCCCCCTCTTTCTCCTGCGTGGGTCGGTTTCCATCACTTCTGCTCGAGACTGGAACATGAACCCCGTGGACCTTGCATTAGATGGATGGATGGGCCACTACACCCCAGTGACCCGAATCGAATTGCTCACAGGGTCTAGCTCGTCACTTTGGCACAACCAGGACACCATGCAACCATACCCACAGTCCTATCAAACGTGGCCTCTCTTATCAGCCACCACGTTTCTACGGGAGGCGACGTATCTTCCGTGGCTAGATACTACCTCCGAGCACTGGCGAGACAAGACCTCGTCGTCTCTTTGATTCAGCTCCGCCGTCCCAGAGTTCCCAGCTACGTCTGGCTAGAAAATGAAGCGGCCAAGCCAGACCGTCTTCTCGGGTATACCGTTACCCTCATGCCGTTGCTAGAAGAGCTCTGCACTTTAGCCGAAGAGGTCCGCGACCAGATCCTTCAGCCTGCTTTTCCAAATACCCTCTTGGGCGGTGGCAGCGCAACATCGCCGACAAGCACAGAGGAAAGGGGTTCATCGTCTCCGCCCATCTGCGTCGACAGCTGGCTCGACGCCGGCTACTCCAACCTCGCCCTTCGCGCCGACTCCCTTCGCCTGCGCCTCGAGTCCTGGAAGCCCACAATCTCAGACAGTCTCTCCTTCCGCTCAGCGCGCAAATTCCGCGCCCAGGCTGCCTGCTACCGCGCGGGCGCCCTCCTCTACCTGCACCGGCTCTTCTGCCTCCCCGGGTCCGCAGCGGACGCGGATGGCGAGGCATTGAGCAAGGCCCACGACGTGATGCTGTACACGAGCGGGCCGCCCTCCGAGTCCAAGATGCTGCTGTGGCCCGTCTTCATGGCTGCTTGTGAAATGCTGGACGTGGATGACCGGGCTGCCGTGCTTGACGTCTTTGACTCGATTGGCACGCACCGCAAGACGGTTACGGTTGAGCGGACGAGGATGTTTGTCGAGGAACGGGTTTGGAAGGCGAGGGATCAAGGGAGGGAGTGGAATTGGATGATTTTAGCGCAAGAGTTTCCGGGGGAGTGTTTGCCGATCTGATTCCATATCATCCATCAACTGGGAGGTCGGCCGGCGTGTGGGTGAGGTAATTAAACAAATCACCCAAGGTTCGGGTTGTGGCGGCGGCGGCACGACGGGCGGCATTCCATCATGAGCCGGGCCTTTCTCTCTCTCTCCACCTCATAAGCATGATTTTATGAAACAAAACGGGTGCATTAGCTTAGATCGTAGAATTGTCTCCCAAGGGGACATGTTGACGTTGAAATAGGCTTCACTGCAAGCGCATCCAGTTGTTCGTGGATCGGGTCCCACGCGGTCTAGTCCTTCACGGTTCACCCACTGTCTCGGATTCATAAGCTCTGAACCTGGCGACCACGTTGCGGCGCAGGCTTTGGCTATCTTTGCTATCATGGCAGGCTATCTTGATAAAGCATGTCAAGAACGTCAACCGCAGATTCGAAGCCTTGGGCATGGTGGATGAACCAATCATCGTTCAATGCTGTTAGCACACTTGGCATTCCCGCATATGTCTCTAAAGCCTTTCTTAGCCAGCGCCAAGAGCGGATATCTGATCGGCCAGCTTGTTTCTACCATCGGTCGTCTTTTCCTCAAGTAGCCTCATTTCCATCTCAAAACTCAAGCTACTACTCTTCCAGTGCCTCCTAAAAAAAAATGGACGGATCAGGTGCGGGGTCCAATGTGACCTCGGAGACAATCGGCTTCACGTTTGGTGACAGCGGGTGGAAAGAATGAAAAGTCTCTTGCAGATCCCTGGGGGTGGTCTTCAGGGATCTATGAATCTGATAAGGTCGAGCTGCAGATGGACTCGCACCACTTGATCAATCTGATAAGCCGCTGGGATGGAGGGTGGACTATTCCGTGTGGGGGGATGCGGTGTTTTTATTGCCGACATAAGAGCCACATCTGCTCTTTTAGACCGAAGTATTCAGCAGAGTTGGAAAATTTGCACCAGCTACCGGGACAGTTCTCGAGCTTCAATTTTCCGTCCGAGTTCCTCAACGAACTTTTGAGACACCGTCGATTGTTGTCTGTACAGGAGATCTATTACAGACTCTCATCGTGTGTAGAAGCCGAGTGGGGATCCTCTTTCAACCCAAGACCCGCCATCGACTACCTACGTCAGCCACGATGGCGAAAAGATTACTCGAGAGATTTCGGGTGCGAGATGACCATGAGCACGGATACGAGACGACGAAATGGATCAATCCTGATATCGCTCCTCTGCCTCCCAACAGAAGAACGTGGGGAATGTGGGCATTCCTGGGTTTCGGATCCATCTCCAAGTAAGTCTGGTAGAAGCTGCATTAGCTTAGTTCACTGCATTTATGTCCAGATGTGCTAATCATTGTTTACAGTCTTTGTATTTCGGCATGGACAGGCGCGGCTTCCCTGCTGTCGCTGGGTCTCACCATCCCGCAGACCATCGGTCTGATGATCCTGGCTAGAGCTCTGATTTGTCTGCTCGTCATCGGTAACGGATGGATGGGCTCTGAATGGCACATTGGGTTTACTGTGTCTCAAAGGTAAGCGCAGCAAATTGTCATTATTTCTTTTCTTGTGCAAAACGGCACGTGAAATTAACTTGGATCCTGCAGAATCATTCTGGGCATGAACGGTGCCTACATCGGCCAATTGATCCGAATTATGCTATCCATCGTCTGGTACGGCTCTCAAGCCTGGCTGGGTGGTCTCTGCGTATCTGCTATGCTTAGCAGTTGGAGCTACAACTTTTTGATGATGGAGAACACGCTCCCAGAGAGCGCGCACATGGTCACCAGAGACCTTGTGGGATTCGTCATCTTCCACTTGATCTCGGTTCCATTCCTGGTGAGAAAACCTCGCTCGAGCTTCTGAGGCCTCTTACTAATGCTCTTCTTGTAGCTCATCAGGATTGAGAAAGCGAAGATTCCCGTCATCACGGCCAACCTCATTGTCTTCGTCACAATGATGGGCATCACGATCTGGGCCTGCACTACCGGCGGCACAGGCCCTCTCTTCGAGTCCGGCGCCAAGCAGCCCTCCCTCCTCACAAAGGAATGGGCCTGGGTCTACGGCATCATCGCCTCAGTCGGCAACATCTCGGCCGGTATTCTCAACCAGTCCGACTTCACGCGTTTTGCCCGCAAGCAAGGCATCCAGGTCCCCGGTATCATCTTCTCGCTCTTCATCCCGGGCATGATCGTGCCCATTTTCGCCATCCTTACTGCCTCGGCCTCCATGGAGATTTGGGAGCTCGAAGAGCCCATGTGGAACCCGTTGACCGTCATCACGCAGTGGATGATGGACGACTACAGTTCCAAGGCCCGCGCTGGTGCCTTCTTTTGCAGTTTGGGCTTCGTTCTCGGCCAGATTGCGGAGAATATTCTCGGCAATGGATATGCTGCCGGTATGGATCTCGCGGGTTTGCTCCCTACCTGGATCACTGTCAAGCGTGGCGCGCTTCTGGCCGCGGCTCTATCGTGGGCTGTTCAGCCGTGGGAGTTTTACAACACTGCTAGCACGTTTGTGTCTGTGGCGGCTAGTTTCTCCGTCTTTATGGGCCCCTTGACTGGCATCATGATGACCGACTACTTTGTCGTCCGCCGGCAGAAGATTGAAATCAGCCAGTTGTACACTGGGTCCAAGGAGGGAGCCTACTGGTACACTTACGGTTTCAACTGGAGAGCCTTTGTCGCTTGGGTCGTCTGCTTCGTCCCCGCCATGCCGGGTATGATTGCCGCGGTCAACCCCAACGTCAAGATCAACGATGGACTTTACAAGTATTACCTTGGCAACTACATTTTCGGTTTTCTGGAGGCTGGAGCGCTCTACGCTCTCCTGACCTTTGTCTTCAAGCCACAGAGGCTTGGATGCCAGGATGACTTTGATCTCTATGGCACATTCGAGGATGATGTCGCGATCAGCAAGGGCATGGCGCCTTTTGAAAGACCTAAGGGAGTTGATGGGCCCATCGAAGGAAGATCGGTACATCTCCAAGATGACGGGTCCAAGAACAAGCCCGGGCCCTCGATTGCTGTTTAAAAGCTTTGATACCCATACTTACATGTAGAGAAGGGAGAATGTACTGGTGAAACTCTATCACTTGTTGCAAGTCGCGTAGAAGGTGGATTATAGCTAGCTTGAGTTCGAATCGTCTAAAACCTGAGCAATAGCATTCATCGCCTGACTAGACGTGGCTGCTGAGCCCCTCTATCCCCAATACCTCGCTATCACTTTTGCAAGACGTACGACCCCGGTGCTGATTTCTTCTTTCTGTGATGGGCCAAGTTAGGGATCTCCAATATCCTAAGGGCGCTAGAATCAATCGACTTACTGTCGGCGTCGCGAAAGAGAACCGGAAATGCGCCGTACGTGGATCAACACCTCGAGCGGCAGTACTCATCTTGTCAGGCCCCTGCCAGGCATGATAGTACGATCCCGGAGTGAGAAGAACGAGTTCCGTCGCCCACGCCTGCCACAGCTCATTGGCAAAGTCCTGCTCTGGATCTTTGCTCTTCCCGGCTTTCTCAATTTCCATGAAGCGGTCGATGCCGTCAAAGTAGAACTTACACCAGACGAACATGCCAGCTCCGGGATCGACGAAGCTGAAGATGGGTTTCACCTTGCCGCCATGGGAGTTCTTGACGCACACTACAAAACCCTGCGCTTCAGGTATAGGCGACTTCTCCGCAGGCAGAAGGTCAAAGTGGGCACTGAACGCATCCAAGAGCCAGTCTCGCCTGGTGCGGTACTGGAACTGTAGGTTTTGCAACCAAGTGAGATAACCGTCGATGCCCCATTTTTGAAGGAGACCAAGAACGAAGGCTTGACTCAATCCCGCTGGGTCCTGTGTCTCGACTTCAGTTGCGCGGAGGAGACGTTCGGTGAAGACCGGGTTGGCGACGAAGTATCCTAGACGGAGTCCGGGGAACAGGGTCTTCGAGAAGGAATCGAGACGGATGACTCTGCCTTGGGCGTCCATGGAAAGGAACGTGGGCACGAGGGTGTTGAGGAATTCTGGGATGGGCTTGGGCGTGAATGATGTTTCTATAGGCGATCCGTAGCCTGGGTATTGGAGGAAGTAATAAGGATCATCTTCGACGATGATAATGTCTACTATCTATCAGCAACTTCTCCGCAGGTGAACCTGAGTAGTTCGAGCGTACCAAACTCAACGCAGATGTCGTAGATTTCTCTTCGTCTTTGTGCTGAGATAGTGATTCCTGTCGGATTTGATCCGACAGAAACAAGGTAGAGTCTGTTACTCGTTAATCATCTACTGGACCCATAGCGCTGAGGTCTGCAGGTGCACTTACACTCTTGGTCTTCGCGACCCTCTTTCCCGCTCATCCCATCTCGACAAAAGATGTCTAAGATTCTTCGCCATGATTCCTGCCGCATCAGCAGTGACTGGAACAGCTTTGATACCTAATGGGATCCAGAGAGCCTGAGCGGAAGGGTACGTAAACTCTTCGACTATGACATAGTCGTCATCCTCGCAGAGTAATCCAACTACCTTTGCCCATGCATTGGTGTTACCGGGGTGTAGTAGGCACTCGTACTCGCAAGGGGGCGAATGTACTCTTTCTGTTAGCTCTTTTGCGAGGGCTATCAGCTGCCGATTGCCGGCACCAGAACCTACGGGCAAATTGTCAACATCGCTGTTCGAAAGTAAAAGTACGGCTGAAGGTTACCAAAGCGGGAATACATACCATATTGAAGAAACTGGGTCAAGTCTAGATCTCCTGCAGACAAACCACGTCCGAATTCCAAACTCAGCCTATCTCTTTTGTCTTGTTCGAGAGAATGCCGGTTGGCTGAAAGTGGAGCTTCGGGGAGCAAACAATTGAACTTGGCTTGGTCAAGCGGAAAGAGAGACGGATGAGGTAATCCTACTATTGTTAATTTCATCTCATCGCAAATATCGGGAGCTTCGCGTTTCACCTCCGGCAAAGCTCACCATGCCATCATATCCCATGAATTTGATGATGTCTTTCAACGGTGAGGGATGACGGGCTCTGCTCTTGGCATTGATATGATGGGAAAGATCCACCATAGTAGAGCTGTGGCCAAGGCTCCCCATTTTGTCGTCTCTCTTCGTGTTAAGTTGAATACTTAGTTGGAGACAGTTTTGCAAATGCAAGCTCAAGTGAAAACAAAATCAATAGTAGATATAAGTTTACTCATTCGTCGTCAAAAGCATGAAAACCCTTGAGCTACTTGCCGAAGCTTATGACATCGTATCTAGGCTAATGTCCCCAGAGTATTTACATACGTGGGCACTACTCAATCATTCCACTTGACATATCGAGTCGGCCCATCGGACGGAGATCCGGCCGAAGCTGGAGCGATATCTTATCAGTTGGCTGCCCGCGGGGAGAGAATCAAGCGTTATCGGCCTTATGCCGGAACGGACCTCGGAGACCCGCCGGAGCCCAGTTCTGTCGCCGAAATCGTAGCAGGAGCTGTTGATGGCATATTCATCCGTCAGTCATCAGATGAAAATGTTTGATGGTTACCCATACCCATTGCACTTATCATAGTTGTAACTGAATCATCTCACCATGGGTAACACCATCTCATACCAAGAAACGCCAATCGAGCTCGAATTGGGCGACCGGGGAACGATCCGCGGCCTCCAGTTCGACAATAAGTCCAGGCGCTTCACTGGTGTTCCCTACGCACTGCCACCAACTGGCGAGCACCGATGGCGCAAGCCGCGACCATTACCCGCATCATACTCATACACCGACGATAATGGAGGAGCATACGACGCAACCAAGTTCAAGTCCGTATGCCCTCAGAAGGCGTTCCATGTAGTCAAGCCTGACGGTGGTGGAAACACCTATGGCGAAGATTGCTTGTTTGTCAACATCTGGACCCCGGTTCCCAAAGAAGGCGAAGAAAACAAGAAATGGCCGGTGCAGCTTTGGATTCACGGCGGGTGGTTCCAGATGGGTGATCCGTCGCAGGAGCCGGGTATGGATGCAACAGAGCTGATTACTACGGGTGGCCTCAACGCCATTGTCGTCGCTATCGGGTATCGACTCAACGTGTTTGGGTTCCTTGCTGGAAACGACCTTTTGCAAGAGAGCAACGGTGAAGCGGGCGGTAACTTCGGTCTTTGGGACCAACGAGTGGCCGCGGAGTGGGTGAGAGACAACATTGCTCATTTCGGAGGAGATCCGGGGAACGTGACGCTTGCCGGCCGGAGTGCTGGGGCATACAGCGCCGAAGCTCAGATGCTCTACGACTTCCGGAAGACGGGAAGTGTCTCTTCACTATATCACCGCATCTTCATGGACTCAAACGCGATTCCGGCCCAGCCAAAATCTCTTGCCGATGTCCAAGGCCAATTCGACGAGCTTTGCGACTACTTTAGGATTGACGCCTCAGTGTCAGGAGCGGAGAAGCTCTCGATTCTTAGGGGAAAGACTGTTATGGAGCTTTTGGAGGCTATTCCCCAACTGAAAAACCACACCTTCCGGCCCGTCACCGATGATGTCTTCATACACACGGGTATGATTGAGTACCTCCAGGGCAAGGACTTCGCAGATGAGTTCAAGCGAAGAGGATACAGGTTACTCATCGGCGAGGTTCGCAACGAAGAAACTCTCTACTCTTCATATAACGCACCCACTGAGCCCACGCTGGAAGCCCTGCGCTTACAGGTCTCAAACTACTACGCTCCAGACGTTACAGATCGCGCGATCCAACAGTACAAGCTGCCAGAATCAGACAAGTTGCAAGACTGGCAAACAACATTCGGTAAGAAGCCTCTATGCAATGCGATTTGTTTGTCTTGGTGTCAGTATCACTGACTACATGCCACAGGATCAATCGTTTCGGACGGACAAGTGCGGGCACCGTCCAGGGCACTTGCGAAAGCGCTAGTTGACAACGGCGTCGATATTCGAGACGTGTGGCGGTACCAGATCGCCTACAGGCTGTCCTTCATCAACGAGAAGGTGGCTCCCGCTTCCTTCGGGGTGGCGCATGCCATGGACAGGCCCATCTGGAAGTCAGTTTGATTCTCTCTTTTCTCATTTGGACACGGCATCTATCGGCTACACGCTCTTACTGACATATTGACGCAACGTAGCTTTCCAATCACCCATGGTCCGATCCCCACTGAAAGACAGTTAATGGAGGACTGGATCCAAATCTTGGTCAACTTTGTGAACAACACTGAAGGCTACGAGTACGGGACGAAGAGTGTTGAGGAGATGAAGGTCTTGACTCCAGAGGCCACGATTGAAGTTCGGCCTGATGAGCGATGGAGCGAACTGGTGAAACTGGGGAATATCTTTGCTGGCAAGTGAAGTGCTCTATAATCCGAGGCGGCCAGTCACATTAATCTGAAGACTCTTCTACGGTCCACTGCAAACTCGTGATGATTGAATACTTAAGGCGCAAGGTGTCACGCGTTTATTCGCTAGCGATGCGAGACGGTGGCTGGAGCCTATAGGCGAGTGATTTTGCTTCCCATGCCGCTGCTAGGCCAGGAATAGCGCCTTGCGTGAGCAAATACTATGCCTTCGGGGTGAAGTCAAGAATTTAGCTCGTCGTATTAGGGCTGACGGACATGGGTTCGGATCCTAATGCTTACTTCAATCCACCCGACACCACCTAAAGTGAGACCGATCTCACTCTAGACGTGAAGTTGCTTCATGTAGTCAGGGGTTTTGCCGCTGAGAAATGGCAATCTCAGCTGCCTGGCGTCCCTGGGTTGCTCCCGATAGACAATATGTAGTTCTGCCATTGCACATTTGAAATCTCAATCTTCATTTCGCGTCATCAGAACTTCAGTCGCAGGAGCAAACTGCACCTGTGATGCTTCACTCACTACGATGGTCGGCCTGGGGCCCAGAATACTGGGCCCTGGTCGGCGGCATCATCTCCTTCACCGCAATGGTGGTACTCCTTGCCCGCTTTGACGGCAAACCAATTTTCACCTGGAATGGGGTGACGCTCAACGCGGTAGTATCGATCTTGTCAGTAACGATGAAGGCCGCTGTCGCATTCGTCCTCTCAGAATGTCTAGCGCAGTGGAAATGGATCCTCTTCACCCGCGAAGACCGGCCGCTCATGGATTTCGACCGTATCGACGCCGCCACCCGCGGCCCTCTTGGAAGCTTGCGGATTATTTTTCGGACGCGAGGCGCGTGAGTTCACCTCTTCCATCATGTTCTGACATCTCATAGAAGAGTCACTGACGACTTCGGCACCAGTTATGCCGTCCAACTCGGTGCTATCCTGACCCTGCTTGCCGTCGCTCTCGATCCCCTCGCCCAGCAGGTTATCCAAGTTCGAGAGGGCGTTGTCTATACGCGAAGCACTCAGACAGACAAAGGACCACTTGCGCTAAACTCCGGCACACAGACCTACTCCATGGGCACAGCACAGGTCACAGAATTATCGAGGCAAAACTCTACCACGACGGAGTACTGGGTTTCAACGGACACGCCGCTATCCATGCAAGGCGCAATCTTGAATGGACTATCCAAATCACGCTGGGAAGTAGAACAGGAGGCATTGATCCAGTGCCCTACGAGCAACTGCACCTGGGACCAATTCAAGAGTCTAGGGATCTGCCACAAATGCAACGACCTCACATCAGAGCTCAAGCAGGTCGGGGGGTTCGGACAGGCAATCATTGCGTTGGCGAACACCACATTAGCTGGCTATAAAGTCCCCGGAACAGCATTCGTCCTTCCAAACGGTCACTTCATTGCCAATATCGATGGCTGCCCACCATACAACGGGCGTTACGCAGAATGCGAAAATAAACAGCCATTGGGCGTCTACTCGGATGACAAGTACACGACCACATCGTTCGGAACCGGAATCCCTAGCAAAACCAACTCCATGAAGGATGTGGATACGCTCTTGTGGTCAATGAGTATTATTCACCCAGATATGGAGGCGCTCAATAAGTCGACCGGCTTCACTCCCGGCGAGTCGGACAGGGGCTCTACGACCGGACTCAAACTTTGGCCAGACATACCGATGCAAGCTACCGAGTGCGCGCTCTACTACTGTGTCAAGCGGATCAATTCAGCGGTTGAAGGCAACCAAGTCAAGGAGAACGTCACCGAAGCACTAGATTCGAGACGAGATCCGGATTCGTGGAAACGCTCCTCAGAGTACGAGGACGGCCAACCAGAAAACATCATTTCCAAAGAAGCAAATGGCACGCTGGAGTTTGATAAATATTGGTCTGCTGTTTACAATACCGACCTGAGGCTCGAATTCCCCAACATCAGTAACGAGGGCTACTACCGAATATCCCAAGACTCTGTCAAGTCGATGAGTGCGCACATGCAGGACTTGTTCCGCACCAATCTTTCAGGCACTCCGGATCAGAGAGAGGAGATCGAGAAGGTACTGGGATCTGATGCAGTTGGCTTAAATGGCGCGTCGTTCGGGCCGTTTGAAGCGGAAAAGTGGTCGATGAAGGCTACGCCGCCGGCGTTGGACGGTCTCTGGACTTGGACCAGGCACAATATCACCAGCACATTTTACACCCTAGCAACAAGCATGACCAACGAGATGCGGAGGAACTATGCGCCGGGTCAGAGTCTGAAAAGTGGCCAAGATACAGATCGTTTTCAGGACGGTTCCTTGAGTTACTACGGCAAGGTGGGCAAGTCCACAGTACTGTACCACATCGAGTGGCCGTGGATTGCTCTCCATGGCGTGATGCTTATCTCGGCGATCGCGTTTCTGTTCACAACACTCGGTAACTCCAATAGTCGAGGCAACGTACCATTGTGGAAGAGCAGCTCCTTGGCCGCCATTAGGCATGGGCGTGATGTTGGTGGTGTTTTAAGTCGCACCACCACCATGGGTGAGATGGAAGACACTGCGAGGAAGGTCCGCGTGAACTTGCGCGGAGAAGAAAGCGAGGAAACCAAATCTTGCATTGACCGTACAACTGGCTCAACCCCGTCTGAACCATAACTTTCTATAGATCGATCGTATACTGAAATTACCCTATCAAAATCGCGTCATGGAGCAAGCCATAGATCCCAAGGCTGCTTGATACTTGAAAAGGCTGGCTAATACTTGTATCTGAAGTGAATGTTCTCTCTGTCCGTCATATCTGCCTCGGCATTCAACTTTCCAAGACGCTCACTCTCCCCTTTGGAAATCCCTTGCTCGCGAACAAGCCTGTCCCGCCTCTTGTTCTCCCAGATGTCTTGAATAAAAGTCAGCTTTCAGTTTCGAACCGATTGACAGCAGCATCGGACAGACACTTACAATAGAAACGCCAGGTAGCCATGCTGCAGAACTCAACGCAGTAGAGAACAGCACAAGCAGTGAGACCACGAATGTACTTTGGAGCGTCAGACGCCACAAACATTTGGGCGCCCACCGCGTTACCAACACAATAGGCGACGAACAGGACTGTAGATGTAACAGTCTTCTTCGTCCTCCCCGCAACGTTTGAGGGCAAGAAGGTCCAGATCACTAGATCGTGTTAGTACTCGGCATTGACGAGGGATAGACACAATATTAGTGAACAGCAGGAAAACTTACTGAGACCTGGCAAGGAACCAAAGACCTGCAGGATGTACATTCCCCATCTTGTCCATTTCATAGAATCCGTGGGAAGAAATGCCAGAGCCATCATGCCACTGAAAGCTGGTACGAGAGAAAACATCATCATCAAGACTAAAGAGTCCAGTGGTCAGTTGGTGCAGGATTCAAATTCTCGTTTTGACAAACTTACATCTGAGATTTGGCTTCTTCAACGTGACGAATCCAACTACTAGAAACCAGACAATGCTCACGCAGTAGTAAGGAGTGGAGCCCTTCAGCAACGTCTCCAGCGGGGTGAACCCAAATGACTTCCAGATCAGTTTCGAAAAGGTCGTGTTCGCTCCGTTCGGTAAGGCATTGATGATGGTAACGAAGAAGAAGAAGTACGTTTGAGGATCTGCAAACGCAAGTGTCAGGTTTCGCTCGTCGTTGAAGGTATTTGCAGGCAATTCTTACCCCTGAATGTCAACCACACTTGGTCCCATTTGAACTCGGATCTCTTTTGACGATCAGAACCTGTCTGGTTGACGATGACGCGGGCCATCGCGGCTTTCTTCTCTTCTTCATTGAGCCATCGGACTTCGCGGGGCGTACCGAGGATAAACCAGACGAGGATTCCACACGCGATGGTCAGGCCGCCGAGGAATAAAGAAATTCCCTTCCACTAAGAATGTCCGTTAGCCAAGGATCGATCGTGAGCAGGATCTGGGCTTAACTTACTGCAGCCAAACCACCCGGGTCTTTCTGAGCGTGCAATCCGATTCCATACATGCATAGCCCGGTGATGATGTTCATTCCGGCGTTGGATGTGCCCCAAATCAGAGACCTCAGGGTGTGCTCCTGAGAAGTATACCATGCTCCGGTAATGAGCATGAAGGTCGGAGAGATCGTGCACTCAAGAGCGCCCTGCAGCGTTCGAAGGATCATGAGGTGCGCAAAGTTCTTAGCAAAGGCGATGCACAGAACAACGACACCCCACAGTACCATCACAACCGACAGGAACTTGCCGGTATGACTCTTCTGTATCAACCAGTTTCCTGGGAACTCGCAGACGAGATAGGAGAGGTAGAAAATCGTGCTCAGCCAGTTGAATTGTTCGCCCACGAGACCGGTATCTTCTCGCAGACCGAAAACAGCTTGGACGCTGAGAGATGTCTTGTCCGCTTGCTGCGTGCCATAGCACACCCACATCAATGGGAGGAGCCATAGGTCGATCTTGAACCGAAGTTTTCGGAAGTAACGGTCGGAGTATTCGGTCGCATCTTCGATGGTACCTTCGAGAATTTCGTCTGGCTTACTGGTCTCGTCGACTTCATGAAGCTTTTTGGTATCGGCTGCGGAAGCCATCTTGGTAACGGAAGTTGGTCGAAGTGCGGCGGCTAAGGATAACCGGATGTGAAGTTTCGTGAACAACCCTGTTCAGATTCCCACTTCAAGATCAATTCAGGGGTCCACTCAACTACGGAGAGAAAGTCATTGTTTATATTCATGACTGTATTCAAGAGCGTTCAATTGATCTTGGTTCTACAGTCTGCATGTGTTATCAAGTCGACCACTGGTCCTTTGAGCCCCTGGTTCCATTTTAAGATATTTCGGCCGGATCTCTTCCGGGCAACTCCAGCTAAGGTACCTTAGTGCGGTCGCCGCGATACCGGAGATAACGACCAGGCCACATTCCTGGTCGCAACAGCTATTCTTCGATAAGAGTGGCCGCGTTGTAAAGAGCTAGGTATCTGCTAGGCGAAGCTCTTCCGATTACGAGCAGACCACGGTCCGGGATCCGGCCGAGCTTACATGGGCTCGTTGATTATGATCGGTCCAGGGGACTACGATCGCCTGTAAGATTGTAAACATGATGATTAGAGATCAACTTACATGTATGTATCCCTTTAGGTTTATTGAACTATCTTGTCTATCACGAAGCAGTAGAGTCGCACAAAGTCTTACAACGCCGATTTCGAGCAAGGCTCGAAAGAGACCACACAATGGCCAACCAAATCCAGTCCCCCATCGTGGATGCATCAGGAAAGACAAGGCTACGCGAATCATTAGAGCGCGCGAAGAGACGTCAAGGGCCCAGTGTTGGCCAATGGCTAGAGTTTCCAGGCTACTCCTTGGCGAGGACAGTGGCGCCTTTGGGTGAGGATGTGAGTGAATAGCCTGGCTCTGCCATGGACCTCGCATGCTGACTGAAGCTTACAATACAGTGGGTTCTCATAGACACGGAGCACGGGAACATCGATGACAGCCAGATGTATCTCCAAGTCGGTGCGATCTCATCTTCGGGGGCGTCTCCAATCGTGCGGATACCAGCTTCAGAACATTGGATGATAAAGAGAGCTTTGGATTGTGGAGCGCATGCCATCATGGTTCCAATGTGCGAGACCAAGGCAAGTCTTTGCCATATTCCGCCAAGAAACCGCCTTGAACTGATGTCATATCAATCAGGAGCAAGCTGAAGCCATCGTTCGCGCTTGCAAGTATCCCTCCTCGCGCTGGCCACAAGGTCTTCGAGGCGCGGGAGCTATGTTTGCCCCCGCAGCTTTCAACCAAACCGGCCGAGAGTACCTTCTTACCGCCAACGACAACGTTATGGTTTGCGTACAGATAGAGAGCCGAAAGGCCGTAGAGAACGTGGAAGGAATCGCGACTGTTGACGGCATCGACATGTTATTCATCGGACCCAACGATCTTGCTTCATCCATGGGTTATGTGGCATTTGACCATGCCTTAATACCAGAAGTTCAGGAGGCGTCAGCACGCGTGCTCAAAGCAGGGCTTGATTCTGGGAAATATATCGGTCATTTTGCTATTAGTGCCGATGCTGCGGCATTGAAGTACGAGCAAGGGTTTCACTTCGTAAACTGCGGAGCCGATATCGTCGCCATCACAGCTTGGATGTCAGAGGAAATGGCCAAGTTGAAGGACTTGGTAGCGGCTATGGGGAAACAAAGCAGCGAGGTTGAACAAAAGATCGACGGAAAGGAGGGAAACGACGATTCAGAGGATAAGTTACTCTCAACTCAGAGCAAGTTTGGCTACAGTTAAGGACTTAAGGTAGTCGAATCATTGATAACTAAAGGTACTCTCTTTACTCAGTCGCTGGTTGGTTATCCAGCACCCACCTCACTCCATCAACAACGATCTCTGGCTGTGTCATCTGCACGAAATGCCCACTCTCCTTCGCAAACACAGTATCACTCTTTCTAGAGAGCTTCAGAAACTCCCTCATGAGCTTCTCAGTTTTCGCATCAACGCCCGCAATCATATCTCTCACATGCTTCCTCTCCTCCTCCGTCCCGTTCCCCTTCGCGACACCCGCAGCGTAAAGCCCGCTCCAGTCTCTGCTTCGCGTGCCCACAATCACATACACTGGCTTGTCCCCAAGAAGCGGCTGCCTCTTTGCCAGGCCCTTGCTCCTCAGCGTTTCGAAACTTTGCGAGTAACCCTCGGAATCCTCTCGCTGCGCAATTAGTTTGTGCTTCTCTGTAGCCTCTTCCGCGATAAAAGCGTCCCATTCTTCCTTCGTGAGCTTATGCGACGTCGTCAACCCCCAGCCGTCGTATGTCTTGACTCCTGCGGCGATCTTTGTCCAGAGAATAGGATCGTTGACGTCTAGCACGAGCGGCGCCGTCTCATGGTTCGCATCCACAAGGACCAGACCCGCGACCTGCTTGGTGCCTTTGAGGGCAAAATACTCGTGCGTGAGCACACCAGCCCAAGAGTGGCCCACGAGAACGAGTGGGTTAGGTATGGGGGCGTGTTCGATCAAGAGGGCGAGTTCTCGGGCAATGTTCTCGGCTGTTGGTGGGTTGGGTGAGGGGTCTGAGTGGCGATTGCCGGAGCGGTCATACGTGTAGCTCCGCACCTGAGAGGGGCCGAGAAGCCGTATCACAGCTTGCCAGTTGAGGGCATCACTGGCTACACCGGAGACAAAGAGTACAACGGGATCGGTGGGGCTGTTGGGCTCTGGACCGTGGACGTAGAGAGCTAGAGAGTGGGTGCCGATATTGACGAGGCGGCCGTTTGGGGGGAGGGTTAAGGCCATGGCTGGAGAATTGACGTGAGACGTCTAGGTGTTCTGTACGATCTGATAAAACTCGCGGACGTGCTAAAGCGTCGAAAGCCACGGTTGGCAAGTATCTGTGGAATCAAATGTCTGAAGAACGCAAGTAGATATTTGTAATAACAATATTGAAGACGATGAAGAATGATGAAATGGCTTTGTAATATCACCAATCAGCGCCCTTCTGAGTACATGTGAAGCCGCGCCGTGCTGCACGGCCCACTATTGCTTACGTTCGTGATTTTCGTGCTTACTTCTGCTTCTTCTTAGCGAACTGCTCTCCCTGCCAAACCTCCACGCTCGAGATCGCGCAATCTTGTGGCATAGCTTACTTCGGTTAGTCCTTTCAAGTCATACCCATACGAGCTATCGTGGATTCATCCTGACCACGAAGCAAAAAGCATGGGATCCATACAGCCATCGTAATTCGTCGTCTCTGGCATGGAGTCGGTGGTGCTAGGATTCCAGATTCCGCTAGCAACGTCAACCAAAGAGGACGATGCGACCTCAACATCAGCAAAGGGTCTTTTGTTGGCCCTGAGGGGGTTCTCGGTTGAATGTCGGCCTTCATTACCACGATAGGTGAGCGAGTCTCCAGCAATCTCGCTGCGGCGTCGAACTAGCAATTTCTCAATGATTTCTCGGCTTCTTTTGGCCCCAGACCACCGAGGCTCTAGGTCTTTGAGCGATCGGGCACACTTCTCGGCATCTTCTAAAAGAGCTGGATTGCTGCGATCGATAGGCACTCGAAGACTGAAGTTGAAACTTTGTGAGCATTTGCGGCCAATGTGATAGAAATTGCTATCACAAGTAGGCGCCAACTTACAGGATGATACCCGACAGCGTCAGATAGTGGATGCAGATAGCCAGATGGTGTGAAGCTGGCACCAAGTCTCGAACCAAATCAGCGACGTAGATACAGCCTCGTGCAGCATTGATGCATTGATCGATGGCTCCCGAGACGTCCACTTCGTCTCGTTCTGCGGAGTCTTTGGGATAGTTCAGGAAGTATCTGTAGTCTATTAACAATGTCGTTCCATGATCACATATCAGGAACTCATTAAACCTACCGGTATAAGTTGATAAGAGATCCTGCGTGTAAGAAAAACGTTATCACACAATGAACCATGGATATATCCCCGTGGCTCTTATTCTTTCTGTTTGCTGAGAATTGGATTTCCCCGGGCAAACTCTCGAGCCACTTTCGAAGAGCCTGATCATGAGTATCAACGCGAGCCAAGAACCTATGAGTTCTTTCTGCATCTGCAGAGGCGATCTTCTGTAGGTTCAGGGGAGAGCTGAACTCTTGGATCTTGCCTGCAAGCCGGCAGAGTTTGGCAAACGCTAAGAAGCCGCTCATGGAGCTCGTTGTGGCTTCTACGTCGACAGCGTGTCCGCTCTTGATCCCAGACATTACATCCTCATCACGTACGTCCAATGGTAGCTCACAGTAGCAGTCTTCATCTTTGACCGCGAGAGGACGGCCAAGGCAAATCGATGTCGTTCTGCAAGGAGCCACGGGTTATTAGCCAAGGACCAGGCGTTACTAGGATGTAATGATACTGGAGTTACAGTACCTGTCCAGCGTGTATACACACCACCACACTCTGCGAGACTGCTCCTGAAGAGGAAAATCCTTAGATTTCATTAGAAGCGGTGACTGCTGATTTACGACAGCGTTCTTTTCGATCAGCAGGCTATCGATAAACAAACGGAAAGGAAGTCTTACGGAGTGACCACTAATGTGTAGCCCCATGTCGATTGCCGCCCTCACGGCTTGTCCGGCTAAATTCCAACTTTGAGACACAGTATTCCACCCTGCGGAGCACATCGACAAAAGTCCAAGACACTGAACTTTCTCAATGGAGGACTCTCCAGTTGATGCAGACAAGATGAGAAGGGCCTTTTGGTAAAAGTCGATACCGGGTAGCCCGCTCTCCAAGTTGGACGGTAATAGCCCTGACGCACACGCACATACGGCGAAGAAAACCATAAGAAACCTTCCTCTCTTAGGTGAAGAAGAGTCTGGCCCGGCTCTCAGAAGCTTCTGATAACGATTCATAAAGTGAGGCTTGATGAGAATAGGGAATATGTAGTGGAGCTTGTCGAAGTATAGGCTCACAAGCAGGTCAGAGACATATTGCGGCGGGCGAGGCAGGCTTTCTGGTGCAGGTATGTACGGAAGAGGAGGCCAGAGTTTTCCACGAACAAATGAAGGGATCTCGAGGTCTGGCAAGTTTGGCGTTTCGTGACTGGCTCCTGTAGAAGATGGCGTGGTTGTCGCCAATTTCGGCAGGAGGTTTCTTGCGGCCTCTACGATAAGATTACTCGCTGCACCACCCACAAAGCTGGTTTTGGATATTAAATCTCGTGTGTTGCATATGAGAGTTTTTAAGTGACATACCGTAGGCGGCCATAAGAATCTCGTACCAAGGCACCTGCTTGGCTGAGTTCCTCGGCGGCTGGCTTTGTCAACCTGAAGGTACTTTCTACAGAAGTAGAATCATCATTGTAATCCTCGCTGTTATCGGGTGAAAATAATTCGGTTTCATCGTCTATTGCGCCTGTGTTGACATCCAATTCAGCAACGCCTGCGTACGCATTCGGGTTTGCATTCGTTATTGACTCTTGTCGAGGAGATGCAGTTGCTTGAGATAACAACGCTTCAAGTCTTGGGAAAGAATTGATGATCTCAGCTGGGGAGACACGACCAGAAGGCTGATTCTGGCTCGCTGGCGCATGTGGCTGTTTGTTGAGGACGTCGATAGACTGTGATAGCTGCCCAGTGAGCACTTCTAGACGTTGACAGAGTGTATCCATCTGTTGGCATCGTGCTTCAAAAGACGTCACGTAGCTGCTCTCCAATCAGACCTTCATGCATGTAGAAAGGTGCCAGTAGAGAAGGCAGGCGAGTCTTACTAACGACTGGCAGAAGCGTTGTCTTTTGTTCCGGGGAACTCGCACGACTGATCACGAGAGCTACAGTTGTGACAGGGTTGTTTTCCATCGCATTTGATCTTCATCACTTTGTCAGTCTTCGCGCAATTACAAAAGTAGGCTACGTAAACGCAGCGATAATTCAGTATCAAGAAGCAGACCTTTTTACGCCGGCAAGCAAGACAAGCTCGCCAAACCCGGCTACCGGCCAAGTCAGCGGCGGGTGGACCTTCAGGCTCGATGCCGCTCAAGTCTTCTCGGACGGACATTGTAGACTCAGTCAGAATTTCGAAGCTTAATGAGAACCCTGGCCATCACCAAAGTACACGTAAAAAGTCTCTGGAAGTCATGTATACGTCAACATTTAGAAGGAGTGAGAAAATCACCGTAATCCGGAGGCCGACCGGAGACGCCCTTATCTGCGACTAACATAGCGCCGCTCCACAATACCCCAGGCCCCCACCTTCTCTATCTTGTTGGTACTAGTCCAGGGCCAGCATCTGCGACGGGAGTCAACGTCCAGGAGGCAGATACAGGAAAACAAGTTTCCATCACCCAAACGAGGCTACATCTCTTGGTTCCCGTTCTGTGGATCGTCGAGCAGGCTGTGGCTCTATTAGTTTTTAGCTGCAAATTCACTGATGTGCCCGCTTAGCTTGTCCTGACCCTCTGACCTGGAGTAATGTCTGCTAGTGCTGATGACGGGAATGAATCGACGGAGCCTAAATCGGGTTTCTCGCATGTCGTATCCCGATCAACGGGTAAGAAGAAATTCTATGCTTTTTAGTATCAATAAGTATACTGTTATCGATTAAGGCTGCTTCCACCTCACTTGGGCCCACAGCCACTACTCGAAGATACCATCCCTCCTACTTCGCCGTGGCACAAACGAACTTCAATCGAAACATATAAGAACGAGGGAAGAAATGACTTGAATAACGCTGCTACATGGAGGTCTCGTGACCTTTGGGAATAAAACCTTCTCTGCTTGCTTCTCATTTTGTCGAGATGTACTGACCTAAGTCACTTTAGGTAGGTAATTGTAATATTGAGCCATAAAGGAAGCATTTCCCGACGGTGGCCACTGCGTATTGACAATACTCGCGCGGCGTATATACTGTCCTACGTAGGTATTGAGATACATACATACTTCTTCTAACGTCAACTATATTGGTAGTCCTCGTTTCTCCCGAGTACCGAGAGTGGTATCACTGCGCCCCGCAATGCTTTGAGAAGGGTAGGGAGACCAACCATAAAACAAACCTCTGATGAGAGGGTGTCACCGAAATCAAATATGAACAGGCGTTCATTCGCTTGTAAACGTAGATTTCCGCCACCATATCTACCCTCCACAAAGGGTGTCTCCTACACCCAAGCAGTGACGACCTATGTGCAGATCACGCAACATACAGCGCTATTGGGTACCCCACGGAACAGAGAAAGTCCATGCCCAAGCCGAGACATCCTTATAATACAACCGACTGTTGGTGCTCCTAGCCAAGCGATATCAGGGCCCCAAAAGCCCGCAACTCGTTTCTTCAGATTGCGTTTGGACTGGTTGATGGAATTCGTCCTTGACGACGAAGGCGTATGATCTGCTAGCTGAAGCCCGGAGGTTGAGGGTTGTGCCGCGTCTTCTGCTTGAAGAATACTCCCCACTATGAGCGATTCAACATTGTCTGTATATCAAGGTTTCGTGTCCACAACGTCTTCTCTGCATAAAGGTGTCAGCAGCTATACACCAAGAAGAACATGACACTACTCACACTGTCTTAAGCTCGTCGTCTAGTTTTCTTAGACGCTCTAGGGCTGCTTTGCTCTTTCCAAAGGAGATGAATTGAATACTGAACCATCGACGCTCGCGCTTTCCCACTTTCTTCTTCAGCCCTTCGACGAACTGGGTGATTAGATGCACGACATTGTCAGTCAAATTCGACCCCTCCCATAGACCATCGGTAAGAATTAGAAGTGTTTGCATCTTGCTGTAGTTTTTGTAGGCGTCGAATCTTCGAGCAAGAGTCGTCGCCATGTCGGTTCTACTACGGTCGTCGATGTTTTGGTACGCATTGCTGAGAGACTGTGGAAACTTTGACGGCATCTTTCTACCTTTCGCTTCGAAGACGTTGTTGTCGGATCCCAATGTAAATACTAGGCCCAATCCATTCTTGTCCAAAGTGCCAATCATCATCGCCAACGTCAGAACCGTTATCTTGACGTCTTCCCAATGACTTTTCATAGTAGCAGCGTTGTCAACAACGAAGATCTGAGCGTCCATCAGTAAACTTTAATGAAATACAGGCATTCGTGGAGATGTCTTACTATATCTCTATTCGAAATGTACTGCGACATGTACCTGTCTTCTTCTCGGGCTTTTCTTACGATGGAAGCCCAGACACCTTGGTTCTCTGCCCAAGATTGGGAGCGCCTATGATACTCCTGCACTATAGCAATCTCATGGCAAGAGGGCGCCTTGGACGACGTCGCGCCACCCTCTATATCAACTGGATCTTCTGGTTCAGGAGAAGGGTTGAAGTTGGAGTCCTCCGGCGTTGGCGGTCGGATGGACACCCCTGGCAGTGGCGGGCCGGGTCCTTGAGATGAGCTGTCGATATCTTCTGGTTCCTCGGCTAACGATGATATTCCCAGACCGGTCTTGATCACTTCCTCGCGGTTAACAGTTTTTCCACTGACTATCTTTTCGAATCGCACAGACTTCCTAACGCGATGACTTCGAACTGCAGAAGAGGATCGATTACGCAGAGATGGCGTCGGTGAAGAGAGTTTGGGATCATTGGCCCTCTTGCTGTCGGCAGAAAATTGTGAGAATGGAGCTGCAATAGATGGAGCAAGATTGTCGAGCTTTAACAGGGCTTTCAGTGTTTCCTCTGACTCCTTCTTCAACGTTCCGCGCTCTACTTCTAACCGATATGTGCTCTCTGCCTCAGAAACAATCCGGTCCAGTTCTTTGCAGAGTGCTGTGGACGGAAATCGCCTTTTCGGGTCTTCAACAAGCATGTACTGGTCAACTAGGTCCAGTACAGCACAGGATATCGTGTCCGCTCTGCGCGATGAGTTTCGTAGATAGGTGTGCCACTCTAGGACTTGGGGCAGAACTTTGTGGCCATCATGGACTGCATCTTCGCAAGCAGGAACCTGCTCCCCTGGACTCTGGGTGTTGTGTAGTTCTCGTATGGCATATCCCCGCCGCTTGTTGTAGTTATTATACGGCATGCCACTCCTGCCTACCTACATGGAATTCCTGGTGTCCCTTGAGTAGTTACTGCGCCTTTCACCAGTACTGTAGCTTGGTTTGGATAAGGTACACTAGTTGCATTGTCTCTAGCGGGATGGAAATCCCAGGATCTAGCGATAGGAATGATGCTGGAGTGCAAAAAAGCTGGTCAATCTTCTCCCCCAGAACTATCCTCATAGTCCACATCGCTATCGCCCCAATTGAGATCGATTCTATAGGAACCAAGAATGCCGCGAATACTGCTCTCCAGGGTTGACCTTTCAAGAAGCAACTCGTCTCTCATATTTCTCGCTTCTTGTTTAGGAATCGGAAAGTCTGTAACATTCTCAACCACCATTTCGACTACCTCCTTCGGTAGGCCCTTCATTTGTCCCTCCCTCGATGTGAACTCTGCAGCCCACCAATCAGCTTGTTGCGGAGGCACATTCGCTGTCGACAGAATTTTAACTCGTGGGTCAACCAAGTAAAGAGTCAAAACTTTCCTGTGCCCTGGCTGAGTCGGATCTTTCAGCTGGAAGGCAGACTCCTTCTGTTGCATAACGTTGGGATATACCAATACCAAACCCTCCCGCATTGTTGCGGATCCAATCTTCTGCAGCGACGGAGTCTTATGCCTGAGCCCAAAGATCTCATCGAGGGGCCTCAGATCTCCTACCACAAAGGTGCAGTCTTCCTCAAAGTTCAAACCCTGAAATCGCGTCTGAAAGGATACATCCGAGTCTGTAACATTCTCATCTTCGAAAAAGTAGACTGCAGTAGCCACGATGTGCTCGTTCAGTGCGCCGTCTAGACCAAACTCATTCTGCAAATCGCAGATAGGGTCCTCAGGAGTCGGGTACATTGCTCTAATCTTGACAACGATCTGAATGCCGCCCGCCTTGCTTAACATGCCAGTAAAGTTCGCAATCCCCTGAGGTGTAACAGAGTTGTTATGTTCATGACTTGATCGGTGGAAAGCTCGATCTTCCTTCACCTGTGGCTCAGGTCTGTCAACAACCCTAAAATCACGAAGCCACTCATCTGTCCTTCGTTGCCACTCATCATTATCAATGACACCGTTCATCAAGTCATCCCTGATATTGAGCGGGTCGTAGGGAGGTGTATTGGGGTATTTCCAACCTGCTTCAGTACAATCGATGCGCAAGTCGCAGCGCATGGTGTGGTCGTAGACAGAGGAGTACACCATATTCCACATGGGCATTATTTGCGTGATGATGTTTTCCAAAACAGAGTAGACGGCTCTGTGTTCCCTGGGGTGTAGATTGTTGATGTAGCTAGTGATCTTTGCGTTGATGCCGTCCGGGAACTCAATATTGCAGGGAAGCCACTGAGACTGACTTGAGAACAACGTATGATAGATGCCGTCAACATACTTCTGTGTCTCTTTCTGGCCCGGTATTTTTATTGTGATTCCCTGGGAGATATGGCTAAGACAGTTATGAAGATCGATTTCGTGGGTGGGTAGCACCCGAGAGCGACCAAAAACGAGCGGGTACATTGTTGGGTCAATTACGTTGATCACGTTGTCCTGTTTCTTGCATGTAGAGCCGTTAGCTTCTGCGAGGCTATTTTTCTTGCCTGAGCCCCTGTCGGTTTTGCGAGAAAGGGTTCGTTCAATGTTGCCAACGGCCTCTTGGAAAGTGCTCTTCATGTCTGATGAAATGACCCTGTCTGATCGGGCAATGCGCACTTGTACGTCAAGAACCGGAACAACTCCCGTCTCGTTGTATAGCCTCGCTTTTTCCTGGAGTTCGTCTATACACTGAGCAACAGGTCAGTCACCATGTCTAGCATATTCTTGGCAATTCTTACATATTCAAACATTGCATCGGTGAAGTCGCCATGTCGAATTTCGCCAGCTCTGTGCCAATCCCTTCCCATAAGATTATCCTTCCAAGTTGCAAGGGCCGCCTCTTGGAAAACTTTCTGGTTCCAATCCTCCTCGAGTGTGAATTCTTGAATGAAAGCTATCATGCATCGCTCACGATTTGTGTGCGGCCACCGCTGTTCCCAATCGCTCACAGCATCGGGAAAATGGTCTTCGGGCGTGTGATTTAGGGGAAGACCGAAGCCGGGCAACTGAAATTTACTGCTTAGCTGCGCCCAGTCGGGCACACGATGACGTCGATCGTAGCCGCGTGAGTCAATGCCACTTACCATGATTGGGCCTGCCTCACTGACTTCCTTTGATTTCATGATGTATAATTCTGCTATGATTGATACGACCGATGCGCGCTCGGGCAGTTTGTTATGCTGCCTTGTGAGATGCCAGGTATTGAAAGAGGAGACAGATGCCTAGGCAGCACTTGAGAGAACGAAGCATACGTTGTGGGGATCGTAGATTTAGCGTGATCCTTCAGCGAGGAGCCACTACTGAAGTAGTGCCGCACTGTGTTCAATTAATTCTGTTTCTATTAAATCTATGAAACCTAGAGCCTTATTTTCGCTCTCTATTCTAAACCTATAAATCAGTACTTATCTTTCTTAACTTTTGAAATTTAGTATTAGTTTTCCATAATTGCGATTTTTTTCTTATTAGTCAAACCTTTAAGTTATTTTCAAATTGTTATTGCGAAGATTTTTCGTAGACCATCTTCCAGCCTGAGAAGTGGCTGGATGGGCTGCTTGTGGGGGCCTGCGGGTTGATGCACTCTTCAACAACAATACCTGGTTTGACGGCGTTTCTTTCGTCTTCGATCATATGGCAGCAGCTCTTTTCCCTACATGCGCATGGAAGAAAATGAATTGATCTAACGCAGTCATATAAATTCAATAATGTCACGTTCAGCTCTTTAGAAGACAGATTTTAGAGCATTTTGGCAAGCCACGCTATGAGATATTTTGATGACAACCAGAATCGTCTTCTTCTGCAGCTAGCTGAGCTCAAACTAATGGCTGATAAGACAAACCCATGACTCAACGGCAGGGACTAATCTGGTTCCTTTTGTAAGGATACATCCATTACGACATTTTGATTTTCAATGTTTCCGCAGAATAAACAAGTTACACAGTGAAGGTGTCATCGACGGACGCTATAGTAATTAGTCAGTGGACAACCCTTCACCAGTCAAACCCGCATTGACTTTGCGGCGGCCGGTCACTGTATCAATACGATCGGGCTCCTTCCTCAATGGTACTGGTCACTTAATCAGGTGCAACAGCCTTACGTTGTGAACATGATGTTCCTTGTCTCGTTGAATCTCCTATCTATATGCAGATATAGACTCTGAGATTGAGAATGGTCCGGTTTTGGCCAGGCTTCCAGCAAGAGAAATATCCTTCACAACGTATTTGTGGTGACGGACTACGTATGTTTGAAATTCTAACGTGAGATCGAGAAACACTGCTACAGATACATATATTGACCCTTAGGTTATCGATTCCTTGACAATGACGGCCATTTTCGAGAAGAAAACCACTTTCTTGGAAGAATGAACATAGATTTGGGGGATTGTGAAGAACAGTGAATGTCGTTGTTGCCTCTCTTCATATTATAGTTCAGGAACAATGAGCTATTTTGGTCTACGTAGTTCAGAATTCGACCATGACATCAGAATCGGAAAACTGCTCACTACCGAACGTCGTCGCGGAGCTCGTATCATGTACATATTGTGCATCAACTGGCCCCAATGAGTTCTGTTAGTGAGTGGTCTCGAGAGGTTACATCCAATCACGACCAACGTGAACATTGTATGACCCGCTTCCATACCTGTCTCGTAGTAAGGAGGTAAGCTTTGCAGGGTCGATATCTCTGGCAGAGATGTCCTGAGACATAGGGGCCCATCAATGGATTCATCATCACCATTTAACGTAATGAGGTGAGTTGGTATCTCGCGTTGAGACATGACAGGTTTTGATACGATGTAAGAACTTCCCAGAAAAATGATTGATCTGGAGAATGTGTGTATGCGGCTGGTAATTCGCATAGATTCCGATAAGCTAGCTCTCGAAGGGCTGGACTGCTAGATATAAGATGAAAGTACTTCTCCAGAGGAGGCGACATGCAGATGCTTCTCCGTCATCCTTCGCGTCCATTAGCTCCAACCCACGGAGTTATACATGCCCTGCGAAATGTAAGAATACGTAAGAGGGATTCCCTCACCAGACCCGATCTGCCTTAGAAGCGATTCGCCATCGTTCTCAACAATAGACCTTTCAAAACCTTTGTAATCATAGACTACTGAGAGAATCGATCTTCAGGGAAGGACCCAGACTGTTTGGTTACCTTCGGTCGAGGAATGCACATCAATGAATATTCTCTCATCATCACCACCTTCCGGCTCATCGAGCTCGAAGTCGTCAATGAAACGCAAACCACTTGCATCATCACTAAGGCTTGACCTTGGTCCGCCCGAATCCAAAACTCGTCCAGCCACACTGTCTGATGTCTGACGAATGCCCTTTTCCCACCAAATCTTACGTACTCGAAGACCTAGAACGAAGTCATCAGAGTCTTCAACTCCGGCCTCGCGGCTCAGGCGGGTTTCCTTTCTGACATTTCCGCCAGCCGACGTTGCAGTATTCGGCTCTGTCAGACCTGCTTCTGCACCGTCTTCTCCGACTGTATTCGACTTTGAAGACCAGCTTGCCCCAGTTGCAACCATAAGGCCAGTGATCATGTAAACTGGTACTTCCAGCCTTCTGGCGGTGACATAGGCTCTGACCTTTGGTATTCCAAGGGATTTAGCCATGTATTCCTCATCCGGCGCGAAGGTCCGCGTGAGCAACTCCTTCACGGTCAAGAACCTTCCAGTACCGCGAGAGCGGCTGAACTTCGCAGATAAGCCACCCAAACCGAATATTTTTGCCCAAATCCCTGCTTCAACCGATCGGAGCTCACTTTCACTGCGTGTGAAGCCACGTTGTCTATGCGGCCCGTTTTTTGGATAAATTGCATCTTCGTCGATCGATTCCACCCTTCGGGCGTTTAGGGGGAATTGCACGCCCTCTTCATCAAGTCCTTTTAGGATTGTACCGAGCGTAAGGAATCCATTTGGAGGTGGGGGATGGCGGAAGTCGGGACAAACGTGATATACAGGCATGCTCACCGACTCGGTTCGGGAATGCGGGTGGTATGTTGATAATTTAATGCTAATTGGCCTCGGTTGTACTCAGGGAAGGAATGATGCGGTGCTGAGACATAGCCCATGTATCTTAGAGAACTGTCAATGGGACGGAAGCCTCGACTCGAGGACCGTGAACTCAGGTGGTTTAAGTACTCATACTGTACACCACCTATCCATGTTGCAACTACTGACCTGCTTCGACGGTCTCCATTTGGCCCGGAATCCTGACCTTGGGCTGAAATGGGCACCAACGACGTTCCTAGCCGGGCATAATAGGGCGGGGATGCAGAGGCGGTTGACAAATTACGAGTACATATACGCTTGAACGTATCACATGCATCTGACGTGCATGAACATTCGTAAGACCAATTATACAGCTTGGTCGCTGGGAGGCGGTATCTGGCCTCGTGACCAGTCACTCTTCTTTCCCCTCACTGAACCGTTCGAATCGTCGAACACTGCTTTCTACCTTAGTTTATTCTCATGACCATGGCTACCTTAGTTGTTGACAGCTAATCTGTCACTCCCTCAGAGCTGATCCCTTCCTTAAGTAGCCGGTAACTCAATTTCCTCTACGCATAGCGGCTATCCTGAAGCCTACCTTTGGTAGGTAGTTACCGGATACAGAACTGTTGAGGCAACCTATTTCTTCAAGTACCCTCGTGTATTCAGCCTCATTTCAGAATTTCTCAGCGCTCTAGGCTTATTGTACGTCTCCAACGCTCATTCTCCCTCTACCAGTGCTCTTGTCGAACGAGATCAGAAACTGACACTTTCAGAACGTCGCCACTTCTCTTCCGACATCACCAACTCCTCGCCATGTCCAATCTTCCACAGTCAACCCAGACGGAGCTCTTCTTCGCCGATTGCATCGAGTTCAACCTAATCAGTAATCTCAGTGACCTTTGCAGCGATTGCATCGATGGCCCTCGGCTTGAGTTTTCAGCCGGACCCTCCAACCGCCGGAATGACCATCGGGTCATGGATTTCCAACTTAGAAAAGCTCTCAAGCAACCAGATAACATTGATCGCATACTTGACTTGGACTTGCTCGAAGATGAGGACAGTATCTTCCAAGCTATCAACCTCCTTGAAGATATGTGCTGGCTGCTAGATAGGCTTTCCCTCTTCATAGCTGAGTTACCACAGACGGACTCTGCTGCGAAATACGCCAACCTGGAATTTCTCATAGGGCAGTTGGAGACATCCGACATGGATCATTTTCAACTTTTTTCCGGGCCCGACTCTACGCCAGCATTGTTTAGGTATCCTCCAAGGTCCCACCGGACCAGGGGAATACAAATTGTGAAAGATTTCAATAGGTTCTTGGATCAGCTCCCAGGATCTTACATCGACCCAGGTTTCATCGTTGAAACATCAGAGACTAAAAAAGGGCTAATTGCAGAGGAGCTGTCCAGAGGCAGTCCTATCTCCCAGTATCAAACTCAAGAAGAAGCTGCGATCAAGGCAATATTCTCAAGGTTCTCAATATGTGGCCACCAGAAATTGAATGACCATGGGATGCTAGTGCAGCTACCAACAATCGAAACCATAACATCAGATTTAAGTCCCTCTAGCGACATTGCCTTAGACCTGTTCCTCACCCCTTGCGAAGGTTCAACCCAATGGCAGGAAGTCCAAGTCATGCGCGTCAGGTCAGTTAAAACTTCCAATCGTTTATACTGCTAGCCTTCACTGAATAACAAATGAGCAGCCGCGAAGATAATCGTTTACCTCCAAATTTAGAACCGTCAATTTGCGGTGTCATTAACAATGCATCGTATTACGCCAGTGGTCTGCGATTTCACATGTGGGATCGACTACCCCATATTTCAGAGGACGACTTTGCGATCCCACCCTACGACTTTGTGGAACGAAAACGCGGTCAGCGGAATTCGTTCGTAACCTTGCGCCACCTGCTTGATGCTGGGACCCTTAGCTCAAGACCTCGTTGGGGACATTCCCGATCGCTGGAGGGTCTTCGTATTGTCAGCATGCAGGAGAAGAAATTACTGGCTATTCAAATCCTCTTTGGCATTGTGATGTGTCGACGATATGGGTCCACAATTGCTACTTGGGACTCACAACAGGTCTTCTTTCTCTCTAATCAGGATGAAGATCAATCCATCAACAAGCTCATCTACGCGTCCTGCGTTCAGACTGAGACTAAAGATTCATGTATCGATCTCCTAGATCCTGAGAAAATCCTTGAAAACTCACGACCTCCTCCATCACGGGCTTTCACAGAGATGGCAAGGATCTTGTTGGAAATTGGGTTCGGTAATCGCTTGGCTGACCAAGACATGGCCAGCGAAGGGAACGATGAACATGTCTGGGAAGAGCTCTACAGCGAAGTGCGCGCAATGAAAGCCGGGAAATATGGGGGTCTTATCAAGGACATCGATATTCTCGACATGCTGCCTTATGTTGATGCCGCGGATAGGTGTCTTCGCCTACCTCTTTCGTATCGGGCCCAAGTCAGTCAAATGAAGAGGGGCAAAGATGCACAGGTTGATGCGTGGTCAATAGTGGAAAGCATCGTTCGCGACCAGATTATTTCTGGGCTATTACAACATAGCTGTGCAGAAACCACTATTCCGACTATGAGTAGCATGATGGTTGCCCGCAACCAAGCTCAACAAGCCTCGGCGCCCAGCTTGCTAACGGAACGAGTCGCCCGTTCAGCTTCCGTGGTTGCTTTGTTCGATGGCAGTTCAGAAGTCTCTGAAACATCTAGGTGTGTATTCAAGGTCACTCTCAACCTTATTGAACGTTATCTTACGAGATGCCACTATAGCTTAGTTCAGTCGGCAGCCAGCTTTTTCGACCGTGTTGCGTGTTTTAGGGGCTCATTTCGAGACTTGGTCAAGTCTCTGTCGAAGCATGACGAAGGCGAAATAGGTCCAAAGGCTCGGATTGCCATTCTCGACACTGGAGTGAACCGGTCTGTGGGTATCGACTTCGATGGCGTGCACATGAAGAGCGAATGGTGCATCAACTTTTCTGGTGATTCCAATGACATCCGTGACGTCCGTGATTATGACGGACACGGTACACACTGTGCTTCACTGCTCCGGAGGATCGCCCCTGAAGCCGAGATTTATGTGGCGAAGGTGTTCAGTCGCAACGAATTCGACTTGAAACAAGCTGGCAAAATTTCCGAGGTAACTTGCTCAGCGAATACAAGTCTAAACCACATCACTAACGTTTGCAAGGCAATCAGATATGCAGTAAATGACTGGGATGTCGACATTATTTCCATGTCATTTGGTCTGCAACTTCCGTCATCCATGGACAGCATGTCTGAATGGAGGAAAGTAAAAGCCGATATTGAAGCTGCAATTGACCTGGCACGCCCCCGCCTACTCTTCGCGGCTGCCTCAAATGAGGGCAGAAACCGGTCGCGTGCTTTTCCATCGACAGTACCTTCGGTGTTCTGCGTTCATGCGTCAGATGGCTTAGGCGTCAAATGCGGTCTCAATCCTCATCATGGCGATGCAGACAATAACATCATGACGTTAGGAGCAGGTATTGAGCTTTATGATGACAAGAAAGAGGATTTTACGTACAAGGAGGGGACATCATTCGCGACAGCGATAGCTGCAGGCCTAGCTGCAAGTATCATTCACTTCACATCGAAGGTAACGGCATCACGACTTCATATTAGATCCAAAGCCGCTCTCAAGACCATGCACGGCATGCGAGTTCTATTTCGGCTCATGGCTGAGCCCGACGCACGCCAACCACGCCCATATGTAGCGCCGTGGAACTTTTGGCGCCCAGACTACTGGACAACAAATCCCCGGGGCCTCGACGATACCTTTGCAAAACTAGACAGTGAGTTCAATGAATTCAGTGGCGCAGAAATACGTCATGGATAGTAGAGAAAGGTGTGCGCAATGTTGATCAAACCATTACCATTGTCGGAGTACTGTTTGGAAATTTGAAACCTTAACATTTATTTCGAAGTTTTGATATGGAAGCCTTCGCAGAACCGATCAATACATGTGTACTGATGTTATCGCTTCATCCGTGGCTGGATGCTTGTGGACCTCACTCTACCTTGCTCTGAATCGCTTGAAGTGACTCCAAAGGACATCTCAATTCCGGACCTTGCCTTGTAAAGCTGTCTGCCAGAAGTACGTAATTACATGCTCCGAAGTCGAGGAGAACAGTACATACATATTCCGTATTGAAAAATGCATCAATTGATATTCAATTACACGCAAAAGAACATCTGGCAAGCTATTGGCCAAGAAAAATGGTTAGAAAGACGGGTGCCCAACATGTAGGACTTCACGTCAGCTCACCCCCGCACTCCATTCCAAGGCTTACCTGGCATCCAGCGTTGCTCGTGAGGTGCATGGACTCAAGGTTCTACCCAACGTGGCCACTTTAAGCCCGTCTCATTTCTTTTCCTTGTTGCTTGGTTCCTAATCTCTGTAGAATGGAAGCCACACATACAGACACACGAAGTGGTCAGGGGTCACTCGTGACCTGCAACGTAGACACAGCTATTGAGGAGCCAGTCTTTGCTCTTGCCTCTAGGTGTGGCTATCATTTTGAGGAACTTCTCAAGAACAAGAGCTTGGTTACATCAGTCATTGATCGACAACTTCTAGAGGAATACCAACGTCTCTTCTGGAAGTGGGCAAAGTATGTGGGTGTCTTCGCTGTTGGCAAGGCGAGCCTCGACTGGAGACTACGCCGCAATGATCACTACCAAGAACTCTTCATCCTCGCACTAGACATGTTGAGAGCGAATCTTCTTTCAAGTGAGCGTTTTGTGTCGGTAAAAATCGTTTAGGCCTGTTATTTACGGTTAGCAGTGATCCAACCATACTCAGAACCAATCGACTGCGCCGCAAGCGACTCATCGGACGAAATGGATGAGATCGACAAACCTTTAGTTGGTGCTGAAGAAGCTATAGCGCAACTAAATACGCTTGGAATTTCAATACGGCGGCCTGTTTCCTCACGCCTAGACATAAAAGTCAGAAATTTCATGGACAGAAAGGCTTCCCTGATGAATGACTTCGAGTTGCTTGCTTCCCACGTCGTCGAGAGACTGTACCCGGAAGCTGCTTCCGGCCTGCGACAGAAGCTCTGCAGTCATATGGTTCACATACATGGTCGTCTGCGGTATTGGGAGTCTCATGCAAAGAAGATCGCTACAAATCGGGAACACAACGATGAGCTAGTCGCTCATAGTGTGTCTCTCAGGCCAAGGTCGACATCTCAGCTCGACGATGATCAGCTCCCAGCGGATGAGAAACGTATCTTCCCGCCGAAGACGCAAAGTATGCCAGAGGGAACTGTCGATACCGAAGCTACCACAATGCAGTCCCTAGGTTCAAACACGCGATCTAAACGGCATACTGGCATGAGACGCATGAAAGGCAGCGGCGCGCCTACTGTGGTGACAAGCAAAGTCGTACTGCCATCCCCACCGAATCATGATGATGGAAACATATGTTGGTATTGTCGCAAGCTTCATTCTACTGAGGAATACAATGACAAGAGCTGGTGGAGGTGAATGTCTTTAATCCAATTCGCGAGCGAACGCTGACTGTGCCACAGGGATCACATTTATAAGGATCTCATGCCTTACGTCTGCCTTTTTGAGTCTTGTCTCGGCCCGCGGACATTTTCCAGCTCAGGAGAGTGGTCGAAACATATGACACATGAGCATGGCGATGACTGGGCAATGTGCCTGCCCGATTCGCCGATCTGGAGATGTTCTCATGCTGATTGTAACAGCACTGACAGATTGTGCTTTCAAACACTCGGAAGCTTAGAAGATCATTTTAAAACGAGTCATTATATGGGGACCATGAATCACGTACCTGGAAAAAACGACCAAGGCATCCCGGTGGACTTCCTGACATTCGTCTGCCCGTTCTGTTACAAACATTTTGATCGAGACGGCGAGAAAGGGTTGCCGGAGGCAACACTGGAAGATTCCAGTGACTCACTAGACGCTGCGACTGCGGCCGGAGTCACGAAAACACAACCAACCGTCAAGTTTTCTCCTGATCCTGATTCTTCGCCAAAGAAGGAGGTTCAAACCAACCTTGACCAAAACCGAGGCCTTGCAGCGCCGATACACATCAAGTTGAACAAGGCCCTATGCAGTCACATAGCAGAGCACCTACTACGCCTTGCTCTAATAACTATCCGATTTGACTTTGGTGGTAAAACCCCGCTTGTTGACCAGATCGAATTTGATAGCGGTATTTCTCCGGAGACGCTGAAGCCGGGAAGCGTGACAAGTACATTCCGGTTGATGCAGGGCGAGACACCTATAAGCGGAGATTGGCCGATATCGGATCCTGGACCTCGCGCCTCAATAGCACCGGAGGATCAGTCAAATAACGATTTCGGCATTGAGCTGGAAGAAGGGTCCGTTTTGGTAGCATCGGATATTGAGCCTTCCGCCTCGCAGGCAACAGAAAGCCAGCACAATGACGGACAGCACGTCAAGCATGGAGCGACATCATCAGACGATTCATGGGTAACAGATCCCAAGTTTGATGTCTCAACGGGACTCGATAGTCAGACGGAAACTGCAAAATGGCAATCAAGCGAAAGAGATGCCTTCATTTCCTTGGGGGATCAACTTTTGCAGGAATTCGTGGTCAGCAAGTTCGACCATCGGAGGCCAGCATTCCTGCCAGAAGGGACCATTGAGAGCCTTATCACCAGATGGTCTATTGCCGCCGAGCTTCAAGACGACGACGAGAAGATCTCACACTTTCCAGAGACGGATCTAGTCAACTTTGTCGAAGATCAGGCGAAGAAAACTTTTGCAATCACTGTCTGCTGTGGAATTAGCGGAACGGATCTTCGTACAACTATGAAGTTCTTCAAGACTGTGGGATTCAACGACCGCCACCTACCAATAAAAAAGCCCCAACCGCCTCGAAGGGATCAATTGGGGTGGAATTTCCCCTTTCCGTTTGATGGTATGGCGAAAGAAAAACGCTTGCGCAGAATTTGGAACGTCTCGGGGGTCACCAACTTTTTCAGCCAACAATGGTGTTTCTTGGCACCTGTCTTTTCAGCCGCCAGGTTTCAATATCACTTATCCCCTGATTGCATTTTCCCGTTTACCTGGGTCAACAATATCGTCAAGGGTGGGATGTTCAGCCAGATATATGAAGTAGAAATTCATCCCAGACATCACGAACAGCCAGTGTTAACAGTAAGAACCTGCTTTGAATGGATGTACTCGTGGACCAAAGATTGACACAACAATCAGGTAGACGGACTTTCGGCCCATGTCGCCATCAAAGAGATCCTCGTCAATGGCCAGTCGAGCCACGAGAGCGAGAAAAATTACGACCACGAACGGGACGTCCTGTCCGAGATCACAGACCTCCGGCACAATCATATTATTCAAAGGATTGCGGCTATCACTCGTGCCGAACAACGATACCTGATGTTTGAATGGGCTGATGGCGGCAATCTCCGGGAGTTCTGGAGAAAAGAACGCAACCATTTGCTAACACCAGATCTTGTAAAGCAGATAATTACGCAAATCTACGGACTTGCCGATGCTTTAGATGCATTGCACAACTACGAGGGGGGAGGTAATTACCGTCATGGAGATTTAAAACCGGAGAACATTCTTCGATTCAGGGACAAAACTTTTGTCGGAATTCTCAAAATTGCAGACATGGGCCTTGCGAAGCGGCACATTTATGCCACAGCATCGCGGATGAATGCAACCACCACGCGGTATGGCACAGTCCGCTACGAGCCACCCGAAGTTGCCACCAACCGCCTCGACAAAGCAAGATCTAGGCGCTACGACATCTGGTCCATGGGCTGCATAATCCTTGAGTTTATTATCTGGCTCCTTTACGGTTACGAAGCATTGGAGGAATTTGATCATAGCCTCAATACCAGTGGCTTCGATTGCAGTTTCTTCAAGGTCAAGGACGTTGACGGAGCGCGAGTTGCACAAGTCCATCCCATTGTTGAGCAGTGGATGAACTCCATAGCTGTCGACTGGCAATGTGGCACATCCACGGCTATCGGTGATCTACTCAAGCTTGTGAGGAATCGACTTCTCGTCGTTCCTTTGCTTATTCAAGCGCCGACAGTCAATCTCGATGACCCTCAGCCGACAATTTTTGTCACCGGCGCGAGCCAAAGCACCCCTGAAGTTGGTCTCTATCGGGCTGATGCCAACGTCATGAAGTCTGAGCTGGAGAAGATTCTCCAAAAGGCAAATTGCAACCAAGTCTATCTCTTAAGAGCGCAGACCCGAGTCGGCTCTCGTGGTCCCGTATTGGTTGTGCCAAAATCGCAGTCCAGCGAGCTACGGTTGCTTGTGCCGGGTGAAAGGCCGAGAGAGGACAACTAATCACTCGGTGCGCCGCATTAAGGTGCAAGTCTCACAGATTCAACCACCAAAACCTCATGGTCTGACTCTGGTACATCTTGTACGTATCTAAACCTGAACGTGGCGCATTTCACTTATACTTATGAACACCCCAAAGGGGGCAGGTTGAACGAGATTTCAAGATCACATTGGCACCAAGCAACCTTGACCCAAATGCTTAGATGCGACAAATCTGGATACCGATGTAAGGTAGCTAATTAAGTTGGGCTATAGGACGAGCCCAGTTGTTGTCAGTCGCCAGGGGCTAATCAATTCCCAGATGGTTTCCATCACACTTCGGACAAAAGCCTGGGAATCAGCCTCAGCGCATTTTCTCGTGAGTTTTCTCAGCTCTATACCGACCACTCGACGAGCAAGCTCATTATTGACGACCCGGCAAAAAGTGATGGCCAAGTACCAAACGTGAGAGTCATCGCAGTTGGGAGGTCTAGAGATAGGATGCAAGATTTCCCAGCGGAGGTGATTTGTTTTGCTCGTCACCCCAAAAACTTCAAAGAGTGCTGGCGGATTGATGGTCTATGAATGTACGGGTGTGGGTTACACGCCTGACAGTTGCAATTCGCACAACGGAACTCCGGTTAAGATGCAGTAGCAGGTGGGAATTTGCATCTTCATCTCTGCTCAACTAGAATTTTCAGCTCAAGCACATTGATTCAATGTGAAAAGCCGCCATCTTCCCTCCCACAAATATGATTTCTCGTTATCCCAAGGGTTGTGCATTCGAGATATGGGACTTGCATTAGCTCTCACCGATAGCTCACCGAGTGCATGAGTTAGGTGTGAATCGGTGACTGCGGGGTAGCGGGGTACACACCGAAATCGAGCCGCACCTTGACTCGCAAAGGCAGGTGCACACCCTCACCCCGCCATTGACTCACGCTTTTCGGAACTTTTATCCAGACAGCTCTGTGTCATCAAGCAATTCGAGTCACCGCAAGAGGCGTATAGAAGACGATTGACCAGCCGCCAAAACCTCGGGTTCCTCTCGTTCTCGTCAATCGACACTCCACACCATCGACTGAGACCACGCGACACAATGGCATCCGCACCCGAAGCCCCGACCGCCGCCATCCCCGCCGTAGCTGTCGGCGACGCGCCCGCAGCCTCGGGCGGCCAGAAAGTCGACCCCTGGAACGTGTCTGGAGAAGTGGGTTTGCAAGAAGCAGCGTATAAGTGAGAATGGAATATGCTGACTTCAGGGAGTAGGTCGGCACTGACGGCAAAGTCAAGGCCATTGACTACAAGGTAAGAATTCCAAACCCCTCGTCAATGCAGAGCTCTAGCTAATTTTTGACTGCTGCACAGAAAATTGTCGACGAGTTCGGAACGAAGCTGATCGATGATGCCCTCCTCGAGCGCTTCGAGCGCGTGACTGGTCATAGACCTCACCACTTCCTCCGTCGCCAGATTGTCTTCTCCCACCGCGACCTCGACCTCATCCTCGATCGTGTCGAGAAGAAGCAGCCTTTCTTCATTTACACTGGTGCGTTGCCTCGAAGATATTCCAAAGACTGGAGGACAATATGGAAAGCAGTATAGGCCAGGAGGATGGCTAACAAGGGCATATTAAGGCCGTGGACCGAGTTCCGACAGCATGCACGTCGGACATGCTATTCCTTTCCAATTGACGAAGTGGTTGTCAGACGTACTCGATGCGCCACTGGTCGTACGTTGTTCTTCAAGTTACCCCTTGACAAATTCAATCGCTAACAATAGCATAGATCATGATGACAGACGGTAAGAGAAAGCGCTGAAGAATGCTACTCGAATACCTTACTAACCAGAGGCCGCAGACGAGAAGTTCCTTTTTTCTGAGAAGAGAACGGTCGAGGAGGTTCAGCACTACACAAGAGAAAACGCCAAGGACATGTAAGGCTCACAACAATATTCGCAAGAATACTTCTGACGTCTTGCAGCATTGCCATTGGCTTCAACCCCGAGAGGACCTTCATTTTCTCCGACTACGACTACATGGGCGGCAACTTCTACAAGTGAGTATCACCTTATATGAGGCGCAATAGAGAACGAAGGCTGACCTGTCATAGGAACGTCACTCGTGTGGCCAAGAGAATCACTCTTAACACAGCCAAGGCCGTCTTCGGCTTCGACGACAGTTCCAACATTGGCAAGGTTCACTTTGCCAGTATCCAAGCCAGCTCCTCCTTCGGCAACTCATTCCCCCACATCTTTGGCGATGACGAGGCGAAGACTTCTCAGATTCCTTGCCTTATTCCTTGCGCCATTGACCAAGGTTTGTCTTTCCTGCCCAGTATAGCCATAAAAACGAGTTGAGATTAACGTCAAGACAGACCCCTACTTCCGTGTGACAAGAGATTGTGCCGCCGGCCTGCGCTACGCCAAGCCCTCCCTCATTCACTCTCGTTTCCTCGATGCTCTTCAGGGGCCCGGCTCCAAAATGTCGGCGTCGATTGATTCAAGTGCCATCTTCTTGAACGACACACCCAAGCAGATCCAGAACAAGATGAACAAGTATGCCTTCAGCGGTGGCAAGGTTACTGCCGAGGAGCAGCGCGCTGAGGGAGCCGATCCGGATGGTAAGATCGCAGACCCAGAATGTGATTTTGTGTGCGTAGTAGCTAACATCAATATTCAGTCGATGTCAGCTACCAATACCTGCGCTTCTTCCTCGACGATGATGAGGAGCTGGCCAAGATCCGCGAGGACTACCGCACAGGGAAGATGCTCACCGGCGAGATCAAGAAGAGGTGCGCCGAGGAGCTGGCCAAGTACTGCACGGCCTTCCAGGAGAGGAGAGCCAAGGTGGACGAGGAGACTGTCAACCTCTTCTTCTCCCGCCGGCCGTTGTCCTGGGGCCTTGCCGAGAACCTCAAGTCCATCCCTATCCGCGAGGCCAACACTGATGGCCCCGCTGAGGGTGCCGACGGCAAGATGACGAAGAATCAGCTCAAGAAGCTGGAGAAGCAGCGCCAAATCGACGAGAAGAAGGCCGCCAAGGCAAAGGAAAAGGAGGCTGCCAAGGCTTCTGCTTAGATGCTGAGAGATGAATAGGAAAAAGAATATACCCAAGATTCATTGCTTGCGAGGAATGCTTCAATTCTTAATGTGACATAGGCATTTCCTCTAGCCCAAGTAGGTGATGATTGCGAAATGTTTAGAGCTTGAGCAATATGTTCCTGTCTGCCAACGACTATGTATTGGACAACAGCCTCCGATATCAACGTATGAATTTTCGTCGACTCCGCTCCATCCTCTCGAACAGGATATACATAACCCCCTCAGTACATCGCCCAACCACCACTGGCACTAATGACCTGCCCACTAACCCACGAACTCTCAGGACCAGCAAGCCACGACACAATCCTCGCAACCTCCTCCACCGTTCCCGTCCGATTCTCCACCGGCGTCTGCCGCCTCTGCATCTCCACCAGCTCCTTCGGAATCTTATCCAACATATCGCTCTCCACCGGCCCGGGCGCAACACAATTCACAGTCGTCCCATTCCTCCCCAATTCCCGCGCCCAAACCCGCGTCAGACCCTCAAGCGCAGCCTTGGAGGAGCAATACAGCCCCAACCCAGGGAACCCTTGCCGTCCGCCAACGGAGCCGATATTGATAATGCGTGCCTCCTCTGGGGCCAGGCGCGGGAGAAGGGCCTGGGTTAGGAGGAGCGGCGCGCGGACGTTGAGGTCGTATACTTTTGCAAAGTCGGCGGTGGTGATGTTCCCTAGCGGCGCGTTGAGTTCTGTGCCAGCGTTGTTGATTAGGATGTCGATGTGGGCGTCTGGGCCGAGCCAGGCGTCGAGGGCAGCGAGGACTGCGGCGGGGGCGGTTTCTGAGGAGAGGTCTGCTTTGCAGGATACTGCGGAGGGGGTGTGTGGGAGGGAGGTGATTTGTGTGATGAGGGATTGGACTTTGGGGGCGCTTGAGTCGGAGGTGTAGAGGAGCATTACCTGTTGTTAGTGAGCGAATGCAGCAGTAGGAGGGTGGGACGTTGGAGGGACTTACGGATGCGCCTTTGCGTGCGAGGTCTAGAGCCATGCCTGCGCCGAGTCCACGGGATGCTCCTGTGACGATTGCCGTCTTTCCTTTAAGCGGTGTCATTTTAGGAATGTCTTGGTGATGAAGTCGTGATATATTGGCCTTGATGAAGTTGATAGTGGGTCTTAGATAGATGAATTCAACCGAGGAATCATTGATGCTTTATATAAGATTTCAATGAGGGCCGCTTTGAATGCAGCTTACTTTCGCAAGACGGCAGTCTCACTCGTGCAGCCCCGTCTTACCTACCGTGTAAGTCGGTATCACGGGCCGTGGTCGTCGTGTATCGGCGATCGGGGCTCCGCATCCCCGACATTGCTTAACGCCGATGGGGGCATCGTAGTTCCCTCGCCGTAAGACCATCGGCGAAGGAAGGGGGGGATCGCCGCCCTTGACGGAATCCTACATGTGGCGCTCAAGTACCTGAACTAGTCACTTCTTAGCTGACAATGATGGTAGATCAATCAAGAGCCAGCGTCTCTGTGGTATGGTAAGTTTTTGAAGGGATCCTTATCTTTCATTGTGATCTCGAGCGAGTGTAGTTTTTCTACAGGTGAAGGATTGTTACTACCAAAGGGCTTGAACTTCTTGAAAGAAGGTTATTTGCACACAGTTATCTATTTGATATTCCTGCAAGTCTTTAGAACTTACGGAGAGTGCTTCTCCAATGCAGCATCATGAGTGAAAAAACTTCAAACATCAATAGAATTGTGTTTTGCGGTGTTACAATTAGCTCTAACCGCAGTCACCTCGATGTGCTGGCCAAGAAATTTTTATTCGGTGTAAAATCCTGCAGAGATCAAATACTTAATTTGGTGTATTAGAGATAATATTCTGTTACAAATTACACCTTGTGGCACGACTGAACTGAACAACTATCCAGGGGTTTCTATCCCGGTTTCCATCCCTTGTGCGCCTCCTCATAAGTTGATAGAATACACGGCGACACGCCAACTTTTCCAATAGGAAGGCAACACGATCAAAATCAGAAGGTAGTCTGCAGCTTCGGATAGTCCTTGGCCCGCGCCTGTAGGTCCGCAAAGATGGAAGCCGAGTCGTCACCAGAGAGGTGCTCCATGCGCTTTTCGTCCTCTTCGGCAATCTCCTCGAGAACGTCCTCTGGGTTCTCCTTGCCAGCTTTGACGTCTTTGGACTTTGGCTCGACGGCGTTCCTGATTCCAGACTCGCCAATGAAGAGGAATTGAGCATAGGGGTAGTCGAGATGCTCGGGCTTGGTGTTTGTCCACCGCAGGTCGCGGAAGTCGTCCTTGATACTAGATGTCGACCTGTCAGCGCTCCACCTCAGCCTTAGGGGGGGATTGATCCTGATCTTATGTACCTGTCTGGGAAGTCGGGAGTCTGATCGAGACTAGCGTTTGCAGGGCCCTTCTTGTAAGGATTCTTCGTGCTCAAGATGAAGCTCCCCTTCTCCTTAAGTCCAAGCTCCTTCTGCACCTCGCCAAGGTCAGACGGCAGGGTAAGCATGTACGCGAGATGGCTATCGCTTCCAGTAGAGGTGATCACGTAGACGCCCTCTCCAGCCGGTGTGGCAGCAGGCGCATGCGATACGCCAGACTTGGTCTGGTTATCAGCACCAGAGAGGAACTCCTCCTTTAGCTCAGCAAAGGAAGCGCCTGCCTTTTCGACAAAGACCATGAACTTGTCGCGGTCGGTCTCGGGAAAGACCTTCTTCGGCAGGGCCAGCAGGCGCGTGTTGCCCGCGTCGCCAATGGGACCGTCGCCTAGCTTGGAGTCTGTACCGATGGGGCGGAGGATCATGTAACTGCGGGCGATATCATCTATTTCCTCGGCCCCGTCGGTGTTGACGCGGGCACGGAAGAAAAAGTAGATGATTCCCTTTTCGAGAATGGTGGAGGGGACCTTGCCCTTCTCGCCCGTCTTCTCTGCAGACTCTCTGTCCTTTGACTTGGCTTCTGGCTTATCCTCTGTCGTGGCTTCTTCAGTATTTTGCTTTCCATCTTCCTTTTCTGCTTCCTCTACCTCCTCCACCTTTTCTGCCATGGCGGCCTCTTCTTCCTTGGTCGGCTCCTCTGGCTTCGTCGAGTCGTTGGTGGCCTCTTCTTCACCATCCTTCATCTCCGTGTCGGCGGCATCTTCCTTTGCCCCAGTCTCTTCTTTGGTCTTTCCGGTCTCTGCGTCGTCCTTCTTCTCAAAGGCCTCGTCAATGGTGGTCTGACGAGCGGAATCATCATCCGACTTCTTCGCACGCTTGGCGTCGGGGGATTCGCTGGCAGCGTCTTTTTCGATGCTACGTTTCTCACCAGCCGCAGTTGAAGAATCTGCGAGGCCATTGGCATCGGCGGCACTGTTGGCGCGCGATCTTGTTCTTGTAGTGACCATGGTGTAAATCGATGGTGGTAGCAAGATGTGTAGTTGGATGATATGAGTGGATTTCTTCCTTTCTTGGAAGAAGAACAAAGCTTAGGAGAGGTCAGTTGGGCTTGTTTGGTATGTTAATCGCAGTAAAGAAAGAAGAGAGAGTTGAGAGGGAAAGAAAAGGTGTCGAAAAGTGCTGGTTACTGTGGTGAGCAAACAGCTTCGAGGCGGAATGCGCACGACTGGGCCAGTCCCGTCTAATAGAGTCCTGATGTCATCGGCGTGCGGTCGCACGCGTCGCGTTTCTTTTTAGGATAGGCAGGTAGCCGCCATTATGTAACCCGACGCTCTTTCTGTGACGTGCCACGGTTCCATCTCGCGAATTCGTCGCTTTCGTGTCTTTTCTTCCACCATCAGGGGCGCTGATGGTTGTTGTTCCATGTAAGTGGCAGGATGTCGCTTTGAAACCTTTGTGTAAGTCAACGTCGGCCTCACGAACGCGATCATCAAGTTGAGCGTCGCGCGCTGTCGTCTAATAATCTTATGGTCTCATCAATTCTAGAAACACCAATGAATTTTTTCAGATCTAACTTCGAATTCGAGCAAACTTGAGAATCAATCTTCTTATCGATGAGATTAGTAAAGCGGCATGCCAGGTATCGCGTCTTGGTGATTGCGAGCTGACTTAAAAGGCGCTCCCAAACATCCCCGGCAAGGCAAAGACGGCTAAAATTGCGTCTCAATCGACCGACGGACAAACGAAGCATGCCGCCTCGCGATCGCAGCTTCGAAAGACGAGCTGCATCGACATCGCGGTCGCTCTGGTCGCGGTCAGCGCTTGCTCAGTCGCGGGCGGCCTTCGTCAGGGGCGGCTCGAAGGCTGGCCCCCGCCTTAGGCCCGGAACTGACCTCGGGCATCAACAACAAGCATCTCATCCCCGATGGCACAACTGGCTAGCGCGTCAGACTGTTAATCTGGAGGTTGGTGGTTCGAGCCCACCTCGGGGAGTTTCAGTGGTTAGATTCCACAGTTCAGAGTGCTTTCCTTTTTCTTTTTGCACTCTTACAGCGCGTTGGACACTTTTTGCACGCCCTTGACCCCCATCTTCCCTCCACTGAACGGTTATCCCGCGCTCTTGTCTCCCTCCATTCCTACGTGGCATAGCCTTCATAGCATTAAGGCGCAATTCATTAACTCGTACGTACTTGTTTCCAGCAATTTGGGACCGGCTTTTTCTTTGAGCCATTCAGTCGACGAACCATGCCTAGTGCATGTCGTAACGCGTCATGCACCGAATGCATGGCTCATAAGTTTTTTAGGTAGTGAGGTTTGAACTTTTTGTTTGCGCGATCCGCCCCGCGCATCAGAAATTGGTCACCGAGAACCTCGAAAACGAATTGGCGTGGGGTGCCTTGTGCGACAGCCTCCGTATCCGGCTCCTTGACGGGTATCTCGAATTTGAACCATGTGCCCTCCTTTGGGACAATCTTGATGTCATTTTTTGGGGTTATGATCTCGAACGCAAACTTGCCGTCCTTGATGATAATGCCCTTGATGCCAACCCTGCTCGGGCAAGAGCTACGCGACACTTCAACCGCAGCCCCGTGGAATTCAGCAGCGCTTAGTTTTGCCGACGCAGAAGGGCCGCCGTTATAGAGCTCAGAGCCCAGTATTTCCTCAATGTAGCCCAGCCAAAGGCGGTGGAGGGGCTCGAAGATGGAGTATTTTTGGCCCTCGCGAGGTACTTCGTAAAGGCCCCGCCTGTGTCTTTCGCGAGCCGAGAGTGGCTTCGGCTTGAGCTTTTGTTTCCTTTTTGATTCTTTGCGGGCCTTGCGACGGGTCTCTCGGGCGTTTGACGGTGGTGGTGGCGAGCTTGGTCTAAGGTAGAGCGGTCTGTACTGGATTTTCTCGGAAAAGAGGCGGTTGGCGCTGACGGGAGAGTGTGCCCGGGCGAGGAGAGCCTGCGTAATGGGCTGGTTTGAGGGGGCCATTTTGTTCCCCAAGTCTGATAGAAGTCTGCACGCGTTCAATAAGAGCAGGATGTTGTTGCGTCCTGGTGTAGGTGTGCTGGCGCAAAAAGTCGCGAAGGTGGTGATTGCTTGTCAAAATGCAAGAGTCAAGGTTGGCGCTGGAAAGATGGAAAATTAAATGTTAGTGCCTCCAGATTATGGGTGGGTACGTATCTAACTCCAATTGGTGGCAGGCACCAGAAGCAGGGTGGCTCCTGCAGCAGCAACATGGATGGTTAGTGTTTGTTCACATGCCGAAGCCGCTAAATGCCACTTGAGCAGGAGCTCGGCTTAACAGAGGCGGGCAGGTGGCACTTGACCTCAACGGTCCACCAAGAATTCCCCCCCAGAACCCGGAGGGCAATGACAATGCGACTTGGAGGCTCTCCGGCGCATCTTCCACACCACACACATCACCCAGTCTCCTTTTCTCCAAGTCCCAACAGTCCGTCACTTCTCCAACGCCATCTTGCGACTTTGATCGAGGGACCCGAGACACAAGAACCGTAGTCTCAATCCTCCGCCGTGTACTTCCACTGTCGGCAATGGCAAGGGACCTTTGACGGACTGTTTCGGAGCATCCCAGAACGACCAAGCTAGCACTGATATCAACAACCACGGACAGGCGGGCCGAGGTTCGACGATCTACAATTCCCACGCGCCCTCTCTCCCCGACCTTACCTCACTCGATACCCCACGAACACCTCGAAGACGTCACAAACTGACCAGACTCGCACCACATTCTCGAATCCTCACCCAACAATGGCGAAGAACGACGACTCCGCGCCGGATCTGAAGATCCTCGGCGACCAAATCACCCTTCAACCTAGCGGCTACATCAAGCCCTCCCAGCCACGCGATGACGAAAAGGAAGAGGCTCTGATGAAGCACATGGCACGCTTTCGCCAGGAACCGTTACAGTATGTACCACCTGCGCGCCGGCCCGCCTCCCACTGGATTCAGCCTCAACGTCGATCCAGGAACAAGGCTAATTTATTTTCTCCATACTAGATTCCTCCGCGAAGTCTCTCTATATGTCTCCGGCACCGGCTGGCGAGCCTACGATAATGCTATCGGCCAACCCATCTTTTATTCCGGCTTTAGCGACAAGATGAAGGAAGCCGTGCTCTCGGCGCCCTTATTGCAGTCACGCATCGCGGATCTCGCTGAAAAGCGTGTCGCTGTCGAGGAAAAAGAAGGGCTGTTGAACAAGCAAGACAAAGACTTTGCCATGAAGCGCGCACGCAGACGAGCTGTCATTGAGTCTGGTATCCAAGAGGTGGCTGACAAGATGACGGACGACATGATTTGCAAGTTTGAGAGCAAGACCTTCATCAGAAGCGCATACTATCTCGTCACCCAGTTGACGTTGCGGGCCTATAACCAAGGCATCCACGTCTCTAGCGAAGAGGTTCTGCGACTGAGAAAGGTTGCTGAAGAGGCCGAAAAGAAGAAGCAGAGCATCATATTCCTGCCCTGCCATCGATCGCACGTCGACTATGTTTCCCTCCAGCTTATCTGCTACCGCCTTGGTCTCGGCTTGCCCGTCGTCGTAGCTGGCGACAACCTGAACTTTCCTCTTGTAGGAAGCTTCTTGCAGCATGCCGGTGCCATGTGGATTCGGAGAGCGTTTGGCGATGACATTCTCTACACTACTCTCGTGCAAACGTATATCGACACGCTGCTGCAAGGTGGCTACAACTTTGAATGTTTCATCGAGGGTGGCCGCTCAAGGACAGGAAAGTTGTTGCCTCCCAAGTTTGGTATCCTTAGCTTCATTCTGGACAGTATTCTCTCAGGTCGCGTGGAGGACGCCATCATCTGCCCAGTGAGCACGCAGTACGACAAGGTCATTGAAACCGAGGGCTATGTTACCGAGCTGTTGGGCGTGCCCAAAAAGAAAGAGAACCTGGCGGACTTCCTTTCCGGGGGTTCTTCAGTCTTGTCTCTGAGACTTGGCCGAGTTGACGTCAGGTTCCACGAGCCCTGGAGCTTGCGCGGCTTCATCAACGAGCAGCTCACGAGACTGGAAAGATTACCGACCGGCCTCAACATGGACACAAAGAACCCCGAAAACACGGCTATCCGACAGAAGCTTCTTCGAATTTTAGGCTACAAGGTCTTATCGGACATCAATGATGTCTCTGTCGTCATGCCTACAGCCTTGATTGGCACCGTCTTGCTCACTCTGAGAGGTAGGGGTGTAGGCAAGACTGAACTTGAGCGACGCGTTCTGTGGCTCACCGACCGTGTGCGGGCAAAGGGTGGCAGAGTCGCTCACTTTGGAGCTGCGCCCCTCTCGGACATTATCGAACGCGGTCTCGATGTTCTGGGCAAGGAGCTGGTTGGCGTCGTGAAAGACCTTCCAGAGCCTACCTACTACGCTGTTGATCGCTTCCAGCTGTCCTTCTATCGTAACATGACTATTCATCTGTTCATTTCGGAGGCTATTGTCAGCGCCGCCATGTACATGAAGGTGAAGCAGGGTGGTGGCCCGGCCATGCAGGATATCTCCTTCCAAGAGCTGCAAGACCAGATTCAGTTCCTGTCATCACTATTCCGTGGAGAGTTCATCTTCCCGAGTGAAGGTCTAGCTGCCAACTTGGAAAAGACGCTGCGAGACCTGGAGGCGGACAAGGTGCTGAAATTGCACCGGGATGATCAGGGCAAGGTGGTTGTGGTAGGTCTTTCAGATCACGAGAGAGCTGTCGGACGGGAGAACTACGACTTTTACTGCTTCCTTATTTGGCCGTTTATCGAGGCTAGTTGGCTTGCAGCTGTCTCGTTGATGGGCTTGTCGCCGCCTCTGGGCCAGAAGGATGACATCTGGATTGAGGTTGCAAAAGCCCAGGGCAGTGCACAAGTGGTAAGTGGACTAGTATGAGTATTACATATGGTATATATGGCTAACACCCCCCAGCTCGGCAAGACACTCTACCACCAAGGCGATCTTAGCTACTTTGAGGCGGTCAACAAAGAGACGTTGAAGAACGCCTACCAACGATTTGAGGAAGAAGGTATCCTTCAGGTTGTCAAGTCAAAAGACCCCAAGGTTCCTCCACGTCTGCGTCTCGACCCAGAATGGCGCCCCTCTCGCGATCCCGAGACCGGCACCCTTAACGCCTCTGGTCGCCTGTGGGACTTTACCGAGAAGATCGCTTCCAGTCGTCGTGAGGGAAAGAATCGTCGTGATGGCGCTACTGTCAGTACTCGGGTGCTCCGTCTGACCGACTTGCTGGGAAGCAAACTATTTGATGCTGCCAGAAACATTGACGGCAAGGGAGTGTCGCCCCTGTTGAGTATCGAAGACGCGCGGCAGTTGAAGAAAAGCGTCAAGGAGCAAAGGAGGCGCAGATCTCTGGAGAACCGCGCGCACCTGTAAATGATGTATTACTGTAATCGTGTCAAGTCAAGCGTGATGATATTACGATAGTATTTGTTAACTGCAAAGCATAGCATTCTTGGAGATTATAAGAAGTCTATATGGCATTATGCGGTAACGGTAAAATAGTGATAGTACTTTGCCTTTAATTCTTATCCAAATGCAGCCCACCAAGTCGCTCCTTACTGGGTATCAGGCTTGAGAATAATGTTGTCAATGAGACGTACTGCAGGACCGTCGTTATGACCAAGGTCCTCGCCGGGCTGCGGCTCCTCCACCGGCAGCATCTTCACAGCACCGCTCAGTATACCGCCCTTTGTCGGCACAACAGTGTCTATCTCCTGCATGGTGTCTGGGTCCGCCAGCGAGATGTAGTCCACCTCAAACAGTACCCTATCCTTGGGCGCCAGCTTCGACTGCTCCGCCAGGACGTCAGTCGTAACCTGATTCGCGGCGCCGAGGATCGTCTCCCGGTCCAGCGCGCCGCCCTGCTGGTACTTTTCTTCCGCCGCTTTCAGCGCGCGGTTCAGCACCGTCGCGACCTTGCGTCTGCGCTCGCCGAGGTAGACGTTCCGCGAGCTCAGAGCCAGGCCGTCGTCCGCGCGCGTCGTCTCGCCGATGACGACGTCCATGGGGAGCATGAAGTCTTCTACCATGCGGCGGATGACGACGGTCTGTTGTACGTCCTTTTGGCCAAAGTATACGCGCTCCGGCTGGACAATGTTGAACAGCTTCATGCACACCGTCGCGACGCCCCTGAAGAAGGTAGGTCTGCTCGCGCCTTCCAAGACCTCGCCCACAGGCGTAATCGTCACGAAGCTGCCTTTGCTGCTGACCTCTTGCCCCGGGAATCCAGAGGGATACATCTCCCCCGTCGTCGGCGCAAACACGGCGCTCACGCGGCCGAGCATATCCCCGTCGCCGGCCAACTCGCGGTCCAGGTTCCGTAGGATCTCGCTGTCGCGCGCCCAGGTTACGGGATAGGACGCCAGGTCCTCCGCGATGCCGAACTGGGCCGGGTTGACGTAGATGGAGACGACGACGTGGTGGTTCTCGCGGGCGGCGGCGCGGATGAGGGAGAGGTGGCCCTCGTGGAGGGCGCCCATTGTCGGGACGAGGCCGACGGAGCGGTAGTTTAGGACGTGGGGGCGGCGCCAGTGGCGGAGGGCGGAGACGGTGCGGAGGACGCGGATTGGACTTGAGGGGAGGGTTTCGGGGCCGCGTGACGGGTGGGAGGGGGAGGAGCATGCTGTTCGAAGCTGTTGCTGGGTGAGGGCTGTAGCGGCGCCGGGATGGGTTGTGCTTGCGCCCGCGGCGCGGAGGGTGCGGGCGAGCATTTTGGGTGGTTTTAGATTGTGGTAAATGATGAGAAATGAGGGATGAATTGGATTAGGGAGGAAGAAAGGGGATCGCGGCCATTGTGGAGGCGCAATGGCTTTGTAGAGTCATCCAAAGCTGTGATGGTTTCTGCGGCGGATTTTTGGGGACGACAGGAGGTTTGGTGGAGATGGAGGCGGCGGTCTCGGTGTTATCGGTGAGCTCGGTGAGCGAAGGGGGAGCTTGGGGAGCTTGTGTGGGTCTCTGCACGTGATCGGATGACATAAGCGGTCTTGAGGACGTGTGTGGGCTGTATCCGTCGAGAACCTTGATGGTTTCCGTGTGGGAGTTTCCGGAAACACAGACCGAATACTTCACCGAGATGGGAGCCGAGCTTAATCGAGGTGAAGCCTCGGTGTGTACCCGCGTCGGGGAATTCGCAGCGGATATCCACTGAATAACCTCTCCAAACTTCCCGCTGTCACGGCCCTCCTCCCTGGTCTCCCATGCTCTCACCCTCCCATTTCCCCATCATCTCCTGTATCCCTTCTTTCCCATCTTTTCTATTATCAGCCGGCAATACCAAGGGTCGCACGAATGGTCCTTTGGTCAAAAGAAAGAAAACCATTCTGCAATGCTACACGAAGATAAATGGCCAGGTCAGTGCCTCGTACAACATGGCACCAGAGAACTCTCGTACAACACGAGCATGCGAGATACCCGTCGACCTTTTACTTCTTCGATTTTGGCTCGATTTACTCGGTCCCGCGATCTAATGACCATGAAATCGGCGCTACTCTGGTTAGGTTATGTCGCCTCCCCTTCCAAGCCTCACCCTCACTTCCACTTCCACTTTCACTTTCGCTTTTACTCCACTCCCATTTTCGATTTAACTTTCCATATTCCTTCTTCTTTCTCCAGATTTTTCGAAAGTGATCAAAAAACTTCGGCTCCGCAAACTTCCCTATTTCATTTCTCCAGGCCTTGATACCGATTTGTCAAATGTCCTGTTTCACGCCTGGAGACACTTTCTTGGCGTCTCGGCTCAGATGTAGCAGATTTCTCTCTCTGCCTTGCGCCTTTGTTCTTCTCTCCCTCCCCCTCCCTCCCCATTCTGCAGAGATGACTGCTATGCGCTAGTACCGGGTAACTTCAGACGAAAAAACAGACGCAGGGGATCGAGGCTCGGCTTGCTGCAGGTTGGGGCTGCGGCGGGTGGAGGGGGAGGGGAGCCCAATCTCCCGGCCGATTAAACCCTGAATGTCACACAACATCCGTGGACTCGATGATGATGGCGTAGAGCAAATGGCTGAAATGCTTGGTGATTTGCCAAGTCCACCGTCCACAACGTGAGCGTACGTGTACAGACAAGTTGCAGGAAGGCCAAGAGTGCCACAAAAGTGACAAGACGACTCGAGATGCAGCATCTGGGCTCATCTCTCACCCCCCGCCAAGGTGTTCCCGATCAGCCTGGGCGTCGGCTGGAGATGACGAATACAGAGTGACAGGAGTTGAAATATGAAAATCACCAAGAGACTTGGCGGGCTCTTTCTTCTTTGCCACTGCAGTATCATTGTGTCAAGTAGTCGCAAAGGCCCCACGAACCCCCCCGCCCGGAGCCGGGACGTCCGTCACAGCTAACATAACCCTTGACAGTTGCGGTAAGGTAGGACTGGGCGTTGGGAACCTCTGCCCCAGGAATGCCTACCCGCGAAGGGGCAAGGCAAAAACTTCCCGAGAAGCTTATCCCTTCCCGCTTGAGAAATATGAGCCTCCCTGGTTTCTTGTTCCGGAACAGAGGGTTCCCTCCCCTTGGGCTGGTTAGCAACCTCCTTTGAGGTTGTGGGGGACCGGCGGCGGCGGCGGGATGCAAGGCGAGGCATGACGAAGGGGGAGGTATGGATACACTGCACTTTCATCGCAACAAAGTCCTGTTCAAGCTGGGGAGAGAATTGTGATCACGGATGGATGGGCAGAGTGGCACAAAGCTGGCTGCTGATGCTGCTGCCGTTCCTCCACATACTCGCTTTCCACGGCCGGAAAAGCAAAAGGCTACACAACCTTGTGTTCCCGAGCCGCTGAGTGAGTTCAAGATAATGTGGTGCTTGCATCGACCTTTCCAACAGCGCGCACCCGCATTCGCTTTCGAATCCTGTCATTGTTCCGACCCGGGCACTATCGGATGAAGGCTCGCTTCTGGCTGCTTCTGCTACTACTATTGCTACAAATTTCACTCGGGAGCCAGAAACCTAGAATACATCATGCTGCATTTCTGGCATTTTTTCTGTGCCTTGCCCTCTCGGCTTACATTACGGACGAAAAACAAAGAACAAAGGCTATCATAACCATCACCCTATTCGGACAGGGCTTCTCTGGCGAATTTGTTTCACTTTGGTTCGTCTGGTGGGCAAGTTTCGTAACCCGCCGCTCGGGGTCGGGGAGGGGTGCGCTTGGCAGAATACAGCAACATTGATTCTCTTGGCATTTTATGTGCAAGCAGCAATCTTGGCTCTTGGACGGTAACGCAGTGCTCGGCAAACCGAACAGCCGGCGGGAGAAGGCGGGGAGAGAAGGGGGACTATGAGCGTCCCATGGCCCGGTGGTAACTTTGACAGAAAAGTCCCAGAGAGAAGGGCAGCGGCGAGAGGTCGGACGAAACTACTGCGAGGAGAGGGTCAAGACGCTTCGGAGCTTCGAGTTGACACACCTTAATTCTACGCTCTTGGGCTCTGGAGACGACTAAAAAACTCAGAAGGGCAACGAGACCCGATGGGAAAGGCAACCTAACTCTGAACTGTGCTCTGAATTGTGTTTATTCTGGGAGAGAGAGGGATGGCAGCTTGTAGTTGGGATACTTTGGGCGTGGCGTAAAGACCAAACGAAACATGGGCAAAAGCTTCCCCGAATGGCCCCCCAAGGAACGAACCTTGCTTGCTTGAGCCTATATTCGCAACCACTGACACTGTTAAGGTGATGTGGGCGAATACGGCTGTAGGGTTTCCATGCTATTGAGCCGACTGCATACACCGACAAACTGGGTTGATAGCTGGGGAGGTGTCGCGAGACACTTTTCCCACTTCGGCTCTACTCGCCCCCTCCAACAACTGTGACATGAGCAACGACTCGCTTCATTCGGCTGATGCTTTTCAATCTCGCTCGGTCTTGCTAATTCTGTTCGATAACCCTGTTGAGGCTCTGGCTATAGTTACCAGCATAATAAGTCTGGTATACCATACGGCTTTCCTAGCCAATTACGTAGTTTTTCGTCGACTGTGGTCTTTCTGTTTTGGCGCGCGGCCGGCACCGCCTATGGGATCGACGTACCCGGGGCAAGGGAGAATTGAGGTTGCGCCGGGGCATGGCGATCAAACCGTCCCGAGCGGCCTGGAGCAAAACAACTCGGCCGGCGGCGGCGGGGAGGGAATGGAATGTTGGGGTGGTCCACTGAGTTACTGGAAGTGGACGGGCAGGCAGGCATCCTTGAAGGGAAGAGAGATAGAACATGAGATAATCGGGAGCATCTGGCATGATGGTGGACGTCAAAACAAACCTGGGCGAGAATACGACGTTCCGCGACTAACATACGCCAGCTGCTGGCGAAGGCCGCGAATCACCCTTCTCGAGTCCCCACACTCACTACGCAGGAATGGAAACAGAAACCGCAACAAGAAGCGGTGCTGGACCTCTAGGCTCTGCTGAGAATCAGGCGGAAGCATCATCAAGCGGATGCAACTGCAACTCGTCCCGTAAAACGATGCCAATCATGCCAGGGCCCAGGGGCTAAGAGGGTTATAGTTGCTATTGCGCGGCCCTGACGATGAATGATGACCATTACCTGTGGAGTGCGCGCGCGCCGAGAGAACTGTCATAGTCAAACAAGGGCTCATGATGGGTCAATAATTCCAAAAGAATCCACGGCCAAGCCTTCTTTTGCCTGGTTTGGCGGTTGGCCTTGAGGGACGATGATACAAAGACGCCATAATACTGCGTACGCACTGACGATGGCCACATTGGAGTTTCTGGGCAGAGTTGCCAATGGTTGGTCTCGGCATTCTGGGAAGCAAGAGAAGCCGAAGCAGTCCTGTAACAGTGACAGAGAAGCTCGAGAGAAACACGGACGGACGGGGGCCCTGTTCGAGCTCAGGAGTTATCCCTGAGCTCGAGAGAGAAAGCCATTCGTCTTTCGCAGTCGGAGAATATTCGACTTCTCCAACGGGGAATTAGGATGACGAGCTTCCGAATGATTTGAAGATGGAAAAGAAGCGAGGAAACATCAAAAAGGAAGCATTTGGGACGGAACAACCTGTAGATGACAGGGTCCAAGTCACTTCACCATCAGGATTTAGGTAGGTACCGGAAAATGGTGTGGGAAGCTGGCTGTGCTCTTTGGCTGAGGCGCGCTGTTCCAGCCCTTCGACCATGATTCTAGCGGCACCTGGAACCCCGGAAAGGCGGATCTGCAACACCAGTCCCGCGCAAGGTACGGGCATGTGGGAGTGGGAAGTGCATGAGGGAGATGAGCGAGGATGATTGGGTGAAGGAGCCGTGTGCTGTGGCTGTGTGTGTGCGCTTCTGCTACATGGTCCGAGAGACGCGGGTCTCGGAACAAGGATCGCGAGTTGATCTGGTCTTGATCCTCGTCATTCCTCAATAGCATCTACTGTGTGATGTCGACTGTGTAGGTTATGGATAACTTTGGCTGAGTGGTTGTCGCTTTGAGTGTGCAACATTGGTAGGTCTTGGAGAAACTGCATGGTCATTAGTATACGGGATAGGAGACAAGGAGCCGATCTTGCGCTAGATTTCTATCTCGTCTCTCGTCTTCATCGGCCCGGCATAGTCTCTCTCTTTCAGCTGGCCAGCAACTCGATCAGGAGTTTAGAACGGATAACCGGCGCCGAAAGGCGGATATCCCGAGCTTAGGCCAGGTTAGATGATGGAGCACGACGGATCACGGCCGTGTTGCTTAAGAGAAGTCTCCTTTCTTCGAGTCTTTCTCAGTAGATGTTTCTTCTCTGACAATCACTCGCACAACGACACACACACGACGTCAACACCTGCTCAATCCCAGCTCTCTATAGCCAACGTGATCGTCACTATCAAAACAGGTACGGACCTCTGAACCACAGACTTCCTGTGGCTGTCACCATCGGCAAACGCTTCTTCCATCTTAAAAAGTGGAACCAAGGGACCGCTCCAGGTTTAGAAGATCCCACACAAAAAGTGCTAAATCAAGCGAGAGGAGGGACGTTTGGTTACGTTGTGGAAGGTGTGCTGAGATCGAGACACGCCCGTGTGGTGCGTCCATCACACACGTCCTACGCGGCCGTGTCTCTCTCTCTCTCGCCCTCTCTTTTCCTGTTCCTCGACAGTCTGTTAGGTTGGTAGTCTGCCCAGCTCACTTCTCTCCTCTCTGCATCTGGGGACACACCCGCAGGTCATCCATCCTCGCTCGCACCGCCTTCCTTCGCCTCAAGTTGTCACTGTGTCGCTGAATCTCGCACTCTTTCAACTGTATCTTCTCCCCTTCTCTTACGGGGTAGGTGACATAATCATTTGCCGCTCTATCCGTATGTACCCCAGCTCTTTTTCTCCGACTCTTCTTAATGTGCTTTCTTTTAAGAGTGTTCTCTGATGAACACATAGAAGATATAACTAACAGCAGAAATAGAGAGCAAAATATGACAAGCAGGCAGTAAGTAAGTATTGTAACCTTTGATTGACCGGCATCCAATTTCTTCACCCGCTTGCCTTCCCAGGCTCTCATCCCTCCCTCCCATTCGTAAATCTTCAGTCTCAGCCTCCCCGCCTTTACGCCCACACTCTTATGTATGATGTATGTACCTGCCTCTCGGGCATGGGTAGGTGATTTGTTTTCTTGCTTCTCTACCTTATCCACGCCCCCGTTCCAGTAAAATCCGTACCTGATGTGAAAGGGAAAGAGAGGGGGAAGAGTTCTGGACTCACTCAATTCCGACGTCCATCCAGTGTCCATCCATCGGTCACTGACCGACTCCCTTCTCTGCCCACTGTGACTGTGCCTGTATGTATCTGGCTCCCGGCCTGCCCACTCCCCGAGAACCGGCGTCACTCAATCTCTCTTCGGCTTCGATTACCCACTCTGTCTGCCCTACTACCTAAACATAGCATAGCCGGCCTGTCAACGCTCTTCTCCCCCAGCATCTCTATTCCTTTTTGCCCAAGATCCTTTTAACCCAAGACTTTCTGCCTTCCCACCCCTTCGACTTGACACTAGACGGAACAAATCTCAATACACAGCCAAGAGCCGTTGAGGTTTTGAGGCCAAGAAGGATCACACACGTAGTCTTGACCAAGACTTGTCCTCTACCACCAAGTTTGCGCCATCTGCGACAAATCAGCGTACTCGCGGCTTTTCGCGACGTTTCCCCATCCCAAGACTTTGTTGTCTTGGCTAGAACACTCCCTCACAACCATAACCCAGGGAGGGAACAAGACCCCCAAGGGCCATACCCCCCTGTCTCCTGGCTGGCTCCTGGAGTCCTGGCACCCCCGATCCCGACCTGAGGTCCCCTCTCAGTTGGGAAACCCATCCCGCTTGATCCCGCTCCTTTGCCGAGAGATTTCAACTCTCGACACTGCCTACCTTACCTGTCTCTATCCTCCGCCGCCCAGGTTCTCATGTCGTTGTCGTTATTGTTCGCATTTCTTCGGCCTCGTTGTCCTGCCCTCTGATGGGAATCATCAGCGACATTGCATCGCGATACAAGTCTTCCCTCCACCCTTGACTATCTTGAAGCAGATACACCCAAGGCCGGATAGGACCGGGGAGATCGCAGCATCGGAGACAAGACGACACCACACCGGCAAAAGAGGAACGAGAACTCTGTTGCACCCACTGCCCACTCGTCCAAGTCTCTCCAACACCCACGCACTGCCTACTCGGTACAGCGCCTCGCCCCAGACTGTCCACAGTCCGCCCACCCATCGCCCGGGATTCCTGCATATGTAAACGACCTAGCGGGCACGAGAACAGACCAAGTCTCACGCTTCCCTCCACCTGTACCGTCCACACACACACACACACTCGCTCGCACTCACTCACACACACTATCCACACCTTACCACACACCGTAAGGTATTACCCAACGTAACGCCCTGGCCTGAAAGAGACGGAGCACAGAGCACACACACACTCACAGCACAGAGAGTGAGTGAGAGAGACAGGGAAAAGGGGACCACTCTTCACACTTCACCATCTTTTACGCTAGTCAAGTCAATCCCGTTCCATCCCAGGAGGCGACTAGCAGCTTGTGACTTTTACATCTCGACTTTTCACTCTCACAAACCGCACTCCATTCTCCGCTTTCTCTCTCACACACACACTACACACTCACAACTCAACTCGACGCTCAACTCACTCACCGACACACTCTCACCTCACACCTCACCCCCTTACCCGACGCCTTCAACGCTGCTGCATCGCGCGCACTGCATAGCCGACAACCCGTTCGACTCCGATCGTCGTCTTCGATCTCACCACCACCTACGACCAACAGCGCCCAGTACCGAGATAGCAAACTCGATAACCGCAGACTCCTCTCTCCCTTCCCCGCGATAGGCTGCCTCTTCCCAGCAGCCCCCCATTTTCGGCTCCGTACATTTGAGAGAACACTTTGAGAGAGAAGAGAGAGAGAGCCCCCTGCAGCTGCGCGCTCTCACTCACTCACTCACTCACTCCAATCCCCGCCTACGCGCCTCCTTTCACTCTCATCGTGAGAGGGCCGATTAATCTCATCCAACGACCGCTCATCAGCGCATTTTCTCTCTCACGACACGAAACATCGACAACGACATCACCAACTTCCAACGACGTCAACCAACGTTTGATGCCCAAGACGACCTCCCAATCGCAACCCATTTCACCACAATCAGGTGTCCCGAGCAATCACTGAAAAGAAACAGGCCGCGCATCGCTTTCCTCCCCCCAACGTTCCCCATCCGTCTCTACTCGCCAGAGACGGATCTTTCGAGTAGCCCTGGAGGCATACGACGCCTCTGCAGGCGTCCTCGTGCCAGGCTTTGGCCTCGGTTCGGCGGTGCTGAATCCATTTGAGCATCCGCCCCTCGACTTCGTCCACGATCCTTACCACCTAGTAGGAGGCGACAACGACGACGACGACGAGGACCAGGTCTCCTCCCTCTCCTTCGGCTTCTCCTCCGACTTTACGCCAGACTTTACCCTCGGCCCCGACGCCGACGCCGCCTCCAACTCGGAATCGGCATCTTCGTATCTCGGGAATCATCACCAACATCACCAGTCAAACTATCTCAACCAGCATCATCATCATCATCATCATCAACAGCACTACCAACACAGCGCCGCAGACACCATGAACTTGCCCAGCTCCCACATCCCGCCCCGCCGCAGCGCGAGCATCCACTCCCTCACCCCGTCGCGCGACCTGCTCGTCAAACCCAAATCCCCAGAGAAATCCGCCGCTGCCGCCGCCGCGACCGCCACCAAATCAAAACGAGTGCGGACGGGTTGTCTAACATGTAGGGAACGGCATCTAAAATGTGACGAAGGGTTACCAGACTGTCTAAATTGTCGAAAAAGCAGTCGAGAATGCAAACGCGGCGTGAGGCTTAATTTTATAGACGTGCAGGTCAAGAAACCGCCGTACATGCCCCCCACTGTGGAGTGGTCAGGTGAGTTGCGAATGCCCTCATTTTCAAACGACTGCCCATTTCCGTCGACCACTCATTCTCTCTGTGCATCACCCACCTTTTATTGAAGAAAGAGGACGAAAAATGGTCACATAGAGTACTTGGACCCCCATGCTAACGAACCTACAGTCCAATTCCAAGATGAATCGAGGCTCATCGCCTCAGAGTATGTCGGAGGCCTCGGCCGGTACGCTCATCTTGATAAAAAGGCCGCCGTCGCCCCTCCGCCACGGCATCTAGGCCATCTAGAGCCGACCCTCCGGCACCAATACCACCTCCTCCCACACGCAAGAGCAAGCGGCCCAGACGCCTCCGTCTCACCGAGAACTCACCTCCTCCATCACCCACCACCACCGCCGCCGCCCCCAGCGTACAGCCACCACCCGTACTATCGCGAACCCCCTCCCCCGCGAGCAGGAGTCGGAGGAGGACTCATCGAGTCATCATCATCATCATCATCAGCCTACCCGCGCCGCGAGAGCGAGTCCGCCTACCTCACGCCCCAAAACTCGGCTCACCCGGCGCAGGCGGCACCTCACCACCCCTACAGCCTCCACGAGCACTTCGCCTCGTACCGCGACACCGGCGCCGGCGGCATCCCCAACAGCCGCGCCCACGGCCACCACCGCGACAGCGACGCCTCGAGCGCGGCCTCCATCGTCCCGCAACCTACCGCCCCGCCACCAAGCTACCGTAGCAGCGCCGCCGCCGCCGGGAACCCCTTGGCCGTAGACGGCATGATGACCCCCCCACCGAGCGAAAAGGCCACCGCCGGCGAGAGGGAGTACCTCAACTCCCCCGAGGAGATCCTCTACATGCAAGTGTTCGTCGAAGAAGTCGGCGTCTGGATGGACTCGCTCGACAAGGAGAAACACTTCTCCCGCCTGATCCCCTACCACGCCCTCAAATCCCCCATGCTCCTCAACGCCTTCCTCGCCTACGGCGTCAAGCACCTGACGCTCGTCAACCCGGCCTACGAGGACGATAAAGCCCTCTTCTACTACGACACCGCCACCACGCAGCTCCTCCGCAGCCTGCAGAACCCGGACCGCAACACGGGCGAGTGCGCCACCACGGCCGTCGTCCTCAACGTCTACGAAATCATGTCCGAGAAGCCCGCCCAGCGCATGAACCACATCGCCGGCGCCCGCGCCCTCATCCGCGAGTGTAAGTGGGACGCCCGGTCCTCCGGCATCGGCGCCGCGTGCTTCTGGCTCAACATCGGCATGGAGGTGCTCTCGTGCCTGGCCTTCAACTGGCAGACGTCGTGGGATCCTGATCAGTGGGGTCTGGATATGAATTTCACCAACGAGGGCTGCGGCCCGGCTGGTTCGGCGGCGGCGGCTGCATCGAGGTCCGGTGATGGCTTTGGACAGGAGGAGGTCTGGGTCCATCGGATCCTGTACATTGTGGCCAAGATTGCAAACTTCCGCGCCACGATCCCGCGGTTCCAGGAGCCGAGCCCGCACGACGAGCAGATCCGCCTGGGTAACCGACTCCAGCAGTGGCAGGATCTCAAGAAGCTCTGCGACAAGTGGAACAACACCTGCCCGAGGACGATGCACCCGTTCGGATACCTCTACCCATCGCAAACAAACTCCAAGTCCGCCTTCCCCAACGTCTGGTAAGTCTTCACTGCACTAACAACCTCTCTCTCACTCTCCTCTGTCCGAGCCAGCTGTCATCTAACAACCCTAAAGGCTCATCAAACGCGCCGCCATAATCGGCCGCCTCTTCTACCACACAGCGCAATGCCTCCTCGCCCAAACGAACCCAATGGAACCAGGCCGCGCCTCGGAAGAAATGCGCGCCCTCCAGCTCCACCACGCCCACCAAGTCTGCGGCATCGTAGCCCACACAAAAGACCGCGGCGTCGCCTCCGTCGCGATCCGCTCCCTCGCCATCGCCTCCGCCGTCCTCACCGACCCGCGCGAGCAGGAAGAGGTCCTCGAGATCCTCGACAAGATCCACGCCGAGAGCGGGTGGCGCCTAGGCAGCATCCACGGCGAGCTCAAGAGGGCGTGGGGGTGGCCCTCGCCCGCGCCGTCGCACGCTTCTCTCAGTGGTCCGGCTGGTGGTGCCGGTGCTCCTGGGGACCACCGAGGTTCCGTAGGGAGTTATGGCGGTGGGAGACCGGGCCCGCCGGGGAACCCGCCTGCCATGGCGACGTCGAGCGCGCCGTCGGCGTCGAGCGCTGCTGCTTCTGCGCCGATGAAGGCCCTCGTGAACCCGCTCTCGTACGCCGACTTTAGTTTGCCGAATGCCCCCTACAAAGACTGGTGGAAGCCGCCGAATCGCCATGATTCGTACAGCTACCAGGGTTTCCCATGATGACCTTTTCTTTCGCTTCTTTTTTACTCTTCTTTCTTCCAAGTTGGCTCGTCTTTTTTTTCCTTTTCTTTACTATTTTGTTCCAACTCGTTCCCTCCTTCCAACGAAACCGTAAGAGAGGGAAAGGACGGATTCATATATATAATATTCTTCAAGAAAACAGGAGGCGGATATTTGCTCTTCAGACGTTTCAACATCGTGGATTACCGAAAACCCAAAAGAGGGCTGGCACTGGTTTGCTAACCCACCCTACCTTACGATTACGACTCCCTTTATCCTCTTTTCTCTTTTATTTGGAACTTCTTCTCTTCTACTGCATCATCTATTTCATGCAAAGGCTACAATTGGGAGAGGAGGGCACCGCGGCTTTACAGGACGGCCGGCAAAGCATTGCGTCAGATAGGACAGGTCCCCGCCCCTGGTTCAGAACAACCATGGGGATATGTTTGGAGAGAATTTTAAATGGACAATGGGATATGTGGGCGTTCCGGCACTTCACACGGAGACAAAGGGGGGAAAGATGGTTTTTATGCTGAGATGCGCTCCAGCACTTTGAAGAGGCTCCAATGGTTGGGAGACCCCAGAATGCTCTGCAAAGGGCACCGATACCATGAGATATTTACTATTATTCTATCTTGGGCACACACTTTTGCTCCTTTGTTTGCTCTTCTTACAGCTCATCATACACAAAGTACTCTAGGGTTAAGGAACTGTCTTTGATCGTTGTCTGCATTATCTGGTATCTTGTTTTATTCGAATGGGAAAGGTGATGTTGGGGTTCTGTCTAACGCGGGAGGGAATCTATCGCAATGCCAATGCTCAAAAAGCAAATGTTAAGCGCTCAGTGTCTTGACACCAAGAACTTTCTATGGAAAAAAAGTTGATTTTCCTTCCCTTTCCAGACTCATCTTCTAATGACGTGCCCAAAATCCATCGACCCATTCGTCCAATCGTCGTGAAATCCGTTTGTCCCATCTATCGCTGTTTCTTCGTAAAAATTGCTCAACAAAGAGAAAAGAAGGTAAGAAAACTCAAAGTCTGCGGGGTTAAGCTAGGAATTATGCCAAGCCACGTTCCAAAAGTTTCTTGCTTGCTGAAGGCAGTGCACTAAGCAGAGCCGTTGGTGTTGGTGACGACGCTGCCGCTGACGTTCTCCTTCATGAAGGGCTCGTTGTCGACCTCAATGGAAGGGATGGTCATGCCAAACTTCTCGTAGGGGAAGTTCTCGAGAGTGGGCAGGTACTCGGCCCAGCCGTCGTCAATCTCACCGACCTGGTGCATGTCGACCTGGCCGGCCTCGCCAGTGCGGCCAGCGAGGACCTCCTTCTCGCGGCCGGCGTACTCCTTGAGGAGCATCTTGTGAGGGCACCAGATGACACGCATGCCGGCGCGGCGACCAGCCTCAACACCGGGAACAGAGTCCTCGAAGACGAGGCACTCCTCGGGGGTGATGGGCTTCTCGCCCTCGGGAAGAGACTCGTTGATGGTCTTGAGGGCCAGAAGGAAGATGTCGGGGTTGGGCTTGCCGCGGCCGGGAGCAATGCGGGTGTCGTCACCCAGGACACGGCGCTGGGAGGGGAAGACGGAGAAGAGCTCAGTCAGGTGGTCAGACTTGAGCTTGAAGTTCGCCTCGTGGGAGGAGGTAGCCAGGGCAATGTGAACGCGCTGGGCAGTCTTGCCGTCAGCAGTGGCGGGCTTGTGGTCGAAGTAGCGGGTGCGACCGAGGTTCTGAAGGAGCTGGGGGATGCCGGGGAGAGGCTTGGTGGAGGGGAAGATCTGGCGCTGGAGAGCGGACAGCTTCTGGTGGTACTCCTCATGGGTAATAGGGAGCTGAGCCCACTCGTGGAAGATGCGAGTGGCGTCAGGACCAGGGCGGCCCTGAAGCTTGGCCTTGATGTTCCAGGGAAGGAGAGGGCGGCCGTACTGCTCGAGGACGATGTTAATGCAGGCGGTGTAGAGGTCTTCGGTGTCGAGGAGGAGGCCGTCCATGTCGAACAGGCAGGCCCGAACGGGAGGGAAGCTACGTCAAGATCAGTCAATTGGTTCGTTGAGGCTGAAGGAGGAGAGAAGACTTACTCGGTGCGAGGAGCCATTGCGACGGTAGGCAAGTTGCAGAGGCGATGTGATGAATGTCAAGTGCGAAGGTAAGAGAGAGGAAGAGGGGGTAGCAATTGAGTATCCTCGAGACAATTGTCGAAGGAGTAATGGTAGAAGGGGGAGTGGTTGAGGGTGGATGAGGTCTGAAGAAAAAGAAGAATCTCCAGTTGGGGTATCACGAGGAAAGTTTGTGGAGGTGAAGAAATAGGCGGAGGATTTTTCTTAGCAGCAGCCAAAATAGGCCTTTTGACCCTTTCTCGGAAGGACCTGAGTCAACAAAGTGAATTTGAGGGACGGAAGGAACAATGGACAGGAAGCCAAAGGTCAAACGGGCAGGGGCGTTCAGGAACAACGGCGGGGTGAAAACGGAAGCGGAAGGCACCGATGGAGGGGTCGCTCAGCTCTTTCCCGAATAAAATGGCGACCAGATGGGGAAGTGGGATCCCAAGTATCCCCGTACACTGTACCTATACTTTCGTTTGTCGTCTTGACACTGTACTCCGTACACCGCAGCAAAAACAACCAACAAGTACTCGAGTCACTGTACCTAATACAAAGGGTATCGACTCTTTATGGAATACTTAGAGTAACGGAAGACATTTGAGTCAAATTCTGTCTTCGCTGTCTTTTCTTCTAATACCGACAGCCTTAATTCTACTGTCGCTCACCTCGGATTCAGGAATAAGTATCTTCTCATAAGAGGTACAGTTCAAGCGACGGCGCATACTGTACTCCCTAATGGTGAATCGATTGGATCCCAGCGAGGCCAGCCGCTGAGAGACCCCTAAAGCGCTGTATCCGCCAGGTACCTTTGGCGAATCGGGTCAGTAAAATGTGGCTTCCACCGTCCGAAAACATGTGAACAGCCTCACCGTCCCACCCCACCAAATCCACGTGGGGATGAGACACCTCAGTGACGACATTCCTGGGGCTGCCTTGCCTGCACCTTTGACTCAGCTTGACATCTACTCTCAACGTTAAACGAGTCTATAACAACTCACTGCTGCCTTCAAGATGGCGTCCAAGGAGACAGAGAAGGAGCCTCAGGGTAAGGGCAAGAACACGTCGGTCAAGGATGAGCCTGAAGAGGTCCAGGAGAAGTTCTCTCCTGAAGAGGAGGCGGTAAGGCAAACCGTTCCCTTGCTCTCATTCTATGCATTTTAGACTTCCCGAGTTACAAGCTCTTCGAGTATTCAAATGAGATCACATGAAGCCATGGCTGGCAAGTGCCGAATCCCTCAATCTCATACCACCCCTACGATGAGCTCAACACTCACCTCAATGACCAAGAAAAAGCTACTCCAACCTCGATCTCAATCCCTCACATCTAACACAACCCGCAGTCCCTCCTATCCGAATCCAACACCCACAAAACCGAAGCAAACGCCCTCTTCACATCCTCGCAATACACCTCCGCCATCGCAAAATACGACGAGGCCGTCTCCGTCTGCCCAAACTACCTAGACTACGACCTCGCCGTCCTCCGCTCCAACATCTCCGCCTGCCACCTCAAACTCTCCCAATGGAAAGACGCAATCTCCTCCGCCTCCGCCGCGCTCGACTCCCTAGACCGCATCGACAAGGAATCCGCCCTCGAGCAGGAACGCCGCGAGAAGCTCAAGGCCGAAGAGGAAGAGGGCGTGGACGAGGAGATTGTCAGCTCGGGCGCCAGCGCCGCTGCCCCCGCGCCCGTCACCTCCGCGGAAGATGAAGAGGAAGTTGCGCGTAGGAAGAGGGCGGACGATGTCCTGCGTATTCGAGCGAAAGCTCTCATGCGGAGAGCGAGGGCGCGGAGCGAGGAGGGCGGGTGGCAGAACCTTGCGGGCGCGGAGGAGGATTATAAAGCGCTGGCTAAGATGGGGAACCTCGCGGCTGCGGATCGCAAGATCGTGCAGACGCAGTTGAGGGTGTTGCCGCCGAGGACCAAGGCTGCGCAGGAGGCGGAGACGGCGGAGATGTGGGGGAAGCTCAAGGATGTGAGTTCTGAACGTGAAATTCAAGAGGTTGCTGTGAAAGTGTTGCGTTTGCTAACGTATGAATATAGCTGGGCAATGGCATTTTGAAGCCGTTTGGACTGAGTACGGATAACTTCCAGATGGTCAAGGATGAGAAGACGGGAGGGTATTCGATGAACTTCAACCAGGGTCAATGAGCATAGGCGCAGACTACCACAGTTCGTCGGTTTATCTATAAAGAAACAGCATCGTTTCGCGTAGGCATGAGAGAAGCGATGGCATCATAGAAACACAGGAAGCTCATAAGCATAGCTCATTTAGGCGAATAACCTAATTTCTCGTTCATGTTGCTTTGGGAAAGATGATTACTTATCCTGTGAAAGTTCGCAAAGGGTTGGATTGCTCAACTCTGCAAGTGTGTCTGTCAAAAGCATATCATTCATCTTCTAATACAATAACAGTAAGCACAAGCCAAAGTGGCCCTTGTTGGTATTAATGCATTAATTCACGTTATTCATAGGGTTGTTTTCCCAAAGTCCTCCATTGTCCCTCTCTTCCTCCCTCCTTCCTTCATTTGACACTTCGTCCGTAATATACCAAAATAATGACCATCTCCTTGGTCCATTAGGTGTAGATACTCTCGGTAATCTGGTTCACCTGGAGCCCCTTCTCCGCCATCTCGGCGTCCCGCAAAAAGTCGAGCGGGAACCAGACGAGGTGGCCCTTGATCTGGTCAATCTTTTGCCGCGCGTCCGCCGCTGGCATGAACTGGTCGAAAATGTGGCCCGCCTTGACGCCCTTTGGCGGCAGGTATCTGTCGTAGTCGTCAAAGGTTTTGACTAAAGGGAATGTTAGCTCTGATTCAATACTGCACAATGCGAGAGGGAAAAACCTACTGTGGTCATCAGGATCGGCGTGGAACAGGTGACGGTACAGATCCGTGTTCCGCGTAGCGTTGCCCGTCCACATCTCCCACAGCTCGTCGTTCATCGGATCCTCGACAAACTTCCACGTCTCGTCGCGGTCCCACGGGTCATTCTCCGCGTGGCCCGGCGGACGCGCGTTGGGGTCCTGCGACCCGTCCAGGTCCTGCGCGGGCAGAAGACCAAGATGCTCGCGCCACAGGTACCGGCGCAGCGACGTCGCGTGCCACCCGGCCTCGTAGGGCTTCCCGTCCATGGTGCTCGGCACGCGCTTCGTGTCCTCCATGACGATGCTGAGCTCGCTGTCGTGGTATCCCAGCTGGCTGCGGTCGTTGAGGTTACTGGAGCCGCAGACGACGATGCGGTCGTCGACGATGAGCAGCTTGGAGTGGATGTAGAGCTCCTCCTGGATCCAGTTGCGGATCTCCGTCTCCGGGTCCTCGTCCTCCCACGGCTCATCCTCGATGGAGCCGGAGTTGGCCATGGCGTGCTGCGCAACCGAGGTCTTGTTGTTGAGCTGCGCGTCGCCGAGGCTGGCTTCGAAGCGCTGCTTGGCGTCGATGGCATTTTGGGCTTCCGTGGTCTTGCCGCCGCCGACTTGTTCGGCCTTGGCGCCCATGTGCTCGTCGCGCTCCTTCTCGGTGGGGTCGTTGATGCCGTGGATTCCCGTGCCCATGACCTCTTCGGCTTGCGCGCGCTGCACCTCGGCGTACTTGACGCCCGTGTCCTTTTCTCTCTTCTCGACGGCGGATGTGCGGTTGAGACGGTCGTATGACCGCAGGTTGAAGAAGAAGATGTGGTTTCTGGGGTCGATGCCCTCCTTCTTGACCTGCTCGAAGATGGAGTGCTCGCCGCGGCAGATTGACTTGTACTGATAGTCCATGATGGCACGGGTACCGGTGGCTGCATCATCTCGGAGGTCGCCGGCGAAGCCAGGAATGGCGGGGATGAGGACAATGACGCGGAACTTGCGGCCCTCCTTGCCAGCCCTCACGACGGCATCAACAATGGCTCGGCCGATTCGGTTGTGGATCGGTGCCTGCTGGTCGCCGGTGGCGGTGATGAAGAACTGGTTCTCAATGTAGACAAAGTGCTCGGCCTTGCTGATGATCTCACAGTAGGCGTTCTGGATCGAGTGATCGGTCAGGATACCGCTAGACCAGTCGGCACTGGACCGTACGATCTGAGCGTGCATGGATCCCTTGTTCTCCAGGTTCGACAGGCTCTTCTCGTCCAGAGGGTGGGTGAGGTACTCTCCCACAGGATGCTTAGGCCGTTGGACTCCCACAAGATCCTCGTCTTCGGCCAGACGGCCGCGCAGCTGGATCCAGTCGAATCGGTCGTCACGCTTGTACTTGTCGCGCTTCACAAAGTTCCAGCGCAGGACAAAGTGCTCGGCAATGTCGTAGACGCAGGGGCCGACGACACCCATGGATACGTCGTGCCAAGGCATGCGCCCGTACTCGGCCTTGCTCAACTCGTTTTGCTTCCAGTCCTGGACGTTTTGGAAATCCATGATTCTGTTGTTGTTGAAGTCCTGTCCCGGCCAGACCTCGTTCTGGACGCCCTCGGGATGTGCGTCAGCGAGAGGGTGGGTATGGCTGTCCCAGCGACCGAAGCACAGATCGAGACCTCCGATGAAGGCCATGGCATAGTCAATGACGATAAACTTCTCATGATGGGCCCAGTAGAATGTCATATCGGCGCCGTTGGAGAGGACATTGTGATCGGGATGGCGCATAATTTTGATGTTGCCGTAGCCAGGCGAGCCCTCGGGGCACAAAGCTTGCAGGGCATGCTTTGTGTGGGCAGAATTGCAAGTCAGGGCGGCCTCGACTTCACGGTAGACAATGATGTGAATCTGGACGCCGGCCTCGGCGCGGCGCTTCAGGACCTGGTCCAATCTCCATTCCTTGTTGTGGTGAGGGGGACGGCGCAGGAAGAGCTCAGGGGACAACCACCAGTCGCAAATGTAAATGGTCTCCTTTGCGGCCTCGAGAGCTTCGGAGACGGCCCAGAAGTAGTCGCGGCCGTCGACGTACCACTTGATCAGGTTGCCGTCGCGCTCCGGGAAGAAGGACTTGAAGCGGTGCTCCTCTCCAATCTTTGTCCGCTTGTCGTCGGTGGCCTTTTCGTGCTCCTCGTCGTGGCGGTGGTTGGCATTGAACTGGAGCGCGTGTCAGTTGTGCTGGTCGCTCCAGGCAGCTAGCTTTTCCAGGTGGAATGAGCTTCAATGGGGAGGAGAAGATGGTCTTACAAGGTTGGCAAGCTTGCCAATCTGGTGTTTCTTATGCACAAGATGGACTTTTGCGTCATGGAGATGGGTGCCCTCCAGCTTATCCTCCAGCTCGCGGAATGGCTTCTTCAACTTATCCATGAAACCGCCGCCACTACCGCTTTCTTCCTTTTTGTGGCCATGGTCGCTTGTGGTCATGAGCCCCATGATTACGGTTTGTTGCCCTGGGCGCTGAATGAAGGGTATGTTCGAATGGAAGAATTGCGCAAGCTCTGAATGTCGGTATTTCTAGATCATGAAGTCGTGGAGAACGGAACGGATAGTTGAAATTGAAGTTAATGGGTGTGGCTGGTGTGGAGGGGTATCATAGGATGCGCGGGGTACACTGAATGGCGGGGTGAACAAGTTGAAGCATTCCAGCCCAAGTATGCAGCACTCGGATGGGGAAAGGTCAGTGGAAAGTGTTTAAGCTTCGTGTAGCTTGGACTTGTAGGTGTGGGAATAGGTTCAGGAGGAGGGAGAAGAGAAGACGAGACGGGGAAAGAGAAGGAGGAGAATGGCAATGGAGGGACAGCGCGTGGGATGGGGAAAGTAGTAAAGCTTGGAGGGAAAGCTTGAAATTAGAAACCCCGGGCTATGTCATTCCCCTCACTCGTGCGCCGGCGGGAGAACTAATCAAGCAGGTTGATTGGGGTGCGAGGATCGAGAGTAGTTCGGCCGGAAGCAGGATCCAAGGCCAAGGAAAACGAACAGAACATGGAACTCTCACTCGCGCACTTGAGAGAAAAGTGTGGGCGCAACGCCGGGACGGGGGGGAACGACACACACGACGATTGTTGGTGGTGAGACACGACAAGACTACGAATAGGTACTTTTGAATAGCGCAGGATTTGTATGCAGATCCAAGTACCTCCCGCCCACCTCGGTATCGGCCCTGCGTACGTGCAAACAGGCACGCAGTCATACCTTATGGAGCACTGCAGCCACGGATAATTACAGTCGCACTCGATTTCAAGGCGGGGCAAATATGACGATCCGCTGGGTCGAACGACTCGGGTCTTGGACGACAATTATCCATGCCTCGCAGCTTGTGCCTGTGATGATCCGGATGCAAGAATCCAGCCCCTGTCTGCCCGTCAGGGACACCATCGAATCCAGCCAAGCTCCCACCCTCCATCTGCCAGTCTTTGGGAGAAAACGATCCCGAGGCCCAAGAGGAGCATGTCTTGGGACCAGTAGACCAGCAAACCGAGCATGCAATGCCACGCGTCTTGCGCCTCCTCTTTCAGCCGCTGGGACCACAGCTCGGAAGGCTGGTAAGAGTCCGCAGCTGAACTCAATTTGAAAGGCTCCAGTGCTCAGCTTAGCAAGGGCTCGCGTGCCCCTGGATGTCCGGGTCATATCACAGCCATGAGACTCGAGCCAGACATTATTTAAACACCAATCTCGCCCTCTTCCCTGACAACATCTTTTGGAATTGGAAGCATCTGGTGGGCTGAAAGCTGCAGAAACAAAAACGTAAAAGAACGCCTGCCCCGCGCTCGGTGCGCCGGTCACAGGGAAGGTCCCGTCCGTTTTGGCGGTTTGAATTGGTCAATGGAACGCCGTCATTGGTTTCTTGCTTGAGAGGTGGGGCCTGCTACTCTATTTTTGTCCTGACGTCATCTCCAGCACGTCAGTCGCGGAACGTGCATCTCTGATAAGCTTGATCCGGCGGATCTTATCGATAAGTCCCAGCTGCCCATCCCGTCGAAAGCCGCATCTTCTGCCCTGCTGTCAACTGCGACATGCATTTGTTGCAGCTCCTGTGAAATGTCGAGTCCTGGTCGCACGACAGCCCGGTACGATGCATAGGGCGAAATAGAGCATGGCACATGTGCCGAACTCCGGCTTGTCCTTGTCATGGCGCCATTGCGAGCCGCCTGTCGCAAGTTTGCATTGGTCTGGACTGGTACCGAGCGGAAGGGTGGAAACCTGAATTTTGGCGTTTCTGCATCTTTGGCGGACGACAGCCGTGACGTCACAATATCGGCAGATCGTACTGCCATTGTTCCTCGGGAATACCCGCCCATTGATCGTATACCAGGGAGACGGAGGTCCAGAGTCAATTGGACTTTTCTGAGGATCTGATGTTGTGAATTTTGAGTTTTGGGTTGGGTTTAATGTGGCCTTAAATTTCTAGGTGAAGTGCTACGCATCATGGCTTCAAGTGAGCCCATGAGACTTTCTTTACCTACTGAGACCACTCTATGAAGCATATTCGAATCATGAGAGTGCACATTTCTCAACAGATAGTGTGTCTAGACCAATAACTGAATCGTTGAATCTTTGAATTGCCGAGCCTCATGCCCTTACTGCCACCACGAAACGACCGCACTTCGTCGCAAGCATCGTCTCTTTGATATAGTTGTTAATTCTCAGGAGATCCGTCACGGACACGCTTACGCAGAGTTTCTGGGCGCGGCATCAGATCTGCTAGATCCGATCGTGTTTATCATCGGCATTCCTTGATCTACATTAGAACACATCTAGGTCCTGTCTTCCCACGTGTATCTGCCCATGCGCCCGCGCTACCGTTAACCGTCTTGTCTTGAATAAGCACAGCTTCAACGTCTGAATTGCGTCCTCCATGTCTTGTTTCAATGACCAAGGTAAGACAACCATGACAAGACAACCGTCCATCATTCCAGCTTCCCAACCCATTAGTGAAACACCAACGCCCGGATATCGATACTCTGCCGACACTCCATCTCATCCATCTCCGGGTCCCGAAAAGCACAATGCGCAGCCCTCCGAACGACCGACGTATCCGAATCAAAACACTTGATGAACAACGCCTCATCCGGCTTCTGCCCATCCAAAAAGTACCACCGGTGCGCCGGATTCGGCTTAATCGTCCACGTCTCGGCCCGGTGACGGGGATAAATAATCGCGCCCGGGACAAGGTCCTCCTCCGCGACCGTAGTCCCGTCCGCGACGGCCAGCGGGTCCCGCCGCACCGTCGCAATAGGCCGCCAGATGTTGATGATCTGGAACCGGCGCTTCTCCTTGTCGATGAGTCTGTCGGCTTCGTCCGCGCCGAGGTGGTGCCTCGCCATCATGACGGCGCCGTCGTAGGACTGGTCCACGTGCGCCTTGTGCAGGGGGCCGCGGTGCTCCGTGTTGCGTTCGCCTAAGCTGTGCCAGTTTGCCGGCCCGCGGCGGATCTGGTGGTTGAAGATGACGACCCGGCTTGCTCCCGTGCTGTTGGTGTTGACCCCTGGTGAGCATGGGCCCTCAATTGTGAAAGTTGGCCCCCACTGGTGTATATAATAAACCTTACACCGCCCAAAAGCTGCCCACTTTGCGGCCGGCTTGGATAAATGAAAGCGTGCAAGACTTACATTTCCTTGTACAGCTTCTCCATCTCGGGATAGTAGACGCCCTTGACCCGTTCCTCGTCTGTAAAGTCCGTCTCAACGCTAGTGTGGCGGACGTACTGGAAGCCGTGGGTGTCGAGGGTGTACTTATCCTCTTCGCCTCTGATGTCGGTGACGGTGACGGTGCGAGGTGTCATTTTCCTCTCATTCGTGACTTTCTGACTGGAATTGAACAAAAGGCATGAGTACTTCGAGCTATTGACACGGTACTCGAGAAATGTGAAGTCTTGAAGACATGGATATTGGAAAGCGGCCTTACCCCCCTACAACGATTGGGGTGGGAGGGGTTCCATCTCCAGGGTCGTCATAGTAGTTTATGGTGGTGACGACTGCACGTCTCTCTGGTCTTTCGGCTTCTGTGGACTTGATCTGTGCCGTGTCCGGCAGAGGCTGGTGATTTGTTGTTCCCACGGCCATCTTTGTATCTCTGATGCTATGATATCGTACCACAAGACAACTGTCTCAATTGATGAGATGGGTTTGGAGATTCGGTTCGTCCCGCTGTGTATTGTCTGTAATGTACTTGAATATGTGCAGATATGTACGAATATGACTTAGACGACAGAGTGTGAGCAACTAGCAATGAGAAGACCAAGGCATCGAAGGCAAGATACAATATCAGATCAAACCAAAATACACGCAAGGGAGCATCTCAAGATGAGAAACACAGTGGTCCCTCATCTACGAACTGGAGATTTGCGAGCGGAGTCCCTGGCAGCCGGCGGCACGGCAGAGGGAAGAGGGCCGACTGGACGGAGCTCCGCCTTCTCCTTTTTCCGCGACCCCGCGATGGACTGTGCCCCATGCGTCCATGCACTGTCCCAATCGCACGTGATTGGGGTTGAACGGAATGAGGGGTAATCATTATCCGCACTGTACCGACGTATCAGGAACGAGCAGCCGGTCAAGTGGATCCGACAACCCCACTGTGACAGCTTGGGCTTAGCGCGTTGGATCTCCAATGGGCGGTCCAGGTCCCAGGTGGTGGGGTTTCCAGGGAGAGGTCCCCGCCATGGCCCATGAGAAGCTCCTGCTGGCTGCTGCTGCGGTGGTGCTGCTACTGCTGTCCGGGTTGCTGCGTATGCGTGGCTTCCCGGGGGGCCATTTGCTTGACCGCCCCTCGATTCCCGTCCTGTCCCTTTTTTTGGGTTTCGCTTCTCGTCTGAACAGCTCCTGGAACATCTGCTCTTTACCTGTCTACATCTCCTCCCTTTCTTCTACGCTTCTACTCTCCTATTCTTCTTTCTCTCTCATCAAACACATCTTTCAAACACATCAACAAACCCCCTACATCAGACACAATGGCCGCTCAGATCCCTCCCGGAGGAACCTACCTCGACACCTTCAAGAAGTCCTTTGTCGATGTCAAGCCTGACGCCGACAAGGAGAATGCCATCCCTACCTCCGACTTCCTCGATGCCTCCGAGTCTCTGACCACCATCTTCGGTATGTTCCCCCAGCACGGCTGCTCTCTCTCAACACCAGAGGAGACACCGAGCCTTTGATGGTTTCCATGTCTCTAACGAATATCCCCTCTTCTAGATGCCCTTGGAGGCGTTGCTTTCGGTCCCGTCAAGAGCGACATGGGCGGCAACATCAAGGTACGACTTCACTCCTCTCGATACCCCCGACACCCTTTACCACATGTTCCGAATCATCCCTTGTCACGAAGCTCGGATACTACCATATTCCTCCTACAACTACATCCAAAAGACGTTGACGAACAATGCCTGACTTATCCATGTACAGAAAATCCGTGAGCGCCAGCTGGCTGCTCCCGGCGAGTCCGCCACCCTTCAGGAGCTCGTCAAGGCCGAGCTGGCCACCAAGAAGCACGTTGCCACCGAGGGTCTCCTCTGGCTGGTTCGGTAAGTCTGCCTCTGAGCTCCCTTTATCACCGACAACGCAGCGGCCAAAACTAACAATACCATTCTGCCAGTGGTCTCGAGTTCACCTGCATCGCCCTGAGCCAGAACGTCGCCAAGGAGTCCGAGGAGCTCTCCGAGTCCTTCCGCAATGCCTACGCCACCACCCTCAAGCCCCACCACAGCTTCCTCGTCAAGCCCATCTTCAGCGCCGCCATGAGCGCCTGCCCCTACCGCAAGGACTTCTACGCCAAGCTCGGCTCCGACCAGGACAAGGTCGCCGCTGAGCTCCGCGTCTACCTCGCCTCCCTCGAGAAGGTTGTCGGCATCCTCAAGGGCTTCCTCGCCAGCAAGGACGCCAAGTGGTAAGCGCAAACAATGCTCTTGTGCGCGCTGACCGAGAAGAATCAAAGGCCCCCCAAAGAAAGCGGGGACCAAAAAGAAAGAGAAATAAACAACGAACAATGACGATATGATGGAAAGAACAACATGTCCTGTCAGTGTCCGCTGCGATGCTAGTACATCGTCAGCCACGAGCCAGTTTACGCAGCCTAGAAATGAATCACAACCTCGAAGCTTGAACCAAATATTTTTCTTTGAGCTTTATGCAATCGAACAATGGCGAGCTTACACAATCACCTTTGACACTTTTGAACTCTCCTGGAGCCATAGTACACAATGTCGAGAGTCGTGAAACATCCTTCGTATTTAACAGGGCTTGTCAGCACACTCATGGACATTTACTTCGCACAACAGACACATAACAGATAACATCCACACAGCGACAACACTCAGACCCCATTCATCACCCCATCCGATTTTCTTCAACAAAAGCAACCTTTGATTCTTCAAACATACTGCAATATGTCTCCTCCAGACCAAGTCACCGAGCAAAGCAAGTTCCAAATTCAGTTGCCGGCAGAATTGTACCTTGAGATAGCTCAATGGCTCGGCCAGTTTCAGGCCGAGACAAAGGGGCGAGAGTACGTGATAGAAACATACGTATTGCCCGCCGACGACGACGTTGAGAATGCCATTATTAGGGACTTGAGGGATGTAGAATTTTCAAGCACCATCATATCAGCCGCCAAGGAAATGCATCCCACAATGGCCATGCTCAACGCGGGCATGGTCAATAAGTACTACCACAAAGCGATCAACGACATTGCTCTCCGGTGGGACGCTCAGAGCGAAAACCCCAGGGCCGTCTACCACGCCGCAGTGCACAACAACGTTGCTCTCCTCCGCCAGGCCCTTGAGAAGCCCGGAGCTAAACCGGACTACGTCCCACACAGCCTAAAGCCGTCTATATGGACACCACTCATGGTGGCTGCGTCTAAAGGCTATGCTCAAGTCGTGGACCTGCTTCTACACAAGGGGGCTAATCCAGCACTAAGCTTCGCCGCCCGTCATCGTTCATGGTGGGAACCGCGTCCATTTGCTGCAAGCCCAGAGTCAGGTATTGGCTTGTATGAGTTTGACAGAGACCTTTATGGGCAGCCCTCGCCCCTCCATGCCGCTATGCTGGCTCCCGAGAACGCGTTGACCATATCCAAAACTATTCTCAGGTCTCTCCCACCACGCTTCTTGACCAAGATTTCCGATCCGCATGGACTCTTCCTTGCTATTGCTGTTGCTCGAGACCATGTCGATTTGGTGGACATGTTGATCAATCGAGGCGCAGATTTTGACCATGGAGGCATAACTAGCTTCCATATGAATACTCCGGTACTTCATCACGCCGTCTCCGGCGATATGGTTCGCAAACTGACCCTAGCAGGTGCGCCGCTACATACACCTGTCGAGTTCGGCCTCAATGCTCTCCATGCTGTCTGTCTCCGTCAGACAGATTGCTCTTCTGCAATAAGAGAGCTCGTCCGACAGGGCGTTAAGTTGGAAGAGACCACGACTAGCATAGACCTACGACCACCTCCGATCCCTCAACATGGACGTCTCCGGAAGATCCCTCAGACAGCTCTCAATCTCGCATGTAGGCAGCTCAACGTCGCTCACATCCGAACGCTGCTCGAATTAGGCGCTCACCCACTCGGGGCATGTCTTGAGGAGAGCCCTAGGAAGAAGATGAAGGGCAGTAAGTCCGTGAAGGATAGCGAGCTCTATAAGGTGACACCCCTTCACGATTTGTTTCTACCTGACTACTTTCTCTTGGAAGCACACTATAAGAGCAATGAGGAAACAGCATGCGCCATCAAAGCGGCTTTCAATTTGTTAATAAGCCACCCTCTGGCTGTCGAAGCAGTATCGTCTTACGGGAACTTTACCCTTGGGTTCCCAAGCAGCGATCTCATGCACAGGATTTCAAGATCATTCTGGATGAGTGACTACAGTGATTACACCGGCGACTTTGGTAGGTTCACCCCTCTGCAAATCTTTTTCGTTCATCCTTTCTCGGACGATCCCGAGATTCCACAGGCCATGTTCGACTTGGTAGAAGATGGTAAGGATCAGATCAACGCCATCATAAAGCCGCTCTACATCACGCCGCTCCTGGCTCTCCTAGGCCACCGCTTCGACCATTCTCTCGGCGACGCAAACTTTTACCGGCCAAAATTGCTCAAGTGGCTTCTGGAACACGGCGCCGACCCGAACTTGTGCGACAAGGAAGGCTTCTCGCCCCTCCACTATGCAGTGTTCTGGCTCGATGCTCCGGCCGTCAAGCTTCTCCTTTTACACGGCGCTCAGGTCAAGCGCGAGGACGAACTCCAGGTCATGGACGTACTGTTCGGTGGTGTATTCACCAGAGCGCATCAAGAACAAGCAAAAAGATATCGTCACTCCCGGGAAACCGAATGGGCGCGTATGGTGGAGCAAGTCGGCACAGAGTGGTCGACGCACGGCATCGGCAGTAACATTGAGCGCTGGCAGCCCGGCATGCCGCTGCCCGCATGTACGCTCTTCAACTTCGAGGGTAAGTTTATGTTCGAACTGGATGAAGAGGCTCCCGTGCCTTCAGAGCTCGTGACGCGGTGGGGAGGGTTACGTGAGGCTCTGAGGGGGGATGCTGACGAACGTAGGAAGCGGATCTTTGCGGCGCTGCTGCGAACGCCAAACGTGCTGCCCTTTTTGAAGCCCAGGGGGGTAATGGAACGTGATGGTGAGGTGAACCTTGGCGAGGACGGGTCCGGTCCTGACACGATTCGGTACAGTGTTTTGGACTGGGCGAGGGCGACGGCCCAGAAAGGTTGGTTTCTTCGTAGGATTAAGCGACTTGGAGGGGAGACTGGAGATATCCGGCCCAAGGCGAGGCTGGAGACATACGGCCGTTGTCCGTAGAAGTTTTTCTGTTCTCAGGAACGGAAGGCTGTAGGTAGACGAGATCTAAGAAGTCAAAACATTTTTCCAAATCTCTCACGTCAGAAGTGTGAAGTGATGCAACATGTATAGTTTAGTGAGTGCAGGTAGTTAGTCATAGAAACATCCATCAGTCCAGACCCGCAGTCTGATATCCTCCTCTTCTTCATCTAAGTTAGGTTTTCGTGTTGCATCAAGATGCCCAACACGAGATACAGGAGCAATCTTGGAGGAGCTTGAGATAATTTTGACCACTTGTCGATGGGATCTTGAGCTATCATGTGGAGAATACTCTGTGTTATCTTTCGCAAAGATATTAGATATTGTAAACACGATGACTACTGGACAATATTAGGAGCCAGATCCACAGTGTTAGCCCCCAAGATGGTTTCTGTGTGGAAAATCCATAGTATTGCGTCCATGATCGAAGACGAGTAGAAGATGGCCGTGGCGGCTGCTTAGTGTTTTCTGAAGTCGGCAAGGACGAGCACAACATGGAGGATGCCACGTTGTTGAAAAGCACGTTGCTTATTGCGGCGGGGATGTGTTCACTCAATTTGTCGCGAGGGAACCTAGTATATGGATTGAACATATTCTCCCACTGAAAATCAGGATAATTAAACTTGAAGATCTTGTATGACCCAATAATTTCTGATAGATGTTCCAAACCTTGAGGGAGTATGAACAAGTGCTCACATGCTTGAATGCTTCGGATATTCTCGCATCAGCAACACGGGAGAGAGAGCTCGAGCGAACAAGCAATGAAAAAGATCAAATTCCTCATCGTCACGAATCTAAGTTCTGGACGATATTCGACCAAACTCTCAAGGGGAACACCAAAGGTCACAGCCAGCTTGGTGATGAGGAAACATGACCGGCGACCAATCTATGTAGCTCTGCGGGATGGATGTTGAAGTTTTGATCTCATCAGCGAAGCCGGCGGAAATACATGTGTCCATCACTTTCGATGTCGCTTACGCTTTTCCACCAGACCTGACAGGGGTCAGGGTTCCGATGAGATGTCAGAGAATCTAGACCGCCCATCGAGGAGGTCATCTGAGAAAGTGTCGATCTGCGACGGGGTCCCCCCTCTCAGGGCTGACTCGGGCTCTCGCGAAATTCATAGAGGGGCTCCCGCTGGGTTCTTTTGAGAAAGGAAGTAATCCTCTTCATTTCGTGATGGTCTTTTGATAGCTTTGTCCAGACGTTCGATGAGATCTGTTCATCTGATCTGAGTCAGTAACCGTCGCCCGTTGCAGGGGAAATGAGAGGATACTGAATATCTCGTGAAACCAACAGACAACGCCCGAGCTGGAGAAGAGATAGATGGATATGTTCGTGGACCGCCATCCTTTCAATTACACAAGGCATATGGTGAAGCTATTATGTATGGCTTCGTTGGGAAAAACGGCTGATACCATCCGGACGGCTGCGTGATGTGTACTCAGGGAAGACCCAGCACAGAAAGTCGACTGAAGGAGCCATTGCCCTGAGATCTCAAACATCTCTGACTCCTAGCTCGATAGTAAACCAATACAGAACGTTGCAGAATATCTGTGTTGTCATGAGATGACAATCTTTTTTAGAGATCGAGGCAATATCGTTGCCTGGGATCTTTGACTGACGTCGGGCTTCTCTTCGGACCCCGGCCAACAGGTTGCATCAACTTACCAACAGGCTGCCTGCTTGCCCGAGTGCGAGTATCCGTAGTACTAATTAACAATGGGGGCCTATGTTGATTACGGAGTAGCCCGCGATCGAGCGGAAGATGAAAGCCACAGGGGAGAAAGCTTCGATCAGTCAGGCTCGGACGTCATCCGCGCGCCTGCAATGAGAGTGTGTCCGTAGTTTGTCTCCAGAGTAATCCCATGACAAAGTAGTGGCAAATTATAGGACTGATGTTTAGGCAAAGAGTTGGACAAGGATGGTATTGGTGGAACCTGATGAGATCTATATCCCACAGTGCAGTCTATCTCGTATGCGACATTCCGTACGGACGCCTGCATCCCGGGTCTTGGGCTGCTGCGCAGTTGAGATGCGTAGAGGACCTGGAGGGATTGTGACCATCTATATGAAAGTTCTGGGGCTGTAGCGAGAGTGAAGGTAGCTGCGGATGGCCGCCGGGTCAAAGGTTATACACTCAACAAAAATGATGGTAATCTGCGGGAAAACGCAGTTTTCTTTTTTTCGCCTCTTGAGTCTTGACTCGTGGCGAATTGCCTCGAGATAAAGTTTTAGGTGATCTAGAGATTGGTCCTGTATGGGCCTTGTTCCATCGCAGTAAAAGAATCGAGCGAGCAGGTAGCAAAAGGTGCGTGCAAAGGTTAATATGTTTGCTAAGATTGCGCATTTGGCAAGGTGGGAGGGCGTCGTGAGATTACCCGCTGTTTCTTGCTCTCATTGTGCCCCGGGCCGGAGGGGTATCCGCTCATCGGCATGAAATGCCGAACAGAGTTCTTGGGGAATTTGCTCGGATTTGGTTTCCGGATATACTGTGATGTAGGTAGCTGGGAAAGTTGTCCCAGCTGTCTGTCACCTTTGCACTCGAACCGAATTTCCGTAGTGCCATCCATGCTTGAGGTGAAAGACTATATCTAGCTTCTTTTTGAGGCGTCCGTGTGCAAATCACCAATGACGGAGAGAGAAAGTCTAATTGTTGGGAGACATAACCAAGATCCAGACGAATATGATCGACTGGGCGGAATACTACGTCGAAAAAAGGGTAGCGAGCAGCATGACGATCCAAAAGAGACCCTACGAATCACGGTTCCGGGTTTTGTCGGTATTTTCGTACGGGTACACTTTAGTTTGAGAAAAGAAGCGCGGGAGAGGCGCGGCGGCGGCGGCGGCGCCCAGCCAAGCCTACACTGGATCCCCAAGGCGTTACAACTTTGTTGGCTGGTGGAGTTGGGAGTGGGAGCCGGGGGTGCTTGGCAGGAGAATTTCGAAATGATTTTGGGATTAGCGTCAGGGGCGGGAGGTTCGTGTTGACAAGGGTCTTGAGTCCTAGGCGAGAATCCTCTTTGGAGACCGACACTGGCAGTCTGACTGGCCTTGTCGTGGGCCGTGACCCGTTATTCTTGAAAGAGGAGGACTGCGGCAGGAAGAGGAGGTCTAGAATTTCGGGGATTTTCAATGAACTGACTGTATGATTTGAGGGATTTGCAGCGGTTTAGGACGGGATGCTCGATGCTAGCTAGGCGCAGGGCGAAGGCGGCTATCTGCATGGTGGTCCATGGAATCACAGAGTATGGGTCGGGAAGTTTTTTGGCGGTTGGCTTGAGGCGAGGTGATGTCAATAACCTGGGGTCCTGTTAGAGAAGCGTTGGTGATATATGAAGACAAGAAAAGAAACCACCAGTCCGGCAATGGATAGGTAATCACTCAGTAACTATGGAGATGGAACCGCTCTTCTTGAAGTTCATCTACGGATGCAGTTTGGTCGGCTTCAAAAGGTGGTTGAAAACGATCGTTGATGAGATTCAAAATTGTGGATGGCTTCATAGTTCGTCAGAGAGAGGCTTGTTTCTCAACTCATACCTTACTCGGGAATCGAAATGATGGTGTGTGATGAGATTCGTGTGGATGACAAAGAAACGGGAATCGATTCAAGTTGAGATGAATACGAAAAAGGCGGGAAGAACAAAAACTTGAGAGAGAAAAAAAGTGTAATCATCATCCCAACTCGCATAGCAACACTCATGAACCGCCAATCTAGTTGCGACTCGGGTAAACGCTGAAGCGTCAAGGCAACCCCCGTCAGCGCTGACAGTTGTGACAAGGGATAGACAGGACGTTCACGCAGCGTCTGCAAGCGAGTGGAAAGAGAAACCGAGAAGAGAACAGACGGCAGCCGGGCAGACCAAAGCCTAGGCCCCAATGTTGAACCCATACGCGCTAGACTGATTAGGGGGCCAGCAGCCAACAAGATAAATTTAATGATTTAATCAAGAAGCTGGAAGATGAGCTGATGGCGGATGGATCATGGGTTGACAGAGCTTGTCTTTACGGCTGAGTTATTTAGTTGCGATGGCTGTGAGTCTGCAGCTGCGGAAGACTGGAAGTCGAGTGCCCTGTTCCCCGGATTTTCGGAATGTTCCCAAGCCTTGAAGCACTATCTCCTTTGTAAATCCATGGAAGAGCTGACAGACGAAAACAAAAAGACAGAAAGAAGAAGACAGTGACCGAGAAGAGTGGGATGTCGAGACCAGGTTCTTGAAACCAAGCGATCTGCAGACGGTGGCTCATTGGTGGAATGCGCTACGGTGACCCTGGACCATCCACTTGTTTGACATGAATTAAGGAGTGGGCGGGAGGCCGAGGCGCTGAAAGTGGTGGTGCTTTTTTACTTTGGAGTCTTCCCTCCACAGTCAACTTTCTCTCTCCCTTCCCGCGTACGCTACGGAGTGATACGTCTCTGACCGTACGCTTGGTAAGAGACCGATAGGCGCTAGCAGGCTGGTTCTCTTCTTTGGTGCCCCGTACTTCCGTAGCGATGGCCTAGTCTCTTTGCAGTTTCGCTGGACGGAATCACGGATACTATGCCTCGTGTAAGGCCTGGTCCATGAGCCGAGAGGCCCGTCGTCTGAAGTTGAGAAATAAGATCGGGTGTTAAAGGCAGGCCAAGCAGCCACCCGCGAATCCGAGCTTCTGCATGACAATCCCTTCCAGAAGTCTATCCATTGCGTGGGCTCTTGAATGTACGGTTATTAGTGTGTAAAATCAGAGCTTACCAAGATGAACCTCTCTAGGGAAACGCTGTCGGCTATTGGGGGTGAACCTGGCGGACACGGGAGGAAACGAGACGACGGCTGGCTCTGAGAGAAACAACGGAAGTTTAATACAGAGTACTTTACGTAGTGGTCGATGGTATCAGGGAAGTCGAATGCCGTCATCTCCCACCCAAAGCATCTTCAATGGTCCCTACACTCACAGTGTAAACGACGGTTCTTTGCCCAGAGTCCCGGAAACTCTAGCGCTTGGTCTGTCCACCGCCACTCCGTCTTGGTCTTCTTTTCTTCTCGGTTGGCGTTCCATAGCTTTTCCATCCAGAGTGAGAGAGTCTTACTCTAGCCCGCTGGCCACTCCATGTACACTAGCCAAAGCCACCCCGGGCCCCGGGATGGACGGGGTGGGGAACAGTCGAAATTGCATCCTCCGCCGCGTTTGCTGTGGTGAAACGGCCAGGGAGATTTGACCAGCCCAGGATCGTGTGCAATCGACTTACACGCACATACGCCCATCCAGATTACAGAGAGGGGTTACTCCGTACGTACAGAGTAAGGAACCACATACTCTATTGGGTCCTCGTCTAGCAATCTAGCCCTGTCGTCCTCGACTCCTCTCTGCCTGTCTATGACTGACACTGACACCGCGACGGCGGTGCTCTCCCGAAATCTCCAGAGACTAGAGTCCACACACCCCCCTTACCTGATGCTGGTCTATGCTGGCCATGTTGGTGGTAGTGGTGGTGCGGGTTCCCAATATGGGCAATATGGATCTTGTTGAACGGCTCCATTCGCGCCATTGTCTTCTTTAAATGGAGGCAAACACCGCACCTCCCAGCTAGACACCAAGGCTTCCTCTCTTCTCTTCTTCTTGCGATCAAGGGATTGTTGACCATCTCCTTGCCCCAACCGACATTCTTTTTTCCAGACATTCGTTCATTCACTCATTCAAACAAAGGCTCTAGTCCCTTTCACAAAGCTACCAAACGAAACATACACGATCATTTACTGAACTTTGAAAGTTCCTAAACTGCTATATACAACCAGCAAACATGCGTTTCTTCTCCGTCCTCGGCTTCGCGGCCGCGGCCGTTGCCCAGCTGACGTCGTCTTCCCTCGAGAAGCACGTCGATACCGCCACTATCAAGTCCTTCAACCCCATCAAGGAGGCTTACTGGACCGGTCTTCCTCACCACCGCCGCACCCCCTTCGCCGTCTCCCCCGACGGAAAGTCGGCCTGGCTCGCGTACCTCGACTCCTCCGAGACGGGCGTCCACGTCCAGCAGATCGACCCCACCACCTTCGCCGCCACCGGTGACCCCGTCACCGTCTCTGGTGGTAAGGAGGCCGCCGGTCTCGTCGCCCACAACGATGGTTTCGCTCTCATGACCAACGAGGTCCTCTCCGGCTCCGGCACCGACGTCGCCATCGCTGTTCTCTACCGCTACACCACCGGCAAGACCGAGCCCACCTTCAAGACCTGGCTCGGTGGCCCCAACGTCGACGGCAGCCAGGCCATGGCCTCCCCCGACGTCAACGGTGACCTCGTCTTCTCCGAGAAGGCCGGTTACTACGCTGCTTACATCGTTGTCACCGCTTACCAGGGCGATGCCACTGGTCACTTCGGTGATGCCATCCGCTACGTCGACACCGCCGGCAAGCTCACCTCCATCGCCGGCGCCTCCTCCAGCTGGGGCTGCTCCCACAACACGGGTATCGCCTTCGAGGCCGCTGACGCCGCTCCCTTCGCCTCCATCTGCGCTGAGGACCAGGGTGCCATCTGGCTCAACACCAAGTCCCAGGGCATGACCAACGACAACGTCAAGATCTCCAACGAGCACGTCATCAACGGCGGTGCCAACGAGGCCATGGGCGGCATGTCCGGCTCCTACTCCAACCTCGCCCGCTTCATCGGTGCCGACTCGTACATCTTCTCCTGGGTCTCTCGTGGCGCCATGGACTTGACCGAGAACTCGTGGATGGGCTCCGGCTACACCACTTCCAAGAACCGCACCAACAACCGCAACGTCGCCATCGCCCTCTTCTCCGACAAGAACACCCTCGTCGGCTCTCAGGCTACCTCCGTTGCCGGCACCGCCGACGGTGACTCCCAGGTCAACTGGATGACCTCTGGCTCCAACGACTGCTCCAACGCCCACGCCGCCACCTTTGACTCCTCCAAGGCCCTCGTCACCTGGGAAGAGATCTCCTCCCCCACCTGCGCCTTCGACGCCATGGGCTGCCAGGGTACCTTCGCTGGCACCAAGTTCCAGATGGTCGGCAGCGACGGCAAGAAGATTGGTGAGGTCATCAGCTCCGACGACACCTACGTCGCCGGCGACATGGTCACCATGTCCGACGGCCGCATCTGCTGGCCCTACGTCTCCATGACATGGAAGCTCGACGGCCCCGTCACCGGCTCCCCCGTCACCAAGATGTCCTTTGCCTGCATGACTGGTGGCGCTGGCTCCGGCACCGCTTCCTCCGCTGCTCCCGCTTCCTCCGCTGCCCCTGCCACCAGCGCCCCCGCCGTCGCTTCTTCCTCCGCTCCCGTCGCCGCGGCCCCCTCCACTACCGAGGCTGTTGACGCCGTCGCCACCAGCGCCGTGAACTCCGCTGACCCCACCTTCGCCTCCGGCACTGCCCCCGAGCCCATCTTCGAGACCATCTCCGGCCCGGCCTACAACCCCTCCGCTTCCGCCCCTGCTGCCGTCCCTACCTCTTCCCAGGCTGCCTCCGTCCCCGCTGAGGCCCCCGCCTCTTCTGCCCCGGCTGCTTCCGCCTCTGCCCCCTCCGGAGCTCCCATCCCCATCTTCGAGACTCTGTCCCAGGCCCCTGCTTCCTCTGCCGCTCCCGTCCCCGGCACCACCGTCTCCGAGGCCAAGCCCGAGCTCACCGCCACCCCCTCCGGCGCTGCCTCCAAGACCAAGAAGACTCGCACCCGCACCAAGACCCGCGGCCCCAAGCCCACTGGTGCCCCTGCCCACAGCGGCAAGTGCAGCACCCGCACCACCATCAAGACCGTCTACGTCACCGCATAAATGAGTAGATGATCTGGTGCAAACCTACCTTGTGGGGATGATGAAAATCAGGTTGATTCGAGAGGAGAGTGTAAGAGAGACGGAGTTTGGGAGTAGCAGCATTGAGTACATCTCTTCAGCAAGGTGAAGAGAGTGTAGCTCGATGAGTTTTCATGTACATACTATGTACGACTTGTACACAAATTTCCCGCCTCGCATCTTCTTTTCCCTTGCTCATCCGCTTGGATCGAGGGAATACGAAGAGCGAGTCAAGGCCACTGGCCGATTTTGAGCAAAATTGAACAAAGACTCAGTTCATCATCGGCAGTATTCCGGCGCGCCTCCCAATTTGCTTTTTACGTTCGTGTGCCATGTCCTTTATTTTGCGGGCCTCTTAGTCCCAAGTGAGCAGTTGACTAGGTCAATTATAGACATGACCGAAAGCGACGCGATGAGATGCGAGAGATTCGGAATCCGGCAGGTGAGTGTTGTGGAAAAGCCATGTGATGAACATGGAAGATGAGTCGTGCGCAGTTGTGAGAAACGATGGGGGGAAGATGAAGAGGGAAATGAGAACCAAACAGTAAGCGACGACCTCGCTGAGATCAAAGCGGCACCTTAACACTGATGCTAACGGCCAGTTCCGAACCAATAGACCCGCCGATGGTCTTCATAAGCAACTGATTGTAGACAAGAACCAACTAAAGTTGCAATCCTCTCTTTGTCAGCAGCCAGATGGACACCAAAGACCAGAGGGATTCCTCTCAGAAATCACTTTCCTACCAACGGATACCAACGGTCAACTTGTCTCAGTTGAAGCTAGTCCTGACTTTCTCTCTCCCAAGGATCGAAGAAATAAGAGGCGGCCTAAACACCCACGAATGGGCAGACCAGCGGAGCCACATGGCGATGATGGCACGGGATAAACCCTGTCACACATCCTGCTGGCCTCAGGGGCGACCATCTGTCAGACTGTAAGGTACCGCGCTGCGACGAATCGACGATAACGGACCGCCATTGGGGGCCGCTTCCCTACCCTAAAAGAGCAAGAGGAGTAAAAGCCAACAGTCATGACAGGGTAGCATCAAGCCAATAACAATCAACATGTGGACTTTTACGTCCTAATTGGGCGGTTCTATCCGAGCTAGAGAGAACGGAATCCCCATTAAGCCCTTCTTCTCATCGATACATGAGAGATCATCAGGGGACCAGTTGAGTTTCGATGATCAACAAGGGATCCAATGACCGCGCATGCTCGGCATTTGAGCTTAACCCGTGTTGGTCTCTTTGGGAATAGAATCGAGTCCTGAGAAAAGGATCCCGTCTTCCCCCTCTCCCTGGTAGGACCCTGACTCTTGTCCCACCTGATTCCTACCTGACGGCGCATCGTCCGTACACGGGCAAGACTCCATGAGTCCATCACCAACAAAGGATGTATCTGGCCGAAAGCGTGCCTTTCGTGCTGTCATCCCCCTGGGGGAAGACGCGCGGAGCCCGTCAGCGGCATTGTTCCCAAGAGTCCAAGACACGTTTTCCGGCTATCATAGCCGTCCTCGACGAGAGGATGAAGAGGGCAGCGCGTTGGTTTCCTCCACCTCCGGACAGTATCCGACAATATCCAAGACCATGTGGCCGTGGGAATAACCTAATCGAGTGGCTGCTAATCCGTCAACGTTGCATTTCATTGAACTACCAATCGCCTCTGTCTCCTTCGTCTTACACTAACGATCCCTGCCATGGAGACGAGAGCCAGATATCCTCATAGGCTCGTAGCCCGAATAGGCGGCATCACACCATCTTTCGGCTGCGTTTCCCCTCGTCCAGTCGTGCTTGAGATGCGCTCCCCGAAGTTCGAGGATACCTTGCTCGGTTTCCGTCCCGGCAGCTGCGCCATTGCCGACACACCAATCTGATCTGGCATATGGCTAATCCTCCTTGGGTAAGGATAAGGAGAAAGCAAGGCATGCAGATAGAGACGATGGAAGGAGAGAAGAGACAAGCGGCCACCTTATAAGGCCTAGTGGCCGCCTCTCTTGTCGAGTCTCACGATGTTGAAGCTGTAGGCATCTCGTCGGTGATTCCGCGCTCACCAAGTCACTCTTTGAACATCAGCCAGGCCAGCTTCGTTGCTGTGCGTCCTCTCATTTCCCCAACGACATTCGTTCTGAATACCCAACACTCTTTGGTCCTCCTTGACCTTGTTCTTCGATACCCTCATCATGGTTCGCTCAAGTGTAATCGGCCGTTTCCTGGCCGGACTGCTCCTTGCTTCCGGCGCAGCAGCTCATACCGAAGGGTGCAGCTGCTCCTCTGATGGCATCCAGCGCGTCACCTACATTGTCGTCGAGATGCCCGATCAGCCCGAACAAGCAGCCTCCCCCTCGTCCTCTTTCACAACCCTAACCACCGTCCCGACGCCAACGTCCACGGAGAGGTTCACCGCGCAAGCAGCGCACGTAATCGAGGATATCCCAGCCTACGAGCCCCTCGCCGTCAAGCCCGAGACCCTTCGTCCAGCTGTAAACACAACACACACCTTTGGCGCCACCGCCGCTCCCGGCATCGACACCAAAGACCCCATCAACATCGTCCCGGCCTCAAATGTCTCGCTCTACTACGCGGCCACGGACACGGAGGAACAAGGTTCCATCGACATGAAGCTCGCGTTCAAGAACCCCGCCGTGGTCCTCGAGCACGTCGACGCCGTCAGCAACGTCGCGTGCGGAGACGACGAGCTCACCGTCTCCTTTTCCTCCGCCGACGCCTTTAACGAGGCTGTCAAGGACTGGTCCGACTCTGCCGAAGAAGGGTTTATCCTCATCACCAACCACATGGGCAACTGCGATGCCGAATTTGAACGGGGCTTCTTCCTCGCAACGGGCTTGACCTCCAGCAAGGGCGACCTATCTATCACGGTCGCAGCTTCAAAGGAGGAGCTCACCAACATCGCCGGCGAGTGCGAAATGTCCTTCACTTCCCTGCCGGCTGCCACGCTCTCCAAGCGCCTCACCCTCGACCCGTCCGTCTCCCTCTCCTTCGCCGAGGGCATCGCCGAGAACACGGTCCTTTATAGCGACGGGCAGTACGTTAACATCACAGCCGACGAGGCCTGGTTCAGCTCCAAGATCACCTTCTCTGGCTACCTAAAGTACAACTTCTGGGGCTTCAAACTGCAGGATCTGTACTTTGACCTAGACACGACCTTTGACTCGGCCGTCGGCGTCTCGGTCGACGTCGCCGCCTCCTACAGCCACGCGCTCAAGTACGCCCCGGACGCGTTATCCTACTCCCTCGTATCCGTCCCCGGTATCGTCGAGCTCGGTCCGGGCGTGGCTTTCGCTGTGGGCTTAGACTTTGACGTCTCTGCTGCCGTCGGCGTCACGGCGGGACTGAGCGTGAGTCTGCCGGCGGGCAACGTTCATCTCGACCTCCTGCACGGGGAGAAGTCGTCGGCGAGTGGGTGGGAGCCAAAGTACAGCAGCTACGCCAACATCACCGAGTCGGCTGATGTGCGCGTCGACGCCTCAGCGGACGTTACCGTGCAGCTGGCGTTCAAGTTGCTCGGCGGGCTGGTCGATCTCAGCTCCGGCATCACGGCGACGCCAGGGTTCGATAACGTGTTCAAGCTGCGCGGAGAGCAGAATCTCGGGGTCAGCGGTAGCGTTGGCGGCGGCAGCAGCAGCAGCAGCAGCACTATCGGAGGCGGTAACTTTACGAGTAAGCCAGCCGAGGTGGCACAAGTTAGTGTGGATGTGCCCAAGGACGGGTTGATCTGCGCCGAGAAGAATGGGGTCGAGTTTGCGACGGACTTCTACTTCAACTTGACTGGCTTCGCAACAAAGTGGTGGAGCGGCGAGCTTTACAGTACCCGGGTGCCGCTTTGGGATCTGTGTTACAGCTTCTGAGGTGCTTCACACCAGTGGTGACGTGCTCTTGGCATGTCTTACGACTTGTCCTTTCTACATTCATGATGTATACTAAGTAGTACCTTAATACCTATTTACCTTGTTCGTACTTACGCAGTATGGTGGGACTCCTGTTCAAGGGTCTCTAAGTTCTTCTTCTTGCTTTACGCAAGAAAACTGCATGAAATCATCGAGTTATGTCCACGTCTTCTTTTCATCGAAGACTCTCTCAATGTTGCTCAAGCCTAACCACGAACGCAGACTTCGATGGCATAATATGGGTCTACGATGAGTATATGCCGCACCAAGACGTGATCAACGCGGGTTTCGCAGACGATCACGAGTTCCAGAGCCACAGAAAGCGAGCGGCAGATGCGAGGGAGATTCCAAGAATAGACGCACCTCTGCTCGGGGGCGGGGAGAACGACAAGAACCCGACGTGATCTGCCGCCCGCCTCTCAAAAAAGAACGAAGGCCGAAACCGGGACGGGAAAGGAGCCTGGTCTCGACTCAACCCCCGGCCCAAGATGATTGGGTCCGGACTTGAGGTGGAATCTTCCCTCACTGTCAAGGACACTCGAGTCGATCGTTCGGAATAGTTCTCAAACCCCCACAATCCACCATCACATCAGTCGAGCCGCTGGCTGGACCTCCGTGGCCCCTCCCTCCTCCCCGCCGCCCCGGCCCAGGGTTGTGGTTCCCCCCGTCCACTGTAAATCAAGCTTACTATGGTGATATTGGAGCTTATTTGCTGTTAATGTTTAAAAAATTCTTATTCCCCCTAGGCCGTGCTCTCTTTACCCCCTTTTTCTTCTATGTGGTGAGGTTGTGTACCGGGGTGTGATGTTTCAGGAGTCTGACATCCCGAGTTACGGATGGCACATGACGTTTATTCGTCCATCGGATGAGCTGGAAGAACTTGGGTTGAGCGTCACCTAACAACTTTGAGTTGGCAGTCTGACAGCCAAGGAGAACCCCAGACGAACGTTTTGGAGGTGGGCTTGGCGCATTGCGTGTTGAGCTTTTTCTGTCTTTGCTCATAGTTCAGATGGATGTTGTCAACCTGAGCAAACTTGCCAAGACTATTTGACGTGGTAGTTGGAGGAATAGAATGCCCCTTTAGCCAAGACTTAGCCAAGACCTTTTTCTGGAGGGATGTTGAGACAAACCGAACTCCTGAGACTGCTGAAATGCGACTACGCGAAACTTTTGTGGAGAAGTCTCCGTGGTGGAGCTGTGAATGTCAACTTCAGCCAAGACCAACCCACAACCTTTCCGCCATCAACAACAAGGGCTTCAATTTGCCTGTCACTTTGACGGTGACTTCGCCATAATACACCGAGGTGCCGGGGAGTTTAGACGTTGGAGGCAGGGTCGATCTGAGAGGCCGCTCCGAGAGTCTGGCACATGCCATGGTTAGAGAGTGGTGACTCGGATCCGTTGATCCAATGGTGGTTTGTTTCACGAGGGTTCTTCTCCCCTGAGGCTCATGGGATGATGGTATTGGCATCATACTCCATGGTCCGTCACGTTGTTACCCACGGGCGGCTGGAGTTCAGCGCAAGAATACCAGATGAAGGCGCAAAGACAGGGGGAACATATGGAGTAGGCAGACCTTAATTGTGAGGTGAAATCGACTGGCAAGTTGGGATATAAAGCATGGCTTCTTGGCCGCTGGTGATAACGATTACTCTACTTCTTCACCCTCACCTCGATCCATCCTTCACCAAGCTCTTCTCCTTCTCCTTTTTCCCTTGAGCCAGTCTCATTCTCTTCAACGCTACTCGGGCAGTAGTTGTTCTTTCACGTGTACTTTATTCTTTTTCCATTCTCACCTTCTCTTTACTACCATATCTCACTCTTCTCCCTACACTTCAATATGAAGTTCTCCACAGCAGCCATTGCCCTTCTAGCCGGCGTCGTCGCCGCGGCGCCCGCCTCCGAAGTCTCCCGCAGCCGCGAGCGCCGCGCCGGAGGCAGCGAACTCATCCAGCAGCTCCAGTCCACCTTTGACCGCAATAACCCGAACGGCACCCCCGCCGCGGCCGGAGACCCGGACGACCTCAACGGTGATGGTGTCATCAATGTCTTCGAGGCAGGAGCCCAAGCCAGCAAGCGTAAGCGCGGTGGTGGCGGTAACGGTGGCCAGCAGGCTGCTGGTGCCGGTGCTGGGGGCAATGGTGCCCAGGCCAAGGGTGGCAATGCCGGCGGTAACGCCAACAACCAAAACAATGCCGGCAATGCTGCGGACGAAGAGGACGCCGCGGCTGGCAACGGTGCTGCCGCTGACGACGGGGAAGATGCAGCTGCCGGTAACGGCAATGCCAATGCAGGCAACGGAAACGCGGCCGCAGACGATGAGGATGCGGCTGCCGGCAACGGCGGCGCTGCGGCGGATGACGAAGAAGACGCTGCTGCTGGCAACGGCAATGCCGGTAATGCGAACGCTGGTAACGCCAATGCTGGAGCCGGCAACGCGAAGGCTGGCAAGAACAAGAACGCCGGTAACGGTGCTGCCAACAACGCTGGCAACGCCAACAATGCTGGAAATGCTGCTGCTGGCAACGGCGCTGCCGCTGACGACGAGGAGGACGCGGCCGCCGGCAACGCTGGCAATGCCGCCAACAACAACAACAATGCAGGCAACGCAGCCGCCGAGGAAGATGCCGCAGCTGGAAATGCCAACGCCGGGAACGCAAACGCCGGTAATGCCAACGCTGGAGCAGGAAACGCAAAGGCTGGCAAGAACAAGAACGCCGCCAACGGCGCTGCCAACAACGCCGGTAACAATGCCGGCAACGCCAACAACAACAACGCTGGCAATGCGGCTGATGAGGAAGACGCTGCCGCTGGCAATGCAGGCAACGCCGCCGATGAGGAAGACGCCGCCGCCGGAAATGGCAACGCTGCTGCCGATGACGAGGATGCTGCTGCCGGCAACGGAAACGCGAACGCAGGCAATGCGAACGCTGGAGCTGGAAACGCAAAGGCCGGCAAGAACAAGAATGCTGGCAACGCCAACAACAACGCCGGTAACGCCGGTAACGCCGGCAATGCCGCCGATGAGGAGGACGCCGCGGCAGACAACGGAAACGCCGCTGATGAAGAAGATGCTGCCGCCGGCAACGGCAACGCTGCTGACGAGGACGCCGCTGCCGGTGGCGCCGCGAACAACGGGACTGCCAACGCCGGCGCCGCTGCCGGCGGTGCTGGTGCGGGCAAGGCTAACAAGGCGAGCAAGGCCAAGGCCTCTCGCAACGGCCGCTCTCTCAACCTCTACGCCGCGCGCAACATTGCGCGCGGCCGTCCCTCCCGGCGCACGTAACTTCTCTTTGGGTGCTGAGGAGTCTGTCTTTCATGCCGCTGCTGGTGGGAAAGGGGACTCTGATGACCTAGACAATCCCAAAGGCGCCGGTGATGACTCTGAACAGACTGGTGGGCCAAAGGGCACAGGCAAAGGCGAGGGCAAGGGCAAGAACAGGTCGAAAGGCAAGTCTTCGTCGTATTCGTCTAGGAAAGGCGACGAGGGCGGAAATGGGCCTGGGAAGGATGGCCGACCTGATCGGTCTGGCGATGGCCTCAGGGTGGAAGAAAGTCCCGCAATGCTCGGTCGCCCTGATGGTCCTGGGTCTGGGCTTGGATTTGCTGAGTTGTCCGAGTTTTTTGAGATTCGGTGTGATGAGTGAAGAAAATAAAGTGGTAATTTAAAACTGGCGTAGCGTTTTCTTGGTTGGTACTCCGTAATGTGAGGGAATACCTGTCTTTACTGTTCTATACCTAATTCAATGAGATGGGGTGATACCATTAATCGAGTACGAGCTGATATGTGCCAAATGTCGCCTAATGCCTATTGGGATGGTCATCTCAATATTGAGTAGAAGACGGCTTACATAAAAGGGTCATGTTGGGTCTCTGGAATAGGTCCATGGATGGAATCAGCTTTGAACCAATTGAAATCTTAGTCGCTAAGCTACAATTGAAGCCACCGTGATTTGTGTATTGACTGTAGTTGAGTTGTGAAGTCAGACCATCCATTTCAACCATCAGGCCTAACGTCACGAACCGGACTATGCGTGCGGGATTGTGGACCGACCTAAGTAACTACATGTAGTAATTAATCAGTTACCAAAGATCGCGATTCTAGCCTGGATCAGTCAACATACATTAGCTTTTCCGAAGTTGCCGCTGCCTCACCGTTGACCGGAGCTGCAGGTCCGGCCTCGAGTTCGCCACGGCCCGCCGAGACACAGCAAAGTGGGACCGGGCGCCGGACGACTCCAAGACTTCTATGACGATGTTGTTGCGTCAATCTTTTCGACGTCACTAACTGGTCACCTAATATCCGAATTACAAACCACTTACTTCCCATATGAAATCTGAATGCACGTTGTATAAGATTCAAAAGAAGAAGACCGTCGCACTCACTAATTAGACTTAAAATTACCTTATAGACAAGATACCCCTGATCATCAACCGAAGACCACCACGCTAGAATTATACCCAAAGTACCTTGGAGAAGAGAAGAGAAACAGAAGCTCCTCAGAGAATAGTAGAAGAGAGAAAAGACTCACAAAACCACCGCCATGAGTTCACAAAGCTCAGTCTTCCAGCTAAGCGGCACATGCAACAACTACGACTGGGGCAAAAAGGGTCGCGACTCGCTCGCCGCACGCCTCTGCGAAAACACCCCAAGCGGCTTCACAATAAACGACAATGAAGCCTACTCAGAAATGTGGTTCGGCGACTACCCCGACTTTCCCGCACGCGTACTGGAGACAGGCGAGCTCCTCAAGGACATCCTAGACAAGAACAAGGAACAACTGCTCGGCAAAAAAGTCATCACCGAGCTCGACGGCCAGCTCCCCTACCTTCCCAAGATCCTGTCCATCGCAAAAGCCCTACCCCTCCAGATCCACCCAAACAAGTCTCTCGCCAGCAAGCTCCACGAGCAGGACCCCGAAAACTTCACCGACGCCAACCACAAGCCCGAGATTGCTGTGGCACTGGGTCCGTTTGAGGTCTTTGCCGGGTTCAAGCCTCTGGACCAGATCTCGCCCGTGTTCAACATCCCTGCCCTGCGCGACCTGATCCCCGATGGGACGACTAGGTGGACGGACGAGACGTTACGGGAGGTCACGCGCCGCATTCTGCTCGCCGATGAAAACACTGTCGAAAAGGCCTCAAAGGCTCTCGGCGGCACCCCGCGCGAGGAGCTGGGCGGGAACGGTTACGTGCTGGATCTTCTGCCGCGTCTGCAGGATCAGTTTGGTAAAGGCGACAACGGCATCCTGGTTGCGCTGTTGTGTATGAATTTTTTGTCGCTGGAGGCTGGCGATGCGTTGTATATCCCTGCCGATGGCATTCATGCTTATCTGTCTGGGGACATTGTGGAGTGCATGGCTCGTTCGAACAACGTCCTCAACACGGGCTTCTGTCCGCCCGGCGACAGGAACAACATTGATTTGTTCAGCAAGACGTTGACTTTCATGGCGCATAGCAAGAATGACGTGCTTTTACCTGCGGAGAAGAGTGATCGCGGCACACAAGGACGTACGGTCGTGTATCCGCCGCCGTTGAGCGAGTTCGACATGTTGAAGACGGATCTGGACGAGGGCAGCAAGGCGGAAGTTCTGAAGGCGAGTGAAGGACCCTCGGTTGCTATCGTCACTGACGGCGAGGGAGTTCTTGAGGCGGACGGGAAGAAATTTGACGTCAAGGCTGGTCATATTTATTTTGTTGCTCCCGGCATCGAGGCCAAGTGGGAAACCAAGGGGAAGATGCAGGTCTTTACGACTGTGGTCTAATCGGCCTGGCGGTCAGACTTTCAGTAGAGGATGCGCAACAGATTATACATATTTAGAATATGAGAAATGCGACCTGATGAGGCAATGGTCTGGGTTCTCTTCATCCTGTATGATAAGTACTTTGAAACAATGGCCGCTATAGCGATAGAATTGAACTGTTCCGGCTTGAGCGAAGTGACAATTCACCTGTCTCGAAGTAAGAAAGATGAGCTTGATTTGATCGTAATGTCGAACGGTCAAGTAAATTTTGTTCATCGAATTAGACTTACGTGCTATTGGAGTATCTATTCTAACATCATTCAAAAATAAGAGTATCACACTATGTCTCCCGGACGACTATAACCGCACATTCAATTTTCTGATGCCTGCTTATAACCGCTTATGTTTCAAGCCCGTGGTCGATGATCTCTCCGTCTCGCGCTCTTGACGGCACTTTCAACCGCCAAAGGTAGATCGAGATGGAAGAACGGTCTGTTGATAGCCCCAACAGCCGCGAGGTGTCGAATTCCTCCCTCTTTGGACCCCAGAACACCCTGCTCCATAGCCGATGAGGAGGAAGACTGCTCGGAATCACTTGCCACACACGCCGACTTCGACCTCGTTGTAACAAGTTGCTGCTCGCACATCATCGGCGGCCGCCCTGCCAAATCAGCCAGACTGAAAACCGGCTCCCACCCCTCCAAATGACCCGTCCTCGGACACCCAAACCCAGACACCGACAGCGCGCGCCGCGTCCACCGGTTATGAACACCAGCAAAGTGCCACTCCACTGGCTCCGGTGCCGCCCACCTATCGAGTTGGTTCCGCAGGTCAATCAAGCCCTCCACGGCGCCCGAGTCCATGTTATTCACGGCAGCGCAGTCGAATATGACGGCCCGGAGGATCGGCTTCAGCAATGATGGGGACTCGTTATCGGTTTCAACTGTCGAGAGTGGCGGAACGGGCTCGTTCCAGGGGCGGTCGCCTGGGTGGTCGTAGTGTGGTGTCGTCGTGCGGCGGGTGGAGTGCGTGACGTGCTCGATCAAGCGGTCAACGTACTGCGCTTGGTTCAGGTAGTTGAAGCCCTCGGTGAAGCGGTAGATAAACACCCCTGGGTAGAGCTCATTGACTTGAACAGCTGGGTTGGTGCCGTCTTTGCGATCTAGCGGGAGGAACACGTCGTGTGATGCCGGGAGACGCGGCGACGGAGGGGCTTTGCCGTGGAAGAGGGTCTGCGAGCTGCTGATGGAGTGGTGGTCCGAGTCTTTGTGGTCGAGGGTGGTGCTGGTGCGGTGGTCCGGGTGCTGGTAGACGCGCGCGGCGCCGAGGAAACGGCCTTTGGAGCGGGCGAGGCGGAGGAGGAGAAGGGCTGCAGAGAGAGCTACTGTGACGTAGATGCCGTCTTCGAGGCTGGTGAAGATGGAGACGAAGACGCCAATGAAGTAGATGAAGACGTCAGGCGGTGACATGAGCCATGACTTGAAGATGTGGTCTGGAGAGGTTATGAGGTTGATCACGGCGTGGATGATGAGAGCTGCTAGGCTGGCCATGGGGATGTAATAGAGTACTGAGGTGAGAGCGTATAACGCGAGGAGGAGAATCGCTCCGTTGAAGACGCCGGCCATTGGTGTCCTCACTCCGGCTTTTGAGAGAATTGCGGTGCCGCCGAAGGAGCCTGTCGAAGAGTATGCGCCTAAGAAGGGGCCGAATAGGTTGGTGCATCCGATTGAGATAAGTTCCTGAGATGGCTGGACAGTATAGTTGTTGATGCGACCAAAGGACTTGCCGATAGCAATGTGCTCAATCACAAGAATGATGACCGTAGCCGGTAGATCTGGCAGCAGCGCCGAGATCAGCTTTGTATTTAAAGAAGGCGGGCCAGCGTGTGTGAAGCCTTTGGGCAGTGTCCCTGTTATACGGAACTTGTGCTCCCCGTTCTCTAGCCCACGGTTCACCAAAAAGCTGATAAGTGTGTATAGCAAGATAGTAAAAGTCATGCGCAGCGAGCAGAGCATCTCCCACATACGCTTCCGCTTAGGCTGCGACCTGGCCATGCGCTCCGTGTACCACTTGATGGCAGCCAGCAGCACCAGAGCCGTCAGCCCGATGGCGGCATCGAGCTTAACGCGGGGCAGACCACGGGCCGTGTTGATGAAGACGCGATAAGCGGCCTCTTTGGAGTTGACGCCGTCGATGCCGAGGAGGGATGGAATCTGGCTGAGGGTGATTGTGATGGCGGCGCCGGTGACGAAGGCGGAGATGGCAACGTGTGGGATGAACTCGATGATCCAGTCGAGGCGGAGAAGACCGAAGACGAGGAGGACGGCACCGGCAAGGAAGGCAAGGGTTTTGGAAATTTCTTCTGGTTGGAATTCGCCAGGGTGTTCTTCGAGGACTTTGGCGCTGACTTTGCCGACGAGGAGGGAGACGACGGCGGTTGCCTGTTATACAGTCAGTATGAAATTGTCACAAGGATGTGACACTATGAGCATCTTACTCCTATCGCAATATCCTTGGAGGTTCCGAATATCCAGTAAAGAGCTGCACCAGTGAATGATGTGTAAAGTCCATATTCAGGACTTAGGCGGGCGAGGAGGGCATAGGCCATAGCTTGTGGGATGACGACGAGACCAAGTGTGACACCTAAGTAAGGGATTGTTAGTTGATGCCGCCAACTTGCCTGGCCTGGAACCCCGGAAGTGCTTACCCGCAATAGCATCTGAGATGAGCCAGCGAGTGTTGTATCTCAAAATCCATTTCGTAAAGGGAAATAGGCTTTTGACATAACGAGCTGATCCTTCTTTTGTTGGTACTTGCTCCAACAGCCACTCCTTTACTGTGGGATCCTCTTCATAGTACGGTTCGTATGGAGAAATGGCGTTGACAACGTGGTCGTGGAGGTCTTGTGTCTGGTGGCGGGTGCTGGCTTCAAGATCGATACCGAGAATCTTTGCGAGAAACGCACCAGCTTTGCTGGCCGCCATATTGGATACAAATATGCTTGCTGCTATTGGATGTTGGGTGCTTATGCTAATTGGAGAGTATGGTTGATAGTTTCCAATGTCGGTTCAAAAGACTAGATGTCAAGCCGTTGATAGCTGTCACTCGATGTAGAGGAAGCAAAGATCGTCACCGTTCAGATGGAAAGGGCCGAGCGAAGACAGTGTACCTAAGTATGAGCCGAAAGAATACATGGGTTGGTTATAGGACAGAGACAACGGCTGTCTCGAGAGGCAAAGACCGACCGCTTTACAAGAAGCCGCACCGCCAGCCGCCTTGGCGCCCGAGACTTATCGAAGGTCGGACAAGGGGGAAGCTAGCTTGGCAGCAGACCGGGGAAGATAATCCTTACGTTATGGGGCCTTGACACGGCGAGCTAGAACAAGTTTCCTCGGGTCTTCTTTGAGTGAAGTACAGGCAGTATCTGGGCCAGGTCTAGTTCTTTGCTCGTCCCGGGCACTTTCATGTTGACTAACATCATAACATGACACTGACGCGATGCGAGACATGAGAGGAAAACCTGGAGGGAAGAAATTCAGATTCTCGGGCATCTAGTCAGCATCCTCAACAAGCCATCACGGCAGTGGCAGAGATTTCGTGGGGAGGGCGGGTCCCGTTCCCACGATGCCGGCGTTGACTAGACTCTCTCGGCGACCAAAGATGATGGCCTAGAGGCTAGTGCCCTAGATGTGGATCACGAACATGAACGGTGGAGCAAGACTTGACTTGTGTCGCCGACGTGGATGATGCGAATGATAACGCGTTGGCACGCCCGCAAAGTGCTGTCGACGGTGAGTGATGGTTGTCCTTTTTTGGTCACCGGCCGATAGCCGTCCCGGAAGAGGCTGGGTGGCGCGGGTATCGGTCCTCGGCGGGCGGGATCCACGATGGGGAACCGGCGCGGCCCCGTTTGTCGGGGATCAATGAAGGTCACGCTTCCTTGTCTTACGGTGGTAAGAGTATTAAAGTTGCCGCTTCACGGCTGTTTTATTCTTCTCTTGGCATTGAGTTCATGCGGCTCTGGCGACTGGAGCACGTCTCGTCGCCAACGACTGCGATGGTCCTCAGTCAGCTGTCGTCAAATCTCATGAGGAATAGCACCCTTACTAAGGTACAGGGATATGGGAACATTCCTGATTCTAGATGTTTCAACAAAGTCGTGACGTTCCAATAGAGACAAAAAGATAAGATCCCGGTCTACTACCGGCACTCGGTCGGTTTCCACTACGGCGGCATATGGAGTCAACTACGGTGACGTCGGTTGCCGTCAAAGGCGGTGTCGTCCTGTTGAAGCACCGGCCACATGATTTGGCTCATCAAAGGCTATGCCTTCTTTAGTCAGAACCTTTGTTGGTTGGCAGGCGTGGCACTCTGCGCTAGTACAACTTACCATCTCGCGATATTGTGAGTACCTATCCAATCGCTCTTATTTCCAAACCGTGCTTTTGTGAACCAAATCACAGTCAGTATCTGGCTGTCATAAAGTTGAGGGTGACAGGAACGAGAATCAGTTCTACCTTAGCTTGTCGATCAGACTACTTAGATGACAAACCTCTCGGAAGTCGGCAGTCCCATTCCGAGATGCAAACATCTCGCAACATTGGCTCAATGGTCTAGAGGTATGATTCTCGCTTTGGGTTCCGACGTCTGTCTACTCTGCGAGAGGCCCCGGGTTCGATCCCCGGTTGAGCCCCTTCATTTTGCTTTTTTGCATCATTGAATTATGCCATGTTTGCTTGGTTGATGCCGTGGTATTTGTAGTGTTCTCGCGGGCTTGGAGAAAGTTTGGAGTCGTGAATTACACGCGGGATCGGCACGGAGCGTAAGTGGGTCCAAGCATCGGCCTTCACCCCGGCTAAGTCCGACAATGTTGTTCAGCTCGAGACTCTGCTGTTCCTTGACCTCTTCGCCTTTACCGGAGCCCGGAGTTGGACGAAGTTCGCTGTCGCCTGAAAAAAAGCATATATCGAATGATCTGTCACCATCCATCACGCGAGCCTAAGATCGGATATGCGTGGGAAGTCAGAATCGATACGTGGCTCACGAGCCTTGCACGACATGAGCTAGCTGTCAGCCCCGAGTCTATCCATCCGAGCTAGAGCGTCAGTTTCAGGGGGGCGCGTCCGGGCCTTCGGATGGTCTTCATCGAGAACCGTCACTAGCTTGAAGCGCCACTCGAAAAGATCACCAAGAGGCGTCCGTCATCCTTCAACTGAACGGGTGTGTTGATATGCCGGCGGCAAATAAACCTCGCGATTGACATTAGCTGCCACCGAGGAAATTATTGCGAAGGGATTATTGCCAGCTCCTTACAGTTACAGGCTCACCAAACAATTTTCGAGCCCATTCGTGTAACCTCAAATGCAAATGTTGACAAGGGGAATTATTGACCATTGCCTTTTTCATGTCCGTGGGGAAACACACGTTCGTGCCGGCGCGCCTTGGCAGTCCATGTTGCTACAGCAGCCTGCACCTCTCGACCTTAACAGCGAGCGGCATAGATGCTATGCACTTGCATTGCGGCCTGCTCATGTTCTGTTCGATCCCGCGCCGAGGGTGCGTGCTGGGCTGGCTGTGGATATCTTGAAGGCGGTCTCCATGGGGGATGGGGGTCATCTCCAGATGCCAAGAACACCGGACTCTGCGATTTCCGCTATTTTCGATGATGCCCCCTTAATGGCACAGTTGGCTCTGACTTACGATAGCCGAATGTGCAGCTTGCAAATGCATGCACGGGTCCAGAAGCCTCGCAGCCAAACCAATTCTTCGGGTCACCCGATGCGCACTCCGTCAATCGACTTGGCAATGCTTGATCCTTTCCGACCAAAGCAACATAGAGCAATGAGATCTTGAGGCCCTCCGCGGAAAGTGGGGGAGGATGTCATAGTTTCTGCAGGAGTAGCTGCCTTTTTCCTATACGCGCTGACCTTACACAGTTCATCCGATCACTGCGAGAAGTGCTATTCTAAGGTTCTAGACTCTCTCCCTACGGCGCAAAGAAGAGTGCACTCTCGAGTCACGAAGCCTGAGCCATAACCCAGGGAACACATCTGGGCTTCCGCTCCTATGTATGTTCGGACAGTCTTGGCCATGGACGACAAGGCGGCGATAGCCTGGATGCCCAGGCGACGCCACTCGGGTGTTTTTCTCCCATCATGATGGGGAATACGGATACAGGCCAAAACCTTGGTCACTACAACGGCATATATAAGCCATCATCACCTGGTAACCTATTGATGTTGGATCACCAGGCCAAGCTTCGTCTCTGAAACGATACCCAGCTTCCCTCGCGTCGAATTCCCTTCCCTCCCCTTCACTCTCTTGACAAGATGTTCTTCCGAGCTTCTCACCTCGTGGCGGCGATGGCCCTCTTTGAAGGGTCATCTGCAAAGGACTGGTTGAGTCCCGAGTACAAGTACTTTTACCAGTTTCCTCTGCCGATTCCACCGGTGAAGCAGCCCAAGATGTGAGATATGCAGCCCCTAATCCTTGACTAGCATACTGATGACAACCAAGGTCGATCACGAACCCGGTCACAAACAAGCAGATCGATTACTACGAGGTCGACATCGTTCCATTCAAGCAGCAGGTCTATCCCAACAAGGGACCGGCCTCGCTTGTGGGCTATGATGGCATCTCTCCTGGTCCTACCTTCTTGGTGCCCAGGGGACGGGAGACGGTTGTCAGATTCACCAACAAGGCTGTTCTGCCGAGTGCGGTGCATCTCCACGGTTCGCCTTCTGTAAGTCTCTCGAGCCCCATCATATCTTGCCACTTGTCTAATGCCATGTCAGAGGGCACCTTGGGACGGGTGGGCGGAGGATCGCATTCAGCCTGGCCAGTACAAGGATTACTACTACCCCAACAGCCAGAGTGGACGCTTCCTGTGGTACCATGACCACGCGATGGATATCGTAAGTTTCTCAGGCCTTGTCTTGGTCTCATCCAGCTGACCACGAATGTCAGACTGCCGTCAACGCATACTTTGGTCAGGCCGGTGCCTACATCATCCAGGATCCCGCAGAGGATGCTCTCGGCCTCCCCACCGGATACGGCGTAAACGATATCCCTCTCGTCTTGTCATCTAAGCAATACAACAATGACGGTTCTCTCTTCTCTCCCGCTGGCGAGACCGACAGCCTTTGGGGCGACGTTATCCATGTCAACGGCCAACCCTGGCCCTTCTTCAAGGTCGAACCCCGCAAGTACCGCCTACGCTTCCTGAACTCCGCCGTCTCACGATCCTTCATCCTCTACTTCCAGCGCCAGACCGGCGGCGCCAACATTCCTTTCCAAGTCATCGCCTCCGATGCAGGCCTCCTCACGGGCCCCATCACATCCTCCACCCTGACTATCTCCATGGCCGAGCGCTGGGAGGTCGTCTTCGATTTCAGCCAGTTTGCGGGCCAGAACATTACGCTCCGCAACCAGGACGACGTCGGTAAGGATAAGGACTACGGCTTCACCAACCAGGTGATGCGATTCGTCGTCAGCAAGCCCGCCGTTGTCGACAATGCCGTCGTTCCCGCCAACCTCCGCAACGTCCCCTTCCCGCCGTCGCAGGGCAACGGCGTCGACCGCAAGTTCCTGTTCCACCGCCAGGGCGGCGGCTGGAAGATCAACGGTGTCGGCTTCAGCGACGTCAAGAACCGCATTCTTGCCAACGTGCCTCGCGGCAAGGTCGAGATTTGGGAGTTTGAGAACGGCGGCGGCGGCTGGACGCATCCCATCCACGTGCACCTCGTCGACTTCCGCGTCCTCAGCCGCACGAAGGCGAAGAGACCTGTCCTTCCATATGAGGCCGCTGGCCTGAAGGATGTGGTTTGGCTTGACGCTGGTGAGGTAGTCCGCGTTGAGGCGCATTATGCTCCATGGGATGGCGTGTACATGTTCCACTGCCATAACCTCATCCATGAGGACCACGAGATGATGGCGGCATTCAACGTGACGGCCCTAGCCGATTTCGGATACAACGAGACTTCCTTTGCCGACCCAATGGAGGCTAGATGGAGAGCTGTTCCGGTTACAGCTACGGCTTTTAGCGCTGATGCTATTACGCAGAAAGTGCAGTTCATGGCATCGCTTCAACCTTACAACAATGTTGATGAGGTCACAACGAGGCTGGATCAGTACTGGTCCACTCGTGGCGGCGTCAAGATGAGACGTGTCAAGAGAGCTGCACAGGCTGCTATTGATGGACCTCAGTAGATGATCTGAGGTTGACTCTCCTAGAGTCATGTAAGATATTGTGTGAAAATCATGTACATCCGACGAGGTGGGCCGAGGAAGAGCAGAGGGGATACTTTCACTTGTAAAACTTTACTACTTGTACTGTACTTTTGGCATTCGAACTTGTATTTCATACTTAGGTAATCATAGAAACTTGTAAACCAGTAACGACAAATGCACTTGTACATTGCCTCAGGCAGTTTATTCGTCGATAGGTGGTTGTGAGCTTTTCTTTGCTCTCTTCGCCTCACTGCGAAAGAATCCTTTCGTTTTTGGCTGAATGAATGCTGAGACATCTGAAATCGCAAATGGCACGAAATTGGCGAGTATACAAAATAGGTCAGTCCATTGCGAGATTGAATTATCGTCCTCTATGTGCTTTCCATGACTTATTTAACTTCAAGGGTTGCTGAGCAATAAGAATGATATTAGTTCTCCAAACATCGGCCAAGTCCCACAAAACGAGAATTACCAACTTCAACACAAGTTCCTGTGCATCGTTGCACAAGAACGCTTGAATCCAACGAATGGCAGCAAATTTGACATTGACCCTCACACGAGTGCAATGAGATTGGAGCAAGCCCTGCAACGAACTAGCACTGATGCACGCTAGACCCTCGGGCGCTGTTGCAGAACCAAACATTGGGATCATTGAGCATGTAGCCGACGTCAAGGTTGCCATTCTCGATGGTTCCGGCGACATAGTGACCACAAGCGCTCGTGATAGTCGAGAGACCCGCAGCGAAGCTAGCCTCGGTGATGCGGCCACTGCCAGGCCCACGGCCGCAAAGGAACACGACAACGTTGCCGCTAATCTTGTACCACGCGAGGCCAGGTCCAACGTCGGACTGGCCGCCTGCAGCATTGATATCGTTCTTGATCTGTTGGACGGCGCGGTCACAGTCGATGTTGTTCAAGAAGTTGCCGCAGCCGCACCACACTGTGGCCGCACGCTCGAAGAGCTCGCTGGGGGCCGGGGAGCGGCGGACCCGAGAGAGGCCAGGCCTCTTCACGGCTCGCGCCTGAGTGTCAGCCGAGGCGAGGCCGGCCACAGTGATGGGATTGGGGTCTTTGACGTGGACCTCATTGCCCGACTCGTCGTAGTAGGCTAGATAGGTGCCGTCGGTTGCGCCCTCGGGGATTCTGAAGGCTGCTGAAGCGGCGGCGAGAGCTGCAACGAGAGAAAGAGATAGATGCATTGCAAGGGATTTAGTTTGAGGCTTGAAATTCAAGATTTTGATGGAGTGGACTGAGGAGTTGAGGTCGATTGTTGTCTTCTGAATTATCAATAGGCTCACTGTCTGAAAAACAGGTTCCAGTCGTGTCCTTTTATATTCAGATCGAAGAGCCTTGTTGGCTTCTTTCCCCATCATCCCTCAGCTTCGCAACTCTAAGCAGCTCCTGAGGATGCCTCTACGGCCCAGCCTAGGCGAGGCTTCTCCCCCACTTCGCTTCATCAATGTAACATTCGCTTCTTGAAAGCAACGATAGCCTCATTTCAGCCGGGCGATATACCCTGGGCAATGTCGCTGCAGTTGAGTTGTCAACTAATACGTCTCCCAAGCTTCACAGCGAAGACTTAGACGAGTCACTCGCTCCAACTCGCATTCAGACCCACAAGGAGACTTCAAGCTAAAGACTAGGTAGAGGAACAAAAATTACAGGCCATGATTGGACCCGCAGCACGAGAAATGCTCCACCCTTGAGTCCGAGGCTGCACGCATCACATGTTCCGGGAAGAACCGCATTGAGCAACGATGGTATTCTCACATCACACTAGTATCACCCATGGCAAGTGTATGGGTTCCTTTAGGGCTATGTCTTCCAGCGAGGGGCTTCATTCCACTTTCAAGAGATGATTGACCAATCAGTTATCCGCATGTATATTAGGCATCTTTGGCTACATCAGCCGTGCCGCGGTGCACATGGTTGCGAGATGGTGATTAGGTAACCCTAATGCGCATAGATAGGCTGGACGGCGACTAGATAACACACGCGCCTATTCAATCTTGCTCTTATTGGTCAAAATATGTTCAAGACGAGAAATGGCTACAACTTTTGGAGAACTCGCTATTAGAAGTTCCCTCGGCCAATCCAAGACACTTCCCACGATGCACCAAATGCAATGCTACATTGATCTAGACTATCTATGCAGCCCTTGATATGTTTTACGCCGCATGACAGCTTAATGTCTCAGTTAATATTGGGACTTTGGTTTTCTTTGACGCTACTTACAGTGGACTCGAGGCTAACTTTGCAGGACTGAATGACAAACTTTGCATATTGGAGCAAGACGGAGCCTACGAACGCTGTAACGGTGACCATGGAAGGAACATAGCATAATGAAGAAATGAGGGGAAGTATTTTTGGCACTTGCATTTGGCGTCTTCTTCACGCCTCCACGTGAATGTTTTGCTACCTGTACCATAGTGCCTTGCTGCTTGAAAGTGGGGGGAATATGAGAAGTAAGACTAACCAACCTCCTCGTTATATCAACACCTACGTAGCATCAACCCCCCGGATGGGCAGACTTTCCGTCTTCAGGCGATCGTGAGGCATTTTGGCTCCCCCAAGCCCACATCGTTACTTCTGGACTGCGAAAATGAAGTCGTATGGATGTTGTCTCCACATCAGGACTCGAACTACTATCTAAGCACAATTCGATATGTCGGCTCGTGTCTAGGGACGTCAACTCTGCCAGGGGATGCAAACCTGTTGAGGCTAGTCGGGGCAGGGCATGTCATAAAGCTGTATGCCGCGAACTCCGAAGCCTGGATAAACACGCGCTGAGCTCTGCGGGAACAGCTTCATGGCTGGTTGGCGCCAGCGAGAGCTCTGTTTTCCCGCGCGTATTGAGAAAGGGTTGGCACAAACACTATGTATTCAGAACTCTAACATTGTCGGCCAGGAGCTAAGGCTGTAAGCTAGTAGCGTGGTATTGCTGCCTAAAATGTCCAATACATAATTTTAGTATTACTGCCGACATGGAGTAGAACAAAGACGGTACATGTTTAAGAGAATATTCTACTCATACATGCCAATATTGTACGAACTCCTGAATACTGCGCCGACTATTTCTTAGCAAATCTTTCTTTCTTTCGACGTCGCTCTGGCACTTTAGCCAACGAAAGCGAATCTCCTTCGAGTCCGTTTCTCTAAAGCGGTCTAGGATAATTTTCATTTCGAGTTCGTACGGTCTGACTCCTCCAAATTCGTGCAGCAGACCTCGATATTCTGCATCTGTGGAATCCCACTTTCGTAATTTAGGACAGCAATCGATGAAAATGGGCGTGCCCTCGGTGGCGATCGCTTTAAGATACTGATACAATTGCATTCTTGCCTCTCGTAACTTGTCCTCCAGCGATGGTGACCTTTGAAAGTTGGCCGCCGTATCGGATAGGCGAGAACCTACGTGTTGGTATACACGTAGGCAGGTCAGACCTTTCGGTCGCGACGAGGTCAATAGGTCAGTATAGGTCTATTGCGTATTGAGTGTGTAGGAGGGGAAGATCGTGGGCAGAGCCCGCGATCCCTCAGTGGGTGTAAGTAAGGTAGGTGGAAGGGTCCGTCTGCACGGGCCCAGACTGCCTACCTACCACCCCTGCCTGACTACCTAATAGGGCCCCTTTTCTGCCTCGTAATCCAACAGGAGTTTTTGCCCCGGCCGGGGATCCGTTCTTTGAGTACCTGCTGGGTAGTCGAGGAAATCGCTGAGAAATAGCCTGCTTAGGAAGACGGTTTAAAAGGGACTGTTCAGAAGGGAAAGACAAGGACACAGCTGGCCAGGCTGATTCTCGAAATCTCGACGTGGGATCGACAGTAAGGGAGGGAAATAGCGGTACACATCGGTATCAGGTTATTGCAAAAGTCAAGGGTCTTTGGGAAATCATGGAGCCTCCAGAAAAAGCTCATTACTTTATTGGAACTGGAAGAAAAGAGAAGCAGATAAGACCCAAACTTTCTCGGGAATGGTTAGATTGGCCTGCTGCTCGTGGCTGGCTGTCTAGCACTGTCCAACTTCCAAACGGGCGACAGGTGTGAATTATCACTGCAGAGTGTACAATTCACAGACCCTATTTAAATCTCGCGCTATGTTATTGATGGTTTACAAGGTTTCCGAGCATAGATAACGTGTCTAGTAAATAGTCAGTGGGTAGTCTCGAAGGAAGCCTGGGGGTCGATTTAGGACGACTTAGGTAACGACTCACTGTCTCCAGTAGGCATGCAGCCTCGTATCCTTCACCTCCTTCTTGACCTCTGCACACAACTCCTCAACGGCATCTCGCGTCCAGCCCTTTACTCTGGTCAAGAGGCCCAAAGAGAACGCCTCGAGGCCCATATCGAGATTCGCGCAGTTCCATCGACCGGCTTCTTTGAGTTTTGGGTCATCGGGCCAGTTGTTGAAAGGCCATTTGTAGATCTGGTGGTGTATCTCGATGAAGCCAACGTTGTGAAGATCGTCAAGACAGTCTACAGCGTAGTTGATAGGCCGACCCACCTCATTTGAGGCATCCACAAGCGCGTGTTGCCAGCGGTAGAGTGCCGCGTCCGGTGGCACGGAACCGTCGTCACAGTAAGATGGAAGCTCGAGGTCTTGAACCTCGAAGTAGCCACCGGGCTCCAGATGGCTGCACCAGTATCAGCAAGTGAAGCGACTGTACCTTAATGAGGCTTAATTCTTACTCGTATGCTCTTTGAATCATAGATCGAAAATCTGACCAACTGCCTGCACAGGACCGATTAAAGATGTAGTCAAAGGGTTGCTCCCAAGGCCAGTCGAGCTCGAGGTCATCTATCTCAAAACTGCAGTTGGCGGGAACCCTACGTAAGAATGATCAGCCAAGCAAGCAGAAGACGGAGTGAGGCTTAGGCTTACAGATCAGGTTGAATGGCGCTCAAGTCCACACCGATAACCTGGTAACAGTTTAGTCAACGGGAAAGCGTGATTTTTTGTCTTATTTTTGTACCTCAGAGCCGGGATATGCATCGGCTAGCACAGTGTCAGTCTCGCACTCATCAAAACCCTCCCCAAACGCGTGGGAACCGGTCACGAGTTCATCACTCACCAAAGTCAATCGCCCAGATTCCAGTTCCGGTTCCCAGATCCAGAACTCGCCTTGCCGTCTCTCTCCCAGGGCTTGTCGCTAATTCTCCATCGAGTGTAATCAACCACAGATGATGTTGAAGATCTACTCGCTGTGAGTAAAGTTGCAGGGAAGGGAACCAATGGTAACACGTACCGTAACGTATGAGTTCCAACTACACTCTCAAATCAGATTAACGCGTTTCAAGCCAATAAGAATGGTGGATAAGAAAAAAGTCATTACATCGTCATTCGGATACGCATATTCTGTTAAATGTTAGCCAGAAGCACATGTGATTGAAGCAAACTGGTGGCAGACTCAACTGCCTTCGCTCATCGAATGGTACGATCTGCCGTTTTCAAACTGATACTCGAAAATATCTGACGTTATTGAAAGAAGATCGGGCTGCGCGGGCGGCTGATGACATTAAGTTATATACAGAGTGAAGATGCCCGACTCAAGTCGTAGGGGACATACCTCCATATCCTCAATCGCAGAGTCGAGATCAGAGTCCATCTCCTCGGCATTTGTCCCCTACAGCTGTCAGAATTGAACTTCAAACATGGTCAGCAGTTCCAAAAGCGAGCCTGACGACTTACCTCATCTTGCAATTCAAGATCGTCGTCGACGTCCATCTAATTCAAAACATAGGTAGCGTATATGATAGTGTCAATGACGAGGATGGGCGAACCAAACTGTCGGGTTCTGCGTGGTGTGGGAGAACCGAGCAGCTGGTGCGGGGGGAAGGGGGGTGGAAGGCCGCGGCACATGGAAGAACGGGCAGAGGGATCCATTATGAATGGGTTAGGTTTTCGAACGCTAATCACGGATATCAGTGCATGTTTTCTAGGAGCAGGGGCTCGAAGGACATTTTTTTCATTGCTGGTTTCAACATGCTCTTGTTGGTTCCAACTTCCAAGTGCGGAACGTTGGTGTGATGAGACTTTAGCCGTTGGGCGGCTACGAAACTCTCTTGGACCAACCAGTCGGTGTGATGAGGGGGCCGGCTCGCCTCCGATATCAGCTATTTTTCCAACGGGCTCAGTAGCGTTGTAGAATGTAACAGGGGCGTGGCGGTGACGGGGATCCTCTTGACAACGAGGGTGGAGCAGCTTTCCAACAATAACAACCAGAGTCGCAAAGACTTCGAGGCGCGATTGTGCGTTAGAGATCGCTGACACTTCTGGCTCTACATTATAAGCCACAAATTGGCATGCCCGCCCCGCAGACGAGCATCCGAGATGTTCTCAATTGTCTGGCCGGTTGGCCCAATGGCAAGGCGTCTGACTACGATACACTGTGGAATCAGGAGATTGTGGGTTCGACCCCCATGCTGGTCAAAACTTTTGCCTATTGACGACATCGTCGTTTTGCCGGCCAAGGAACAATGTAGTTGAGTATATTTCATCGAGAGCGGAAAGTCGTCAATAATGAGTGCTGATTTAAGCTCAACTGATCTCCAATTCTGTTCTCCACACAATCTCATGATACGTGGAAATAATGAAATTAAGCCCAAATTTACTTTCAGGTACTCCGTACATCACGACCGAATCAACAGGGCGATCGCGCCCAAAGCTGACGAGAGCTGGTGAAGTTACTACTTAGATCAGGAAGAAGTAGTTTTCATACTCTAAGTCCGCTTAGACTGAAGAAAAGAAGGGCATGCTGGGGGGCACAAACCATCAATGATGGAATCATTCTATCAACATTACGTGCAGTTTCAGGGTATAATGTCGATCCCAAACTTCTACTTACTTGACAGAAAAGCGGCAATTTCGCGGTGTCCAGAAACTCGGTTTATGTCCTATCGTCTGGAGTTGTGAGATACTTATCTTCTCCGTAGGTGGAGTTCAAAGTAATCGATCCAACAATGTTTCCAGACTCCAGTCTAATAAACGTGTCAAGCTCCCCTTTTGACAGTTTATCACGGGTGAAAGACAATTGCCTCGAACCTCGGATCCAATTTCCGTATCCTCCATAGCCTGTATGCTGACCGAAACACAGGTTGACGCCCGTTCCGTCAACGGAAACACCGCTGACAGAGCCTTTCCACTTAGTGCACCAACTGTTGCCGTGGTCGTGACCGCTGAACACTCCAATCATACCCGGGCTATCAGCAACCGCCTTCATGAATGCCGAGTCTTGGCCGCCGTAGTCGCAGGAATCTTTTTGACTCCCATCTTTGCACCAGCCTTGAGCTTGATACGACAGCGGAGAATCGTCGTTTATCCCAGGATTCTTCTCAGGGTCGATGCCCTGCGATTGAATAGCACTCGAGGCCTTTGGTGGGATGTGAACAAATGCGACACCCGGAATGTTCTTGTTGTGTTTCTTGTTGAGATCTGAATTGGTGGACTTGAACCAGTTGACGACACTTTCGTCGACCCAGTTGGGCTGGCCCACCAACTTCGCTGCATCATTCGATCCAGTCTGCATGAAATAGTAGCCGCCTCTGCTGTCAAAGAACCATAACACCAGCTCCGGCGTACAATCGTCTTTCGTGCAGCCGGAAGCATAAACCGGTAGATAGTAATTGGATACCCCAGCGTTGGAGTCACTGACCATCTTTTGCGTTCGAGAGTTTGGCCATTGTTTCTCGCGCGCCATGATATCGCTCCCCGTAACATTTTGCTGATAGTCGTGGTTACCGTAAGTGCTAGCCCAGGGAATACTCCGATCGACTATTGGCTTCACCAACTGATCGAGCACGAATGTTGCGTTTTCTGCAAAGGCATTTTCTCCAGTGATGAGGTCACCGTTTAGTACCACCAAGTCTGGCTTAGCATCATCTAGCACCTTGGTGATGACACCGACAGTTTTCTTATCTGCAGCAGGGCCGAATGCTTCCCAGGCGTCTACAGAAATGCGGTATCAGCACTGAACAGAGCACAGTATCCATGGCTGGTGTTCCTGCGCCTGCTTCATAGACTTACTCTCTCCAAAATGAAGATCTTCGAAGATGGAGATCTTGAAGTTGCCATCTTTACTGAAGCTCAACGGATCTGAGGCTTTGTCGCGGCGGTGCAGTGTTGGGGATTGATGGGACAGTCCTGTAAAGGCAGCCAATGCCCAAATGAAAGCCGCCACTTTGGAAGGCATCGTCAATGTTCCGGGTGCTTGGAAACACAGTTGATCTACCGGAGCACATGCGCAACCTTCAAAACTTTCGGAGCTTGCTGAAGCTATATACCATGCTATCGTCTGAAGTCTCGCAGTGGCTCGGCGAGGGTGCTATGGGATATGGTTTCACAAATGCAGTCAAGGGATGTCGAGTAACACCAAACGTGCATACTCAGAAAGACCTGCAAGGGGCCATTGATCTTTGTTTCGAGCTCGAAAGGCGAACAGGATTAGTATGAAGCCAGCCACATCAATGTAGTGTTTGCAAGGGGGATAGTCTGGTATTAGGATACTTTCTCCAATCCACGCGGATCGCGTGGCAAAGATCCTGCATAGTGATGAATAAAGCCGCTGGAGGATTTGTCGACGATGATGAACTCCTTGCCTGCTCGAACCTCGATTTGCAGGCCCGGACCATCTGTGCAGCTAACACGGACTTCGACCTGTCACCATCAGTCAACATCCTCCAACCACACTAGCTTCCATCGCTTTGATCTTAAGCTCGAGCATTTTCTTCCACAGTAATCTGATCTTCGCCGGCCTTCCCACGGAGGTGGGGAAGCGGAAATTTGCGACGAACCCCGAGTGATCTCAACCCACCTACCTACTTCACGGCCGGTAGCTTACCTACCTTAGGCCGGAGAGCAACATGTGCTCACATAGTACCTACCTACCTTACAGTGTGTACCACAGCTTCAACCCTGATCTTCCTCTTGAATTGGACATAGAACAAAACCTTAGTGTTTCAGCATTCTCGAGTTCGCATTCTGATAAATATTGATCATACCTGTCAGGATTTGACTACTAAGTAAGTAAGTATTTTACGAAATGTGTCAGAGCTGCGACTGTCTACAACTTCTCACGTTGTTTCCGAACCCTTCGATAAAGGTAACTGGCTCTTCAGCCACCTATCTACTGCCTGAAACTAGTTCCCATTTCAGTTCTGTATCAGCTGCCGAACCGTATCTTGAGGTGTTCTTCCAGAGTTGTGGGCTTGCGAACATGCCCCAAAGACACAATCCCACTAGCCGGCACCTCGAATAGTCCCTGATCGCTCAAGAATGCGACAACCTCTGGGAGGTACTCAAAGTTCCTAGCTCTGCCTTTCTCCTTGCGCAGTCTCGCAATCTCTTCCGCAAGCATCCCCAGGGTGCCTTGGCGCTTGACCTCAACAAAGGTCCCCGTCGCCTCCTCGTATGCCAACGCCAGTTCCTCAATCGTATTGACTCCAGAGCGCATTCTGAAGAATCCTCCCTTGCCCTGTTGAACGCCGTCCCCATTGATGAGGATCTCAATGGTCCATGCAGCAACGTCGTCTTGCGCCGTCCATGAATGCAACTTCTTGTTTCCCTCGCCCCAGTAGCGCATTTGAGGGACATCACCAGAAGTATCGAAACCTCCCGGCCCGTACGGCGTAAACAGGAGGTCAGCAAAAGTGCCCGTGAGAAGATACACCGGCTTGATTGAGCTTGTCATGGCGGCCTGTTGCTCAAAGGCAATATGAGCGTCGTAGTGCTCGAAATCGCCAAACTTGATCTTTGTCCAGTCATTGTTCCACAAGGAGGCCATAAAAACCTTGACGTTTGCCCGCTCGGCAGCCCTGAGGAGTAAGAGGCAACCGTCGAGATCCAGTAGAGGTGTCGGGTTGTAAGCGCAGATAATCGCATCAACACCGGCTACGGCCTTATCTAGAGCTGGGATATCATAGTAGTTGCGACTTGTGACGAAGGACTCCAGACTCTGGGCCAGCTCAGGACTCAATTTTGAGGGATCACGTCCCAGGCCCCTGACAGAGACACCGCGCTCCTTAGCAACCATTGCTAAGCGGCTACCAAGGCTGCCAGATATTCCGGCGATTAAGACGAGCATGTTGATAAGTGTAGGTAGTTGGTAGAAACTTGCGTTTGTGAGATTGATGAGTGCAGTTTAGAGCTCAATAGTACCGATTGGGCAGACGATCCTCCGCAACTTATAAGCGCCGGTGGGATACTACAGCGGGGTTTGCGAAATGATTTGCTCTCAAAGATGAAGATCACCACCCACTGCGCACTGGAGAAGTCCAGTTCAGTTGATCATGCTGGGATTACCATGGTGAACACCTCCAGTCATCGCTGATAACGTTATGTGAATGCCGTTTGTCGTGAGATATCTAACGTAAATTTCAAGTATGCTGATGAAGCTTTCTCCGATTTCAAATGCATCCCGTCAATAGTCCGTCAACCCGTGACGCGCTTCCCGTGGGTCTGTGGCGGTTATTCGATTTTGGCCATGCGTTCCGCGGATTCCGCGGGTAACCCCATTGAAGCCAAGAAATATCGAACGTCGGCAGACAACTAGGCCTTAATTGCAATACACAACTTGCAGTCGGGTTGGAACTTTACAAATCATTGGGTCAAAGATCGTACTAGTATGTCAGTCGCCAAGCAATCACCTGCCCGAAGTGAAATTCCAATCGCCGTCTCGGGGATTGGCCTGTTGTGAACTTCATGAAATTGGGGATCAGGCAGAAAAGTCTGATTTGTAATTTCCTAACATCTATCTCTCGGTCTTCTTTATGCAATCGAGAAAGTGCAATGAGTTAACCCTGAATGAGGCCGGGGAGAAATAATGGGAGAATGTAAATTGGGAATCCGCCAAGGGAATATGCCCGTAAACAAAAGAAATTCCCAAAATAAAAGCCACAAGATGGCTGACTCTCAATGGTCCTCTCCTTCATCCGTCCCTGAAGTAACAACCTTATGTGTGGCAATCTCGATTTCGCTGGCACCGTGACCCTGCTTCCACTCATCAACCAGACCACGGAAGTCAGCCGGTAGGTAGGGCGACGTAAGCTCCTGAAGGCGACTTGACTTGCGGTGTGTCTCTACTCCAAGATCCTTCATCAACATGTTGACGTATGGCAAGCCCTCAAAAACAAAGTCAGGAAGGTCGGCACCGTAGCCGCAGGGGTAACGCCACTTGCCCCATTGTGTGTGCAGCATAATCTCGTCCGTAATCTCCTGATCAGATGTAGGGAGACGATCCAGCTGGCCACCCAAGAAGGCGGCAATCCAGTGTCCTTGAATAGTGGCGCAGACTGAAGTGCTGACTGTTGAGATCATACCGGCAAAGGCGAGATCGCGAGAGCCCACCATTGTGGAGGGAACCATGAAGCGGTAGTAACGCAAGGGGTTTGCCTCCTTAGGGGTGAATCTCAGTTTCGGCTGATCTCCCAGCCGAGGGAAGAGCTCAAGAACTTTGGCGTCCGCTTCTTGATCTAAAGCCCGTTTCTCAGTCGCAGAGTATTTCAGGCCGAGCTTCTCCTCGTTGAGACCGGCAAACTTGATGGTCGACTCCTTCTTCCAGCCGGTGGAGCAAACAATCGCCTCAGTCTCGAGTTGCTCGCCAGAAGACAGGAAGACCTTGTTGCCCTCCAGTCTATCGATGTTGTCAATGTGAACCCGAATCTTGCCCTCCTTGACCAAATCGAAAAGACTGCTGTCGTAGTTCAAGATGCTAAGACCGCTACCGATCCAGAACGCCGAGTGCCAAGGCTTCAGCTTCTGAAGCTCAGGATGAGAGTCGTACGCGTTGGCCGAGAGAACATCGCCGCTCAGCACCTTCCAGAACGAATCGACAATGAAGCGGCCAAAGGTGGTTCCGTGGAGGAATTGCCGGACACCCGAGTAGCCGTCTTCGCCACCCCAAGGACACGGGCTGAACCATGACATCCAACGGATGTTCAGCAACTGGTCCATTCTCTTCTTGAAAGGTGTGACAAAGGGGGGCGCAATCCAAACAGGACCGTGGCCGTTGGGGCGAACGATCAGGTCTACCTGCGCGCCATCCTGTACCAAGGCATAGGCAACATCGAATGCAGACTTTGCCCCGCCTACGACTACGGCATTCTTGACTCCTTTGAGCTCTGATGCCCTCTTGCAGAAGTCCTTTGCATGAAACAGAGGCCCCGAGAAAGACTCGGCTCCTGAGTAAGTTGGAAGGTTCGGCGTCGAGGTCAGCCCTGTTGCCAGGATGAGCTTCTCAGTCTGGATAACGCGCTCTCCTGCCGGTGAGGCAACAGAAAGTCGCCATCCCTTCTCGCCATTCCTCTCCACCAGGTTGACAGCGGTATTAAACTGAATGCGATCGAAGAAGCCAAAGTGCTTGGCGAAATCGGTAAGGTAGCGGTGCAGGACCGCGCCCGGGACGTGGTTGTTGGGCTTGACGCCGTACACAGACTCGGACATGGGAAAGTCAGGGTACTCGTAGGTCCCAATCATGTTGTTCGACTTCAAGCCGGGGTAGAGGCGGTTCTTGGACCATGTTCCTCCGCAAGACTCGGCAGCTTCTAGGACAGCGAGGTTTGCGGTCGGGTGGAGTTGTGAGTAGGCCTTGGCGGCTGCGAGACCGAACCAGCCTTGAGAAGAGTGACTTGTCAGTGGCTAGAGTCTAGAAAGGAAAGCCAAAGTGGGCCTGAATTATACTTACCGGCACCGACGACGACTGCATCAAATGGACCCTCCATTGTAAGGCTTTCTAACGTGAAGCTCTGAGAAGCTAGGGACAGGAGACTTGAGTGAACGAGTGGCGCAAGACTCTGTTCAATTTCGAGTTTAGAGTCAAGATATAAAACGATGAATCATGAAGAGATCAAAGCCCATCTGCACATGAGACAAACCCAGCTTTACATATCGAAGCTGTCTGCCCATATCCAGTTACTGTCGAGTTACCCCAGATTGATGGCTGGTTGACAGGGGTTGTGTCAGTATTAGGCCGCCGCGGCAGGGTATGGGGATAGATTCCGGTGGTGCTTCCGGAACCACCAACACGCATTAGGAACTTATCGAAATTGGGCCCGTCAGCCCTTGTGCCTATCATGTCACTTACGAGAGATTGGTTGTCGAAATATGGATCAGGCGGCGGCGGAATCATTCCAGATTCGAGACCTTGACCGTCATGATCAGGCGTTGGTTGCGTTGCGTGGCGTCTGAGATACGACTAAGGTAACTCTCAAGGCCCCGTCGATGCGCGAAAGATGCACAAGTGTGTCTTCCTTGAGTATTGCAGAAGTTTTTGAAGCACACTTATGAGCGAGTATCTCATCAAATACGTGCGTTTACACGCGCAAACAAATTTCGAAGACACTACTACGGAGCACAGCCAGGCATCGAAGCATCAAGACACCGTCGGCCCATCGTTGCTCCATCTGGAAATGCGGCTACTGCTGAAGAATTCATGACAGGTACCCTTACCCATGTTCTCAATGATCGTCTGCCCCGTAACGTGGCTCAGCGAGTCCAAGCGCGCGTAACAGTGAATGTGGTGCTAGCCGGGGATTGTTGTCGCCGTCTGAGTGCTTATCACGGAACTTCCGAACGGAACGGAACGCACGCTCCTACACCATCCAACGGAAGCTCACCCCGCGGTACACCGGATACAAGGAATACAGCTCTAGGGCCTTGTCAGCTGTGCTCTATGCGCTAAAACAAGGTTTCCGTATCAAGTGTGACCATGCCATCGGAACGTCAAGCGCAACGCATGGTCCATCCCAGGTAATCCGTGTTGATCGCTTGAGTGCCTTGATTGAACCCCGAACTCAACGTATAGACTAGACTCGCAGCTGACAACCCCTAAACATTGCTCTTCAAGCTACACCGTTGAATCTGATACCACTACCACAAGACTTTCTCAGAATGTATGCGGATATCAGCAAGCCCCCTGCGCCACTGCCAAAGGCTGAACCACAGTGCATCAGCGAGGGCGTCACGTTGCTGCCGCCGCTCTCGCGCCGAGGCTACGGAAAGGGCCTCATTATACTGCAACATGATTCGACGCAACACCTGGACATTGTCGAAGGAGTCCCCTCTGCTCTCATCAAGTGGGCGGAAGAGGGTTTCGTCGTGGTGGAGATCCAAGCCAAGGCGTTGACTAATCCGAGCCTTGCCACAGATGTCTTGCAGACTGCTTTGAAAGCACTGAAAGACTGCAGCAAGCTGGAGAAAGATAGCAGGTTCGGAGTTGTCGGTATGTTTGTTGAGTGATTGTACCCTTCGGTATCGCAAAGACTGTTCACACGAACTAAGCCTCTTTCCAGCGTTTGACCCAACGTTATGGAATAAGATTGCTGGGGTGGCTTGCATCTTCCCAGATATTGTGGGAGCTGTTGTATATGCAGATTCCAGCGATGAGAGTACCCTCGAGAAATCCAAAATCCCCATGCTGTGTCACCTTGCTGGTGGCCAAGCACCGCCTGAGACAAAGAAGACCGAGGGCATCACCACGTATCGATATGCAAAGGCTAAGTCATTCAGGCTTGCGACGCCATTTCATGAAGATTTCGATTACTGGTCAGAGTCTCTGTCTCACACCAGAAACTTGACATTTCTCAAGTCGCTTATTGGCGGGCCTTATTTCGATCTTGAGGCCATCTGGGATGAGCATACATACTATGAGTTCGCGGACCGCTCTGTTGAGCATACCATGAGCACAATGGTTGATCAACCATACGTGAATCATGTTCCCACAGTAAGCGAAGTCAAATTGATCTTCTATGAGAGAGGCCCAGAATACGAAAGCTTCACAGCTAACACGTGCTCAGCTGACGGGTGGCATCGGACGAGGGCCATTGACACAATTCTACCGCAACAACTTCATTTTCAATAACTCCCAAGATACAGAGTTAGAACTCATCAGCCGCACGCTTGGTATTGACCGCGTCGTGGACGAGTTCATCTATAAGTTCACACATGACACGGTGGTCGATTGGCTGTGAGTGATCATCTATTAGGGGCATAATACTCAGAGACGAAAGCAGCTAACACCCCGGTGTCTCTCAGTGTCCCTGGTATCCCTCCAACGTACAAAAAGGTGGAAATACCCTTCACTGCTGTTGTGAATATTCGTGGCGACAGGTTGTACCACGAGCACATTTCATGGGACCAGGGAACCGTCCTGGCTCAACTTGGTTTGATGCCGCAGTACCTTCCCTTCCCATATCCGATCAAAGGCCAAGAGGATGGGGCAACTTTTGAGTACCGCGTGCCAGTCCTAGGGATCGATACTGCGGAAAAGATGAGGGATCGGAACTCTGTTGTATCAAACGACATGTTTAATTTCAAGGTGCGGAAATCATGAAGGAGCTATGGAAGAATCAACGGATACGGTAGAGGTTTAGGTTGCAGCTACTAATTATCCGATTCGGTCCTGCAATGATCAAGCATCTTGAGTCTAGGTATCCATGTCTTTTCATATGTCTGAGACGTCAAATACCGGTGGCGGCCTTGTAGACTCTGAAAATAATCGTCGATGTTATCATTGATCGTCATTCATCTCGTATCACATGGTAATTATAGATAATAAAAGTACAACCGCCAAGAGGCCCCTTAAGAGACTATGCCCTCAGCAAAACTGTTCTCGAGATCGCAATTTGGCCATTGCATCTGGAACTCATCGTCCCACCCAGAAGATCCATCATACATAAACTCCGATGCAGGAAGTACGTCGCCGTCCTTCCTGCCGTCATCATTCTCGGAGTCGGGCATCTCGATCATGCCGAACCCCATCAGACTCCCACGCACCTCCGCAAGCTGATCAGACAGTTGCCTTGCAGCCTTTGACCTCGTAACATAACTCGCTGCCAGTGCCACAGCCAGCTCGTAGCTGCGGCCCATAGCCTTGGACAGTCCCGGCGGCAGGCTAGCTAGTAAGGTTGAACGGTTCTGCTCCAGGGATGACGTCAGGACGAAACCGAGGGCGGAAGCTGAAGCCAATAGCTCTTGATAATAAGGCTGCTGCTTCCGGTAGATGTCTGTGTTGGCGTTCAGTGCGTAGAGAACGTCGCAGATATCAAAGAGGACTTCGATTGCGGGCTGCAGGTATTTCTTGCTCGTCTGTGTGTCGGTTCGTGAGAAGAACCACGGCTTGAGGAGGAAACTCCGGACGGTTTCCGCGCGCAGGTGGAGTAGTATGGGGAAAGAGGAAGGTTGCTTGGGAGGGCTTAGGCTCCATGTCTCAGGGTGTGTGATGGAGTAGTTGCCGACAGCTCGTTTGCGCCATTGCTCCAACTGGAAATTCATGAGCTCAAAGTTATCCTCGTCTTCGTATCGCTGGGCCTTTGTGGCTTGTGCCATAGGCCCTTCCAGCTTATTGCTGACGCGGATGAAGGACAGCATTGCTTGTATGTAGGGATGATCGGCCTTTTGGTGTGTTAATGCAGGTTGAGAATTTGATCAGAACGGTGTAGCTTACCGAGATAAGGTTGACAGGGCTGAAACTGGAGTCATGAAAGTTAGAGGGCAGGTTGGCTGCTGCACTCCATTGTCGGTCTAGGATGACAATGCTGGAGACCAGGGTGCAGAGTTCTGAGCGTAGACTCGGTGAGCTTGCCAGACGGGACCACGCTTCCTCGTTGTGTACTCCGAGCTCCATGAGCATGCGCCCGGCTATGCCACACATACGCCATGCAACCTGGGGCATATCATTGAAGTATTCGTAGCAGCCCTGATTGGTCTTGTCAGCGCTAGATGGAGTCGAAACGGAAAGTGGCTGCAACTGACCTTGAGAAGTATGATGATGACTTGCTTCATACTTGTGTTAGATTCGGTGATTCTGCTGTTCACAGCCTCTTTCATACAATCTACGATGAGCGCTTCGATATTGGAGCTTTCTGGCGTCGCTTCGGTGTGGAGTGCAATAGCCAAGGCAAGATTCAAGATTATCAAATCTTCCTCGGAAGCCATGTCCGACTTTTCCGTCACTATCTCCCAACTTGTCGAATCCGCATCCGCATAGAAGAACCGAGCATGGGCGATAGTCTGGTCGATGTCGATAATCGGGTGAAGAGCGCCGATAGCGTCTTGGTATACGCCAAGCATTTCGACCACTTCGTCGATGTTCATCAAAGACTTGAAGCGCAACAACTTTTGGGAATCGCTTGCGCCGGTCACAAGTGGGTTGAAAGAACTCGTGCTCTGCGTCAAAGACATGGCATCGTCATGGACCGACACAGTAGGAATGAAGTCGAGGCTGATCGGTTCTTCTTGCATTGGTTCGGGCGGCGTGTGGTATAGGCTCTCTCGGCGAACGCGTTTTCGGGCAACCTTCATGGTCTCCTCCGGGCTCGGCAGGCCGTACAGCTGCCGAGGCGGGGAGCACGTTGACGGCCCGATTGACTCAAGGCAGTTTTCGAGGACTCCAGCGTCAGTTATGAGGGCTGAAAGGAAATCTTCGGGTGTTTGGTTGCCCATTGTGAATGCCGGGGATGGTTGTATGGCGTTCGCCACCTCGCTAGGAGTCTGCACGCGGGATGCGAGAGTGTTCAATTGGTCTTGAAGACTTGATAAGAGTTTCATGATGTTGTCCTGGTTATTGGACGTTGACGAGGTCTCTCGCCTTGATTGATCGGACTCGGTAGGAGAATCATCGGTAGCCGTCGCAGTCGGGACGGACCACATGCCGTCATCGGAGCCGTAGATGCTGTCGAAGACGCAGGTCTGCTTACGTCCTGCGCAGTACCTGCATGGTTGCCGTCCGTCGCATTTCCCCTTTCGTCGGCGACATGCCTCGCAAGCGCGCAGTGCATACGGCGCTCGTCGTCTTCCCGTCTCTCCGCTCTGTGGGCTTGGTCTCTTTGCGACGCGGTTCTCTTTCGGTTGCGCCATGGTGTCTTTGCTCCGTGGCATCGCAGGGTACTTTAACCTCAAACGTAATTGAAAGCAGATGGTTTCCAGGTGGATATTGCGCAAGTAAGTGAAACGATGACGTTCAGTATGCAGGCCACACAATGATCGAAAGGATGGAAAAGCGGTTCTTTCAGAGAGAAATGCCGGGGGATGGAAGAGAACCAACACAATCGAATAGGAGAGGGAAGAGATAAGCAGACAGATTGTCAGTCGGCTATGTTCCTCTTGATAGCGGCAAAGCGGGACTTCCTACGATTACGGGTTTAGCCTAGGGTCCCTTACCCGCTAGAAATGTAGAATGCGGGGAAGAGATAACGGGGCTTTGACGATTGGTTAAGATGGGATAATCCCCATGATTCTCTTTCACTAAGTTTTGATCCGTGTCGCCCGGCACTCCTTGCTTCAGGGCTAGTCCTTGAACCATGCCGGATCTGTTCAAGAGCTGAACAAGTCTGCCACAATTCGTAAGCAAAGCACCACATCCGAAATCCGCCAATGCTGACTTGTTGGATCTGGCAGAATGCCGCTTCCGGGGTTTCAGCGTGGTGTTTCCGCGTGGTCCCTGCCACGCCTGCTTAGCATCAACCACAACCCGCTCTGTCGTCCTGCGGGTAGGAACGCTTTTCTTGAGACTACCTACATAAACTATACCGCAGCTAACCAGATGAACGCCAATGCCGCTGGGTTTAGTGTTTATAGATTTTGGTTCAAGACATACACATCAAGTATCTGTGAGGAACCTGGATATGGCATCAAGTCTGAGTCCCCGGCTTATGGTACATGCACTAGTGGGCTGTGAATCAAATGGCTCGATCGCTCGCTTCCTGAACCCCCTGGTCCGTGGGAAGCGCGGGCGTCTATGATCCATTCCTGGATGTGCGCTTCTGGTCGCCCTTTCACGAGACACAGCTCCAGCGGTAAAGTGCACTTCATACCAACATTCAATCTCATCGTCCCTGTTCTTGTTGTCCATCTTATACAAATACTTCGGAAGTATCAGCCCGGAAATACAACAAGTTTATCCATAATGACTATTGTCAAAATGGGGTAGACCTCATCTATGAAGCTGTTAGCGAGGTTAAGCATTTAAAAGAGTAGCTGAACGACCCACGGGGGGCGGGGGGCAGTGTTTGCTTTTTCGAGATCTACCCTGCAATGACGGCAGCAAATGTTCAACCGGCCATTTACACACATCATGACGCTTCTTGTCGCTGCTAGGGAGAGTTTCCAGCCAACCACACGGCGATTAAGGGACCACCGACGAACACTCTCACCCTGCATACGTGGGGGAAATCGGAGCGAAGTCTCGTATTCGCGGATGTAGCTATGACGACACATTCAGTAATGCCCAAACATATGTTACCGACGGTGTGAAGAGATCTTTCCTTGAAGTAGTAATGTCGTGACGCTCATGAGTGTTACCTTGATACCCAAGAACCTACTACCGATAACCCTATTGCTTAGACAAGCAAACGCAGTAAGGTCTTACAGGCTGCGAATAGCAGGCCGTTGTAATCATCTTCCAGGCGACAATAAGATCAACCCCCACACATCGTATCGCGTGCGCGGGCTCCATGGACTTGAGAAACCGTTCAGAGTACGAGCTCTTCACCGTGATAATAATCTGCCAAACACTCATGTTGGCTAAGTCGATGAAGAGTAGTCGAAGCTTCCATCGGATTCGTGAGATGACCTGGAAGCTGCAAGGAGAAACTCGCTCTGCACAAGTTCGCTAACATCATGCAAGCAGTAAATACAGTATTCGGACCTGTTCAGCGCCGTCGGCACCTTGACGAGCTGTTCCGTAATCTTTAGTGTCTGAAAGCTGGCCCGATTCGTGAACTCGAAGAACATTTTGCCAAACGAATATTAGATCTTATTCGGCAGCATTTACTCCTTACGAATGCCTCCCTGATGCTGGAGATCATGCTTCGTTGATGATACAAAGCGAGGCAACGTTCGAGAGTAAGCACAATTAATTTGATATGCGATTGAAGGCTGCTGGCGGAGTTATTTAGCTTTTCGATCAATGATGAAATGATCCGGTCGTAACTCCCAGACGATAATTAGTTCCGCTCGTGGCCACCAAATGGACACAGCTGAAGGCTGTGAGCAGCACGTCACAGATGCAATATCCAAGGAACTCGAGACACCAGTGAGGCTCAGGCAACTGAGAGAGCTTTCCACGTTATATGCGGATTTGGCTATTAGCCTTGATCTCATTTTCGAAATGATTGGGTTCTGGACCGGTATCAGTCAAGAAATGCATCTACTAGAAGAAAGAAGCCAAGAAAGTCTTATCTCTCTGTACGCTTCCTTTCTCTTGGGTCATTCCACTTCAAGTCTCAATCTTAATACTAATCTGCGCCTCTATTCAAACCACGTTCGCTTCCTCTTGAGTTGACCCAAGGATTGTTGATGGAGCAGCTTGAGTCGTGTTGGTGTTTTCTGTAACTTGACTACCGAGACCCACCATGCGTAGCTGTCGTCTGAAGCTTGACCTCATCGCTTCTTCTTGATTTTCCCGCATGTTAGGCGCGATATTGTGTCTCCTGCGGCTGAGAGAGAGCTTCCGAAGCACGGGGATTGACGCGGCCATGATGGTCGCTGCGATCTCAGCACTTTCCCATATAAAAAGACCCCCTAATTTATCTATAGAGTAGTTAGATTACACGGGAATATTACAAAAACTAATCGTACGAAAGTCAGCACTTACTATTATCCAACGGATTGAAACTGAAAAGATGAAATATCTTGACAATTCCTGTTGCTCCAGCACTTCATACATGATTAGAAATTGAAAGCAGCCCGTAATAATGGCAGAGGAAAAACTAACCCGAATCCCATGCTCATGGCCACACATATACCAATTCTGTCCTTTGTGCTGAGGTGCAGCGGCCATATGATCTTCCATGGCAATAAAGATAGGAGGAAGTCCAAAAAGACTGAATAAGCTGATACATTGAGCTGTGAGTGTGATTTGTAGACCCGAAAACTGCGACATACTCAAGCATACCGGAAGCAAAGACAGCAAAGTTGAGTGCCTGTCTACCTGTCATGCATGGCAAATGAGAACGAGGACCACATGGATTTTCGAATAAGGGTACCCATGTCGCCACGGTAACGTTCATGGTCACCATGATGAACCACAATAGCCATCGCAATTTTTCGGTGACGAGCTGCAAAAGAGTGAAGATGAAAGATGTCTTGGCAAGCGACCATGCCATATTTGCCATGACTCCAGCTACATGGCTCATGTCGGCATTCTTTTTAACCGAAAGAACGATAGGAACTAGAGATGTGGCATTAAGCACCGCGACTCGGAGGAATAGCTGGGTAGCGAACAGTATCTTGACTTTGAGATTAGTAGAAGACGCATGATAGGAGCTTGAGATGCTTACCCATGCAACAATGATGCAATAGTCATCTAGCAATAGTCGGTAGGTCATAGTATGTAAAATCCGAGTGAATAATCGAAGGCCGAAAATCCCAGTCGCGAGTACGAAGAGTATTGACAGAGATGCAATTTGCCTCACGACGATGTTGTCTAATGGCGGAGCCATGAATGCCTGCGGCAAATATCAATGAGTTTTATGAAAGTGATGAGAAGATGACAAGAGAATGATTTCCATGTGACGGCAAATGTGGGATAGGGTGGAGCTTCGTCGAACTACAGACAGAGGGGAAATTTTAAGATCATACCTCCAATCGAGGTCTCCTATCAAGTAATCTAATAATCTTTGTAAAGACAAAGTACCGAGCAGAGATCATTGATGGATTTTTGTTGCAATCACCTCTTGAGCATGGCCAGAATATGGCAACACGTGGGCGGCTAACCCATCCCTGAATACTTCAAGTTTACTTCGTGGCTGGTTACTTAGTTTGCCCAGCCCATATTACCGACTTAGTCCAACTGTCAGTTACAGGATTAGCGGAGGTATGTGTAAGGTGTGTGCTTCCCTTACAGGGGCTACTGAGACATTCTGTCAGTCACATCATCGTTCCGTCAGCATTTACATTCACTATTGTGAAAACCCGACTTTCGACCGCAGAAATTGGTGGAAGTGACTGAATTATGCGGTAGGATACTAGACTGAATTATGCCCTACGAAATATCACTAAAATGAATTCGCCTATACGACTACGGCAGTGACATTTGGTCGCCTGCAATGGCTTATGTGGCTTGCCTAACCGTAAGACTAGTTTGAAGGTGCCCATCGAAAACCCCCTAATTATCTATATTGCATAAATATATCTCACATGGTTGATTACGGATGGATGCTACATCCATCCATGATTTCCCCAGTCACCACATGCGTGTGGAACACTTCGTAATTTCTCGAGGGTAAGCCATATAGTTCGGGGGCATCAAAGCACTGATGAACGCCGAGCACTTGCTGTAGCCTTCATTGATGACGTCTTGGAGACATGTCTGCTCGAAATTTTGTCTTACCTCAGCCCTAGCAGACTGGACTCAAGAGTCAAGGGGGACGGGGGGTAGTGTATGGTCTCAGAGCTCGGAAATTGCATAAAGGCGATCTTTGAGCCCGAGGCTTTTTACGTGGGCCTCATTCCTCTCCAGTATCTTTGCGCCTAGGCGATGGCAATCGCTCTTGAATTCAACAAACTTTCTGCCAGAGTCAGTGCATGTGTTATGAGAGAGGGACACATCTCAGGCCGGCTGTAATTTGCAACGTTCAATAGGTAGGCTATCCAGTTTATTGAGGACAAGAGCCAGTTCAAAAGAGTGGGACAGAAGGTGCAAAGCTCGGACCTTTCCATTAATAAGTAGAGACCTTGCGTTTAGACTCCTACGGTTTCAAAGTATCTGTTGAACCAAGATACCGCTTGATAAAGAGCTTGTTCTTTTCCGAACCTCTCCTTTTCGTTCTTCGGGTCACCGCGAACGGAAAAGCCATGGTGAACACCAGAAAACAGGTTGATCTGGTAGTTTTGCTTCGTTTGAGCGAGAATAGCTTCACTTTCATGTCGCTTCTCTGTTGGGAAGATGTCATCAAACTCTGCTGCTGCAATCGACAGCGGTCCGGTGATGGCAGCGAGCTCATCCGCTTCTACAAAGGACGGGTGGGCAATGAAACCGCATTGGATCCCGCTCTTGTAATGACGCACGGCATACTTGGAAGAGAATTAGGATACTGTGTAGTGTGCAATTGATATGGAAACGAACCTTGGCCCCAAAACAATATCCTGCTGCTGCAATTTTCGTAATACCAAGGCCTTTTAGGTAGTTGATGCCGGAGACGACTATTGGGTCAATTGTCTCTGAGGTGTGTGGGTTCTTCCCGCCAGTGCCCTCCTGCAGCCACTTCATGATGTCAAAATCCTCCGGCATGTTTAACGGTGCCGGATCACCATTGAACAGATCGAGGACTAGGCATGCGTAGCCCTGGCGAGCAAATGCATCGGCCATGAGCTTGCTGTTTTGCCATATTCCAATGATATCTGGAAGATACAAGACAGCTCGCTGCGAAGCCTCGTTTTCAGCGGGAAGGGCCAAGTATGCCTCGATTTTCCCACCAACCTGGACGGATTTCCCTGTTGGAGTACCCCTATGTTGAGGAAATCAGCTGATATTCGAAGATTGTTATTGCTGTGCACCTAGGAATAATCTTACTCGTGGAGTGTGCCAACAGTGCAACAAGCACCTGGTGCATTGGATGCCATTGTCTCTGCGATAAGATTCGACGAAATGTTAGTTGTGGTGAGACAGCTAGATGCTTGTTTGCGATTATACAAAGTACCAAGTAGGTATTAACAACCAAATGGATAGACAGAAGTGTGATACTCATACACCCAGACGAATATCAATCGCGTTACGGTAATCGACTCTAGGGTAGGTCATATCAAGTGTCGCCAACTGGTGTCCTAAACGGGTCGACAAAGAGTCGGGGTAGGGATCCGGCGCGCCAGCACGAATAGGAACCGATGAGCTTCGGAGTTTCCGAAGTCTACGGAACCGGGTGAGACCCACTTTCCGAAGCCAATCCCGGGGCCACACACTCCTCGCCGGGAGTCACGATAAAGGAACAGCAGGGACTATTCACATCTTTCATGCCCAAATCAACTACTGACTTCCCCTCAGCTCTGAATCATAGCCGTCATACTCATTTACCAGTCGCAACCCATCTTCAATCGGTTTATCATGCCTTCCGACCACCTTGACGACGTGCGGCCCATGTTTGAGCTCCGCGGCCGTAACTACATCGTTACGGGCGGAGCTCAGGGCATCGGTTTTGCATGCACTCGCGCTATTTGCGAGATGGGAGGGAATGTAGCAGTGTTTGATATCCAGGATAAGCCAGTCGATGAGTTTAACACACTCTCTGAGAAGTTTGGCACAAAAACTGTTTACATCAAGACGGACGTCACGTCGCAAGAGAGTATCCAAGCTGCTTTCGACAAAGTGATTGCGGAATTCGGCTCCATCAACGGCTGTGTGCCGGCGGCGGGCATTGCCATAGATAAGCCATTCCTCGATCAAACATGGGCCGAGTTCAACCGCATCCAGGAGATTAACGTGAGTCGTTTCTATGGTGTTACCCCGCAGGAGTTCATACTCACAATCAAATAGGTTCGTGGAACATTTTTCGTCGCTCAACTTGCGGCCAAGCAAATGTTGAAGCAAGGGTCGGGGGGCAGCATGGTCCTTCTAGCCTCCCAGTCCGCGCACATTGCTCTCCCCGGCTACCGCATGGCGGCATACAACGCCTCCAAGGGAGCCGTCTTCATGCTCTCCAAGGCCCTTGCCGTTGAGCTCGCACCACACAACATCCGCGTGAACACCATTTCTCCCGGTTTCGTCGACTCAGAAATGACAAGAAACGTACGGGCGTCAAAGAGTAAGCGGGAGGGAGAGCAGATGTGGCTCGCGCCGCCCAACCAGAGGCTTAGCACGCAAAACGACCTTACTGGTGCCGTCGTCTATCTCCTCAGTGATGCTGCGCGCCACACAACGGCAGCGGATATACCCATCACTGGTGGACTTCATGCAGGAACCATGGATGGTTTGATTAGTTACGACTCTTGATTGGCCCGCAAAATAGACTTCTTTCATCGTACGTAATCAACTAGAGATAATCCCGTATTGCCGCCCGGTAATAGTCTCGTCGAGCAGCTCGCCGTGCGTTCCAGCTTTTGTGTGTCAAGTGTTTCGTCAACTGCATGTGCACTGTGCAGCTGAAATGAGATCATATGTGCAACAAAGCTTACGGTCTGGGCGCAGTGTTTCGAGACGAGTCAAAGCTATTGGTACAAGAAAGCCGCGGCTATGATTACATCATTAATCTCAGTTCATCTGGTTATAATGTGCGGAGTTCTCGTGCGCTTTCGAAGGACAGTCACTAATACTCACCAACGTTATTGGCTTTCTGGTCAAGTCGAAAGACTGAAAAGCTGTCATCATGTGTGATATCAAGGAATTTAGGGTCGACATTGCACACGAAGAAGTTAGGCGCTTGCGAAGTAAACTTGAAGAGTTCAGACTTCCGAGCCGTTCCGAATCCCGTGATGCTGACCAGAATTTTGGTTCGTTGCTTTGCAGATTATGTTGAGTTGCATGGCTAAAACTACCTAGGAGATTGGTACTCCACGGCGACATTCCTCCAAAGTTGTTGGCTCAACGACTTTGACTGGTACGAAGTTCAGAGCCACATGAACGAGGTGCCGCAGTACTTGGCCACAGTTGAAGACCTTACAATACACTTCGCCCACGCTCGATCGCAGAGTCCTGAAGCTATTCCCCTGCTCGCCATTCATGGCTGGGCTGGGACGTTTTGGGAGTACAGTCAAATCTGGCGTCCGTTATCTGATCACGCCAACCTTGACAATCCATCTTTCCACATCGTGGTACCAAGCATGCCAAATTTCTGTTGGTCCTCTTCCTCAAAGCAGGCTAGCTGGAAGCTTAAGGACAACGCACGTGTTTTTGACACGCTCATGAAGAGCCTTGGGTACAACGAGTACATGGTTCAGTGTGGCGATTTGGTTCATGCTGTAGGCCGTGAGCTTGGTGCAAAATACACTGACTCCTGTAAGCTTCTGCACTGCAACTATGCTTCCATTCCGCTACCAGATGATACCCAGCTCTCAGAACGCGAGAAGGAGGACTTCCGCAAATATAGAAACTGGGTACAGCGCCATAGGGGATTTGACGTCACCGCTAGAATCCAAGTAAGATCATCCATAGTCGACGATGGATGAGATGGAACTAATTGGTTTTTATCGCATAGCCTCAAACAATTGCGCTAGCATTGAATGATAATCCTATGGGAATACTCATGTGGGTTCTTGAAAAGTACCAGGTCGCCGGTCACTCAGAGCCCTGGAACAATCCCTTGTGGACCAAGGCCATTCTGACCACCGCGTCTCTGTACTTTTTCACCGGATGTATCATGTCCTCGGTCATGCCATACTACAATCCTCCGACTTACGAGAAGTTCTCGGATCTTCCGATAGACGAAGACAATAGAATTCAAGTGCCATTTGGGTTCAGCTCCTTTTTCTGCGATACGGACGAAGCCTCCAAAAGAGCATTGAGACGATCAGTCGAGCAGAATGGGAACCTGGTCTTTTACAGAGGTTTGATTCACCGATATGCCTTTGGCAACGTAGTGCCCGGTGTTCAACTAACTGAGACTGCAGAACGCAATGACGCAGGTCATCTCGCTGCTCTACAGCAGCCAGACGGATTGGTGCAGGACATACGAGACTTGGCTAAAGAGATGTGGGGAAAGCAGCCGAAAGGTGAAGGTCCCAGTACCTTCGGAGGGTTGAAACTCTCGTTCAATCCAATTGACTCACGAGTTCGGCACGAGTATCGTACTTAAAGAGGATAGACTCGACATCTCCACACGGGCCTACCTAATTGATAAAAATCATATTTTCACGAGATACTGCGCATCGAGAAAAAGTCTTGAGTCTCTGTGAGATAGTCATGAAGAAGCTCGAAATATCATACTCCAGTCTCAAAATCCAAATGAGCTTGTCTGGTCTACCTTAGCATGTACTGTTTATGGAACTCCACCGTGTGACAATTATGAAGGAACTCCTAATTATTGCACACTTACTTTGCAATACATTGGACTACATGGTAAAGGGAAGTAGTATTAAAGCGCCATTCAGCCGCCAATGCCGAGCCGACATCATGCTCCCTTATAGTTCGGCCGAATCACACAATTCCCGAAGGTCTCGCAACAGTGAGAAGCGGGGTGAAGATGCAGTTTTCGCTGTAAAGCTGTTTTGTGTGTTTGCTCGTTTCAAAATAAGGTAGCACCTAACCTTGCGTACCGCCAACTGAAAGCTTGTCAAGACGTAGACAGCTCCAAATAGCTCCAAATCAAGGTAGATCGAGAAAAGAAGGTTTGAGCAAGTGTCTATATTTGGCACAGTTGTGTGCATCAATTCGGGTATGGCCCCGTCGTTGACGTAGGAACCTCTGTCTGTGTCAGTCTGGCCGGTTTGTCTCGATAGATCGGACGGAGCTTCTTATAACGAAAGCCCACCCGGTACATTGAGGCTCAAGGACGCAGGGGAGTATCTGTCAACCCTTCACGGTGAGAGACAATGGACGCCAAGGATTCACAGTCCAACCCGCGCAACGACATTAGCCTCGAGTCGCTGCACCCGATTGAGCCCAACGCGGATGGGAACGTTGACGACAAGAAGGACATACCGATCATTGCCTCGGCATCGCCGCCACCTACCATCGCCAATGTTAACATACTAGACGAGGAAGATGCGCAGTCGGGCCCTGACTCGAGCCAGGTGGAAAACGAGAAGTTGAAAAGGCGGGCACGCTGGGCTCTCTTCATTATGTCCTTCTTCATGGGAGATGTTGCGGATGGGCTCGGCCCATTTCTTGGCGTTTACCTACAACAACGTGGGTGGGAACCTGGGCTGCGTGGTATGGTGAGTACGGCGGGCGGTGTTGCTACCATCATAGCAACGGGGCCGATCGGTGCGCTTATAGATGCAACGAAGTGAGTGGTCTTACCCCCCACGGACTTATCAAATCCCATACTCCGGTATTGTCACAAGTTAGCTGATACTTGAGGCCACTAGGTACAAGCGATTTCTCGTCGCTGGCTGCGCCCTCCTCGTGGGTGTTTCTCAAGGACTCAATCTTGTCTCCACACATCCGGCCCTCGTCTTTTCCACGCAAATTGTGTCTGCCGTCGCAGGCACAAGCATGATGCCTCTTCTCGTGGCGCTCACACTGGGAATCTGCTCCCCTGACCAAGAAGGCAGCAATACGCAGAACAAGAGCAAGCACAGCTTCCGCGTACTAAATGGGCGAAATCAGGCAGCTAACCACGCGGGCAACATGGTCAGCGCGGGTCTAGCTGGGCTTTTGGGGTCGAAATTCGGCTTGAACGCGGTCTTCTATCTCGTCATGGCATTCTGCGCAACAACGATAGCAAGTGTTTTCCTCCTACCGGAGAGAGCAGTCGATCATGCAGCAGCAAGAGGAGGGCCTGCTCCTGACCAAAGAGCGGGTAATGCCCATCGAACGCAGGAGAGAGGGGAGGTAGACATCCATGACTTCACAGAAAGGTGTGACATGCCACCTCGTCAGACTCCGATTGCCAGTCCTAAGGCCAGCTTCCGTCGATTGAGTCTGAAGCCCAAGTTCACTTACAGCTGGATCAAGATCTTTCAAAACAACTGGCCTCTTGGTATTGTCGCCATCACAATATTCATGTTCCACCTCGGCAACGCTGCGATTCTTTTCCTTTACGGCCAGGCCTTGGTGGCCGCAGGCGAGGGAGACCCTGCCGGAACCACGGGCCTAACCGTCATCATAGCACAGGGCACAATGGTCATCGTCTCAATCCTGTCTGCTTGGGCATCCGGCCGTTACGGCTACTGGTCAGCTGTTCTGCTCTCGTACTGCGTCTTGCCTGTCCGCGCCGCTGTCGCAGGCCGTGTTATGAAGGGCTGGGGCGTGTGGCCAGTCCAGATCCTCGATGGCATTGGCGCAGGTATCCAAAGCGTAGCAATTCCAGGGTTGCTAGCGGTCATGATGGCTGGTACTGGGCATGTAAATATCACTATGAGCATTGTCGGTGGCATCACTCGACAGACTGGTGCCGCTATTTCGCACTCGTTGGCTGGGTGGGTGGCGCAGGTCAGGAGCTACAGCTTTGCGCTTTACCTGATGGGTGTCTTCCCTCTTGTCTCTGTATTCTTATGGGCTACCTTTTACAAGATTCTTCGGCCAGTGATGGACAAGAAACTTGGGGAGACCAACACGTAGCCCTGGTCCTGGATTACCAGACACGAGCAGTATAGTTGTAATGACTCCATTTCTTTGCTCTGAGGACAGACACATGTGCTCATTTCTCTTTCGCGATTAATCATATGCAAAAGCCGAATCAGAGGTATAAGACTAGTCGAGATGGGGAATACAAGTTGTCCATCAAGTTAACGTGGTTCTGTTTACCACTACAGTGCTCCCTGCTCCTGTGTCCTTCTACTCCTGTAGCCCCAAGTAATCTGTCAACGCCTCAAGCTTCTTCGTTTTTCTTGATCCCGAGAACAGGCTCAGAAAAGCCAACTTCGCACTCGGAAGGCAGTTCAACCCCATAATTATCAGACTCAAGTTCACCAGTCGTCTCGTTAACGACGATCCATCTCCTGTTCTGCAGATCGCCGTCCTGCGCCCGATCGTTGAAGTTCTGCGGCGCAAAGACAATGCTGCTCACAGCCTCGCTATAAAGTGTAACGGGGATATCCTCGGACCTGGTGAAGTGATGCATACCCAAATTGAACCAAAGAACGATATCTTCGTTTTCGACACTCTCGCCATCAAAAAATTTCATGAAGTCTTGTTGGGGCTTCAGAGGCAAGTTGACGTTGGAGTGACTGTTCGCGTACGGCTCGGTGTCATGCTGTCTCGAGAGCGCGAGGTGTGACTTAGCGAACGGCGTCTGGTACTTCGTCCAGGGAGAATTGAGCGGCGTGAGATGAATATTGGACTTTCCGGGGACTATGCGGTAGCCGCGCTTTTCCCCCCACGCGTTCGTGGCGTTGGGATTAACAATGCAGTACATTGCCGCGTTGTTTGGTTGCCAGTTGAACTGTTGCTCGTCCGTCATTGTAGACTTTTGCAGCTGCATCTGCTCAAAGGATCCAAGCTCTGGATACCAAGGCTGGCTCGTATTGACTAGAACGAGCTCGCTGACTTCAAGACTGTTTTTGGTGTCGAGAATATCAAAGTCGGCCTTGTAGGTGAGAATATGATCGTGTAGTGATCCCATCGTCGCCTCCTGGATTCTGGGACCAAACTCTTCCTGGTCTGGGTAGTAGAATGAAGATTGCAGGAATCCCGATGCTCGGACTGTGACCTCGAGACTACCGTCAACGTGGAAAGAGTAGTCGAACATGTAGTCGTAGTTTCCCACAGTAGCTACCGATCGCATAGTCAAAGCCGAGGCCTTGACTGTGCCCAGATAGCTGAAGCCGTACTCATTACTACTACCGTATCGGTGGCGTGAGACAGGATAGCCAGCATCGGCTTCGAAAATGCATATCGCATCTGTGCTGACGACAGATGAGTTGCCTTCGTGGTGCGTGACGTTCCAGAAAGTGCTGCCAAAGGGGCAATCATACCCCTCGACCAACGTGCCCAGGTAGGTACCAAGGCTGTAGTACGTATCGTGGTACACTGTTCCAGCTGCCTTGGGTGTAAAACCAGCATATTGTGCAGCAGCTTCCTGTAGCGAAAGCTCGTAGATGATCCTTTCGCCCTTGAACTTGATGTCATAGTACATCAGCCCAAGGGTTCGAGAGTACGAGGTGTAGAAGGACCACCCCATGTATTCGATGTATTTCTGTTCCTCATCAACCTTATACCTCTTGCCGCCAACCTCGAGGCTTTGAGGCGCTAGCTTGTTCTCGAGGTCTCTGACTCCCATCTCAGGCTTATAATCCAGGAAACCCCAGTCGGGAGTCCGGCTCTGCTTAAAATGCTCCTTCAGCTCTCCTGCCTCCCACGCGGTCCGCAGAGCAGCGACGGTGGGAAAGAACTTCTCATTCGTCACGATGCCTCGTAATTTGTACTGTGAAGCATCTGTGCCGGTAACGTCTAGCATAACGGAGAAGTCTAGTGGCGTAAGATATGTCGCTGTATTGGGATATCTAAACATAACCGTGCGAAATGCTTGGGTGCCATCGTAAGACAGGGGCGTACCGCTGGTGGAAGTGAGGGTAGTCCGATTATCGCTCAAGCCGTAGTAAACTCCGCCAATGAGTTCAGACGTGATGTCGGTGATGTTGCTCATGATAGACACGAGTAGCGGCTCGGAGGCTACCAGGCGGGGGCCGTCAAAATAGCGACTGTTGTACGGGATCTTGCCACCACTGCCGCCGTTGAAGATGTAGTCGAGCTTCTCCACCTTGGTTCCGTTGCCGACGGGAAGAGGTCCGACCATGTACTCCTGTGAGTCTGGGATCTCCAGGCCTCCGCTGAAGATGACTACTCGCGCATATTTTGGCGGCGGGCTAGCGGTACCACCGAGGTACGGTAGGACAGTGGACTTATTGGTGTGGAGAGTGTCGATCCAGTAGACATAGTTGTCCGTAATCGTAGCATTGTTGGGGTCTGTGAGGTTCAGACCTGTTGCCGGATCGTGGAGTAGATTCCACACAGCGAGGTTATCATCAGGGGAGATGGGAGCCCAGACGTTGACTTTCGGTGCGTTGACCTTGGGTGCGGCCTCGTTGATGTTGCAGGTTGTGACATTCGCTGCCCGCTTGAACAGCCCATGTTGTCTCGTCTTAGAAGATGCCTCGACTACCACACCAAGGGCTAGAAGACCTAAGAAAGACTGTCTCAAAAGCATTTTCGCTTGGATATGATAGGTGCAAGGGACTTCTGTTTGGCTTCCTAAAAGACTGTCAGATTATGAGATGAACTCGGCCGACCTCTCATCTTTATTGCCCAGGAAGATCCGATGTCGCTGAGTGTAGATAGTGAGGTCTTCATGATCCGAGATAATAGGCCAATCAGCCACAGCTCAGGTCAAGAATTTGCCAAGATTCGGACGTCGCGGCAGGATATCCAAGTCCAAGTGGTCGGTAGACGCCAGTGGTCTTAGCCGAACGACGCGGAAACCTTTTATCCCACCGGGCCGGTATAGAATCTTGATCAAGTGGTATCGATAAACAAGAGTTCTTGGCTAGATAAAGAGAGCGAGATAGGCAGTTTCCCTCATCTGACATGCATGCCAAGACTTATGACGGTGCTTTTGTATTCTAGCCTTGCATTATCAAGCTCCCACGGTCGATGGTGACATGCAAGGTCGTATCCTGCCATTCCATTCTTATCAGGACGTCTGTTGTATCTCGGGTCCTCGTCCAGTGCCAATTGCAGCTCATTAACTTCACAGTTTCCGATACGTAATGCCTTCCCGACTGAACCTTTTTCTTGGATTAAGCATTGCCGTGACGTGGCGGCCTGCTTCCGGTACGATGCGAGATACTTGGTCTGTTCTCTGAAGCTTCCGATAAGTTTGTTGATCAGCGATGCGGGGTTGCTGATTGAGCTACCCCGCCAGATTGCGATGACAGCTGAAAGTGATTCGCGGCTTGCGCCTTGACTTGACCTACCATTTTGAGGCGTGAATAAGATTAGAATTGGCAAGGTCTCTTTTCAGCTCTCCGCGGGAAGACTGACAGTGATTCAGATCGCATAAGTGATTCAGAAATATCAACACTCGGGCTAGGTAGGCGAACAAAGCGGTATCATTACTGAGTCCTGTTTGAACTTAGTCAGCAACTGTACCAACCGCATTTAGAGCTGAATCACAAACTGAGATCACAGATGAACACTGCTAGCTGGACTGTTTGCTCCTCCACTGTCATAATAAACGACCGATCCGAAGTCGGCTGGTGGCGGCCGACAGTATGATATGTGCGTAGATAAGAGACGGAAGAGCTGTTGATTGTGTGTCGTTCTATCAAGATAATCTTTGCTCCACCCCCGTCTCCGAGCCCTCCGGAGAACTCCCGATTACCCCGCGCTGGTCTTTAGAAAACCCGGGGTTGGCCACCGGCCCGATTCGTTACCTCCTGAATACCTCAAATCTAGTCCCATCAAGTACGAGCGCTAGGATTGGTTGACACTATAAATTGGTCAAACTCTCACTCAAATCAAATAGTTCACAGTCACACTTCCCTCCCCACTGGATTCTTCGCAAGTCTGCCTCTGAGGCCTTGCTGGCGACGTGACATTTGACTGGTGCTTTGACCCAACCAATGAGCTTTCTATTACTTCTTTAGCCAAAAGTATTGATTAGTTCGCCATGAAGCATAGGTCAATATTTGCACATATATTCAACAAACTTGTCAAGAAACTTCGCGACGTACTTTCAGTTGGTTCCGAAGACGCCAGGCGATCACAAACCTTCAGGTCTAAAGTCATCGATTTAGGAGGGTGCTGGGTGGAACAGTTAGGCAAGCGATGTTGAAAGTATTGTGAATCGCAACCATGGATATCATTCTTATGATTGACTAACTAATAGGGTATTCTGAAAAAGTATTATTTCATCGGATTCGTAACTCGTCCTGCCACTTCCGGCTCTTTCTTATAATAAACTGTTCATCTTCGACGTAGCCATGTGAAAAAGTCGCCCTTTATCCTATGCCTTACATGCTGATTGAAGCCATAGGTGATTGCATTCGCCAAGCCGATAAACTGACTTGAGCTCTGCAGCGCCGCTAGAACACGACTTTGCGAGCCATTTCCAGACGCCTCCATCAATCTGTTGACGAGGCCCGGGATCCAGAGCACCACATACATGACCGGGTAAGCGTTGAGGAGCATCATGCGCTTGATCTCACGCTCGACTTTCCTCGTCTGCGTTCGGATGGGGAAGTCGCTCATCATTGTTGCGGTCACGTTCTGCGGCGCGCTCTTTCTGCTGTCGACGTGATTGAGGGTCGGGTTCGTCGGGAAGTCTCGGGATTGCATTTCCCGGGTCCCCGGCATCTTGAATGATAATGCTGATAATGTAGAGCTTCTGCTCCTGTGAGTCTTCTTCCAAATGGATACCGACGGCCGCCTCGGCGGTCCGCTATCCATGCGGTATTGAGCAAATTGTGCTTGGGCAGCAATTGCTGCTGGTGGGAGCATGTCCTTCTGAAGGTGTGATGGGCCCCCGGAAGCGCTCTTGTGCAGCTTATCCTCTTGATCGAGGTAAGAGAACCGCGCCTCGGAGGCTTGGCTCATGTCCATATCATGGTCGTCGAATCGTGATATCCTTGCCGACATCTTCCGGCCCGGTTCTTGCTCGCCTGTCGGCTCTTCGTCGATCTTGTCTTCAGCGAAGTGTGCCATTCTGACCGCCGATGGCCGCCTGCCGCCTGGTTGTACTTGGACTTCCTTATCTTCATCGACTTCAGTGGCCGATGGTCTTCTGGCCATGGCAGCTGGCGCGCTCCTCGGGGCGACAGGCGGCGTTTGCTGAGCTTGCTGGGTCGGCGAGAACTGTGGCAGCTCACCCCAAGTCGGGTTCGCTCGCTCAAACTGGTCCATCTCCAGCTCGGGGGTATGAATTGATTCGAATCCCTGCTTCTTCCGTATCGATGATGTGACAACGTTGCCGTTCGAGTTTCCGCTATTGTACAACGGATCAGATGTGCTGACCATTGTGCGAAAGTGTCGTCCGAGGTACCACCAGACGTAGAGGTAAATGAGAATCGTGGTGAAGATGATGCCGAAGCGCCACCCGTGCGTTAGTGCGTATCGAAGATCGGGCCGTTCTCGGGTTATCCAGCACCAATTTCCGCTCACGGGTTTCATGGTACCCATGAGAGTTGCTGTCGTGCTGGTGATGAGCGGTACGACCCAGACGGAGAGGCAGATCATGACCTTCCGGAAGGTCGATGCATTCGGCATGTAGGTTTTCCGTGTTATGGTGAGGAAGGTGACGACCGCAATGGCGAGGATAGAGAAGTCGGATGCCTGTACCGAGAGCTGGCCGACCATGCCGTTGAGCACGCATGCTGCGCCCGGTTGAAGTTCTTTGTTCTTGATGTAGATGATGCCCGAAATCGTGTTGCCAAGTGAGTTGATGAACTCTTTTCGTTCGACAATCGCAGTCAGCGTACGCATTCTTCATTTTACAAGTTGGATTTGGCCGAGGGGCAGAACTTACCGGCTAACGTCAGGTTCAGGACGAGAGCATGGCGGAAAGATCGCTGATGCTCATGGTAGAGAGCGAATGAGATTAATACACCTGTTGTCGCGAGGAACGAAAGTATGCTGCCCGTCAGTGTGACAGATGCGACTGCCGCATCGAAGGCCATCGTGAACCCGCACGCCAATGGATGTTGGTTGGCATCCACGCGAGCCTCGCGGGCGACGGGTGGAAATGGGTATCATCTTGTACCAAAAGCCAGTGCGCTGCTAAACCAGAACCGTGGACTGGGCGGGATTGGCTGTTCGTTACATTGATGGAGTCACGGGGCTAAGGTGCGAGTCATGAAGTCGTTGATGGACGTGGGGCCTTCCGGATGCCCCTGTGCTTTCTATTTATTGTGTGATAGACGTCCGTGATGCCATCTGAACTTGGTCAAGGCCCCCAGACGAGTGCCTAATAGGCAGGACGTAAGTCGTCGAAAGACGTGCGGTTAAATGGCTTTGAGTTTGCGCGATTAACATCAGCTGGGTAAGGCAATGCTTAGCCTCCCAGACTTGAGGCTTCCCTTGAGGCTGATGATACGCCTCAGAGAGTTCCGAGATACCACCTAGGGTACCACGGACTGGACAGCCAACTCTGCCAGAGTTGCATGTGAACTAAGGCAGGGTCTCCTTAATCAACACTTGGCGTTTTGGAACGTAGTACCCAGCACTCTGACCCACTGCATAGTCCGAATATCGTTAGCAATTGCGCAGTCCCACGTGGGGTTTTGTGTCAGATTTCCAAAAGCGTTCCCCCGACTTAGCCGTGAAAAGATGAATGCATCCATCTTCGAGCGGCAGCCCGTCATCTCAACTCTGTGGCGCGCGTCTGTCGCCAACCTACCAGCCTTTTGGGGTGCGAAATGGACGGGATCCCCTTCCCTTCTCTCAAGCGAGCGCGTTACGGACTCTTCAGCTCTTGCAAAACTCAATACACACAGCGATCAGTACCGACCATGCGTATCAGCGTCTCAGGCAGCCGATCACGCAATTCCATTGGTGCCGCATAAGTCTGGGCAGAAACTCTTATGAAATACTTGCACTGATTAGCCTGTAGGCTCTATGTGAAGACGCTAGAAGCCTGTCAACAGGCCCTTTGAGAATGGGAGGCTTGTCTCGGCACCCATTCATCCCGCTAAAAGCCTTGCTTAATGTGGGCAAAGCAATATCAAGGTTTAGACGGAGTGGAGACCTTCGAACCATCGCGGCATCGCAACGTCTTTTACCCCTGGGTATGGATCGGGGTCCCTAGTTCGCTTGCAAGCCTTTGGTTGATTGATGACAGGATAACCTTTGCAAGACAAAGCCCCAAGTTTCCGAAAACGACCAAGGACGAACACGCACGGGGTTTTCTCGCCGACAAAGTCGGACTTTTGAGATATCCCTCGCTGAAAATATCTGCCCTTTCTGCTCTGCCGTCCGACTGAGAGCAAAGTTTAGGCGTTTCATGGCTCTATCCCCGGGCACATTCGTACAAAACTCAAATCAACCGCTTGCACTCTTTGTCATCGCATACTTTCTGCTAAGAGAGAATCCAACTGCCCACGTATCCGTCAAGAACCTCCACAGTCCACAAGCCGGCTATTATTCCCTTGTCGGCGTGGCCCTTGACCCCGGTCGTGCGTTCTTCCGATTTCGCGCGTCTCTCCCTCCCTCCCGTGATTCTCCTCCTCCCCCTTCCCGCGATTGGCAACTGGGAAACTGAAACATAGGCGAGAGGAAAGAGATTTTTGCCACAGTCGCGCGCAAAATTGAATGCCCGCGGATATGCCCGCAAATAAAGGAGGTTCTATTTTCGAACCTAAGCCGCCCTGCCAGCCCTGCCTGGCACTGCTGAGTGGTCAACCGCGCGGGAATCGGGGCAAAGCCCAAGTCCGGTTTAGCCGTGCCGTGCAGTGCTTCTGCCAACTTACCTGCCAAGCGCGGTAGACAATTGATTGCATTTAATTACGCTAGTGTCTTTAAGGTGTGATTGCCATCCAGGTCGGGCGAGGGAAAGGCTGCCAAGATCACTTTCGACTGAAGTTGTGCCGAGGCCGACATGCGGCCGATTAGTAGGTATCGTGAGCAGACAATCTGCTTGATCAACATCGGTGGCCCATACTTTGCACCCAAGCCGAAAAATCAAGACAAAGTCATTCTCCTCTCTTCTCGTGATTCTGGACCTTCAATATTGATTAAAGTTGTTCAAGAAATTAATTCCCGATTTGCTTGGGATTCTGAGAGGGGATGGACTCCGCTGTGAGGAGGGGCGAACTCGGAAGGGAAGAGGAGGAGCGAAAAGCACAGAGCGCGCGGCGACACACGCCATGGGCTGCGGCCGGGAACTTCAGACGTGAGCATGAGTCGTGAAAATGTCGTGCCTGATATGCTCAGCCTTGGTGTCCCGAAACAATGGGTTCACCCTGATATTACTTCACGTGGTGATAATCGACATTACTCCCGCATCTCTGGGCCTTTGCAAGTAGCCGGCCTGTCGCGTGTCGCAGGCCCCCTGAGGATCCCCCAAGACTTCCGCATCGGGTTGGAAAAGCTGGGGGGTTGTCTACCAAGAGTCGGAGAAGACCAAGAAGGCCCGCCACCATGATTCAAGGCCGTAGTTTGCATTGCCAGATGGTAGGCTTGCGAAGTTTGCCCAAAGGCTCACGCTTTGAGGATGTACTTAGGCCACCAGTATTGAGAACTATCGCAATCCCTTCAGCAAGTGCAAATAGAGTAGGCGATAATTGAACGGAAGATGGTAACAAAGAAGGAGTTTTAGCTTGGTTAAATTGAACTTTAAAATCTCCCGAGAGTGTTAATAAGTTGTGCGGGATTTTCAGCCCAACTCTGTCCTATCTGCCTACCGTATTCTTGTCTTGGCAGTTACTTTTTGACTTCTATTGGAGTTCCTTACATCTGAGCAGTTATTAGCCCGGCCTTGGAGGTTGGCATGTTTCAATGCTGGCTAGGGATCACAAAGGCACTGGCCCCAAGCGAGACATGTCAAGAAGGGGCGTCATTGTACATTGTCTTTCGTCAATTAGCCTCCATTATCGAACTTACGATATTATCTAAAGAAGCTGTATATTCGCTTATTTGATATTACCCAAATACTCTCCGGAAATATGTTACCCAAATCGTATGAAGGATAATGGGCCCGTCCATCATGCTTAGTCCAGCTTCAAAACCCACTTGCCCTTCAGCTACAAGAAAGTCAGCAAGCAGTCACACAATCAAGTTCAAGAATGACTTACTTGACCGTCGTGCATAGTCTGCACTAATTCCTCCAAGTCGTCGATTTTGCCCACGTGGACATTGGGAACGACCACACGTCGTCTGACAAACTCCAATGCCTCAAGAATATCGGCACGCGATCCAACAGAGGAGCTCAGGATCTTCCAACCCTTCCCGATAAGCCAGATGGGATTAAAGTTTACCTTCGCCTCCCAAGGTAGAATGCCAACACACATCAGCGTTCCGAACGGCGCCAGCAACTCAAAGGCATCCTGGTAAGCAGCAGTTGCCGTAGCTGCCACCACCACTGCCTTTGCCCCATAGCCTCCGGTTGCCTTTCTGACTTTCTCGGCCAGAGTTCCAGGCTCGGTAACATCAATGTAAACCTCGGCTCCCTGGTCTTTACAGATTTTACCCTTCTCCGGGCCAGCATCGACGCCAATGACGCGGTAGCCCATGGCACGGGCATACGCGACGCCTAGGGCACCTACACCTCCTCCGGCTCCCGAGATGGCGAACCACGAGCCCGGCGTAACATGGCAATTCTTAATCGCCTTGTAAGCAGTGACACCCGCACAAAGGATAGGCGCAACCTCCTCGTCAGGCACCTCGTCAAACTGGGCAGGAAGTCTCGCCAAGTACCGCAGCGGCGCAAGCGTATACTGAGCGAATGTACCGTCGTACGCTCTACCAGAGTGGAGTGTCTTTTCACAGCGCGTCTCACCCTCATTGACGAGGTCTACGCAGGCCTCGCAATTGCCGCAAGTATCGCGAGTCCAGGCGACACCCACTCGCTGTCCAACTTGGACCGATTGGTCGAGGGCCGCAATGTTAGAGCCTAGGGCGGCAATGCGACCGACTCCTTCGTGGCCGAGAATCTTCCTATCGAGGGGTCCGAAATGGCCCATGGCCATACCGAGATCGGAACCACAGAGGCCCGTCACTGATAGGCGGATAAGAACTTCATTCGGTCCTGGAACTGGCCGCGGTTCATCCCGCACCGCAAACGTAGGCTTCCCATCTGAGCCTTGAGGCGACTATAAATCGTAAGTCTCTGCAGAGTTCGATGGTGTGAAGAAGACAAGACGGGTGGAACAGTCTGAATGGTGCATGTGAGGTAGCTTACAGTCAAGACAGCAGCTCGGTGTGTCTCCATAATAGTGCTTCGTCGAATAAGATAAGAATAAGGTAAGTATACACAAGGCTGTACTTTAAAGAATGGCGTGTTAAGTTGAAGTTGAGACCAACCGAACTAGTGCTGCTCGAGGAAGATCTATGATGTAGGTCGAGATTTCCCCGCTACCTCCAGGAGGGTGTGTAGTGGGATAGGAGTTCAGACGGGTCGGAAACACTTTTCCGCATATCGTCGGTTCGAAGGTTCCCCTCATTCGAAATTTGACCTCGGTGTTATTCAGCCATAATGATAACTGACTATCTCAGGTATATGTGGCCCGGTGGGTTGGAAGTTTCGAGCGACGTCATCGTGCTTCGATGCATGTATCTGTGCGGAATCAGAAAAGAATAACATTGACTTCAGCCGAAATTCTGCCAAAGGTCTCCACCGGACTTAGTTCTTGTTTGTATGACTACATGTATGGAACAGTCAGTACCTTGTTATGAGTACTTGAGCATGCCTTGAATCTATCGTAGCGGCCCTTGTTCCTAGGCCTCTTTTGTTCAAGACTCGTACGATAGGCACCGCACTTGATGAACGATTACCCTGGGAGCCTCATAAAGCTGCATGCTTGGAAACTTATCCCTAGTTGCGACTTTGCCGCAGAGTCCTGATTCGCTCTCCCAAAGCAAGCTCGTCCGCTTGTATCCGTTACAACTGCTCCAACGTCTGCCTCCTGTCCCTCAAGAGTTGCTCTTCATGTAGCAGGTGCTCCAGCTCAGCCATGTCTGCAATCGGGGGTTCCGGCGATGAATTCATACGATCCCCAATTATGGGCGGTGACATCCTATTTGTCGCAGATGATAGGGGCGACTTTGGGAGCGAGATCGTCGACATGACCTCCGGTGATATCGCGTCCTGCTCAACTGAAGGCGCGATCGTGTGCCTGTCATGGATATTTGGCTCGGGCGATGCGCACGGAGTTGCGTCAAGCTCGGCCATTATCTGATTTTGTTGATTTGGAAATATTGCAGGGTTCTTCTTACCGGCTTCCAATGATGTCGTGTATGAATCCAACTCATACCTGTTGGATTTGTCCCCGTCGCCGAGCTCTGGCGTGATATTATCTTGGTTATTACCATCACTCAAGCTGGTCTTCTTCCTCTTTCTCCACCAGAAGAGTAGAATTACAGCTAACATTGCCATGAGGGCAGCTCCAGCTCCAACTCCAGCCTTCACCCCTGTCGATCATTCGCTGAAGGAGGAAGAGGGGCCGCTGTTGTCACCATCAGTCGTAGATGTAGGTTCGGCGGTAGGGGCAATTCCGGCGATAGGGGATGTTGTCGTCGGTATTGCGGCTTGTGCTGTGGTTGAACCAACGTTTGTCTCTAATGTGGATGTCTCGATATTCGCGGTAGTATGTGTGTCATCGCCGCCGGAAGTGGCGGATCCAGTACGTGTGACGATGATGGCACGTGTTCTTGTCAAGGTCATCGTAGAAGTCACATCCGTCTCGGAGGCATCGAGCCAGCCATTAGCGACGCAGTAGGCCGCAAAGGGGGGCCACACATCTTGAATACAGCGTCAATACAGGGCTTATACGTCAAAGTGAGTGAAAGATGGAAAGCCTTTTCTATTGAGAGATCGGGAGAGGCATACCTTCAAATGTTATTCCTTTGGACGCGCAAGCGCTCAGCGTGCAGAAGGCCCATCGGGTTCGCATGGAGTCGTGTGTTCCGAAGCCGCAAGCGCAATTGGGATTTCTCCTTATGTAACAATATTCTAATGGAGGCGCACCCAGACAATCTAGAGCACATGAAGGAATATCGTCTATGTCTTGAGCGTATGCAAAGCGAATCGCTGCCGCGAGGACAACTGCCGTGGCCCTCATTGCGACGAAGCAGCGAGAGCCTGCTCGGGGTGTAGATCGAACGTGGAGAAAATAATAGCGAAGATAACAGCTAGAATGAAGAGTTGTTGTTGGAGGAATGATGTTTGAGAAACCCAATGGGTCCTTCTCTTGGTGGTATGTGCCTCAGTGACAGCCAAGCGCGGCCTATGGCAGAAAAGTGTTACCAGGAAAGACAAGACAGCCGACGGACCAAGCATAAAGCCGGAGTCTGCAAGGTTCTCGATGGATCATGAGAATTTTCTGCCAGACCTCATTAGGCCTCCGTCTAGCTTGTTGGTTGGGTCTAATTTGAGGCCTTGCCTGTCTGGGCTCCAATCCCACTGCTTCCAACAGCTTGTCGTCCGGCTACTCACATATACTGCGAGGCAAGGACCCGTTTTTGCAGGGAGAAGATCGAATCACTACGTTCAACGTTGCCTGGTGCCAAGTCCAGCTTCTAGCTGCGCCCTACTTGTGCAGAGCCCAGCGTCCTCGCCTGCGTTGGTTGTGAAATTGCGTTGGGCCGAGTAGATGAAGTGAATCCTCCCAATCTCAGCTGGATCAAAAGCAACTGAAATTTGCTTAATGATTTACCTGCATGTGACCTCAGCTTAACAGCTTGCAATCCAGTTTCAGCCGGCAAAGAACATCCTAACGAGTAGTTGTTTCGAATATGTCCACTATCGCATGATTGTCAATTGGTCAGGGGGTTGCTGAAGAGTTTTTGATAGTGAATTTTTACTTCGCGGACGAATGTGAGAGAGACTTGGCCTCTACTACTCGGAAGCCACGTCACGCTACACTGCCAAGGGCAGCTTCTTCTCAGACCGCACTCCACCCCAAGTCAATGTGCATTTGATCTTCACTCAAGCGAGTTCCCATGTTCAAAATACACCCAGAAGAGCAATGAGCCAATGAAGTGCAGCGCACCTGTTATTGCTCAAGTGCACATGGGCCGGCCCATCAGCTGTGATTATGTAGGCTTTTCCTCTCCGAACCTCAACCAACGTTGCGTTCCTTCTCTCGATCAGCAGATTCGTAACAATAAATTCGGCCGTATTGTGATGAGGCAACAGAGATATGTGTTAACGTTCCTTACACACCGATATCCCACAGCTCACGATCAACTTCGGAAGATCTTGCCTACGAGACAGTAGTCGCTTCGAGGGCAGTCACACGAGTATTCTTGGTTTCTCGGTGATACATACTCCTTTCAATAAATTCAAGACAACTACATGCTTTGACTGCTTCAATCTCATGTACAGTCCGGCGTTGTACTACGACTTCAAGGCGACTGGCCGCAGGCTTATGCGAAGCATGGGAAGTAAGGGTGAGCCCCCTTTCTCCAGCAAAACAACATTGTATCACGGGGAGAAAGAATTGTTTGCTGCACGCGATCAACGGCATCATGTTCGCAACGTGTTGGCAGTAATCCTATGAACAGTTCTCCAGTATGGTCTTCAGAGAGGCTCATTTGAATTGCGTCTTGAAACAGCGAAGCCAAAGCCTACTAAGGCTATCTCAAATCCAGCAACACGTAGGTAATCAAAGAGCTCAATATTTGTTGAAAGTATTTACAAGATAAGGTTTCACGCCAAAACTCCATCATGAAGAGATTCTCTATCCAGAGGCTCACTTCTCACTTAGGTGGCGAAGTAGGTGCGGCGGGCGTTGCCGCGACAATCACAACCTTTCTCTGCCGCCTCTTCTTTCTGCAGCTCCTTACGCAGCAAAACACGCATGAGCAGACCAACACGAAAAAAATTACAGGACATCCAACCACTAGGAACATGAAAAGACTGTCTTTTGTAGGGTCAGGCATACTCTCAAGTCTTGGCGGTTTGTAGTCATAAACTCCATCCGGGATCGTCTGACCAGTTGTCCACGTCGGTACTATCATTGGGCTCGCCAATGTCGGTAGCTTTGGCGTCAAGGTCGCAGTATCAGATGCATCCCAAGTCACGGTCCATGGTGTATGTATCATGAGCACTTGGTCCGATTTCGCGTCCTCGGGGTTGGAAAGGGCTTCGGTCTTTGGGCGCCATGCGGCGCACGCCATTCCATTGACCCGAGTGTAATTGAATCCACTCCACCTCTAGTCAGCGGTCAAGTCATAGACACGACAAGCAAGATTTGCAGTGATGAAGAAAATGGTGCAAGCCAACCTATTGCAGCAGTAAGCTGATGTAGGGCCCTCGGTGTATGTGTGTGCCATGCTATAATACGTCCATCCTTCGGGGCACACGCCCGGGCTGAAATTGAGCCGGCTGTACTCTGCGACGCGGTCCCATCCAGAGGGATAGCATGATGATGAGGCAGCAGAGACAGAGACCTTCGATATGACGTCGCGGTATACTTCGCTGCCGGAGATTGAAACAAGAGACCGGTGCGACGTTTTTGTCGTAGTCCATTGGTTTGAACAGTCTGGCGGCTGCACGAAAGGCGTGGTTATGGCGAGGTTTTCAGTGGTTGTGGCCGGAACGGATTCTGTGATGGTAGAAGACATGACTATCTCGCCAGGGCGCCGAAGACGCAACTGGATTGGAACGGGTTTGGTTGAACTGACGAAGGGATTTCGGGCCTGGAAATGTGCTTGGGCTTTGTCTCTTATACACGATCAAGCCCTTCAGAGTAATGCGCCAAGGAGGCAAAGCAAATATGAGCGAGGCCCTAATTGGCAAGAAAAGACATGGGCCTGGCCAGAGAGGGCAGGTTTGGGACTAGCGGGGCTTTGCATGTACATATTAATATCGAACTGCACTACGACCCCAACTCGACTTTTCTCAATACTACACAATTTCATGACACGCTCACTTCGCACATTTGATTATGACTTCAAAGACGTGTCCATCTATCAAGTAGAAACTTTACTAAGTTGACCAAACTAGTGAATGTGCCTGCAAAGTGTTAAAAGACCGCTGTGTAGCCTCAAAACCGAATAGAGTTGAAGTCCGGGTTGGGTACACTCTCTTCCAGGACTGTGCCATTGCTGAAAATTGTGCCGTTCTTCAAAACCTCGACGCGACCCGGATGAAGGCCAAGCGGCGGGTCATTAACAGTCGTCCCATTCGCATAAATGATGCCGTTGAATTGCGATACTAAGGGGCTCGGAGGCTTCCTTAAATTCTTCGGACTTGCGAGCAAAGGGGACCTTCTCGGGCTGATGGTGCAGTTCTCGCTGATTGTGTACAAGTTAAGACCGATCGCCAGAGTATACAACTCAGCACTCAACGAATCCCATCCAGGCTCGTTCTTGATCACCATGCCAATGTAGTCGACCAAGAGGACGTTGGGGTAGTATTCGTACGAGATCTCATTCACGCCCTTCCAGTAGAGTGCGGGGTTGGTAGGCAGAACGGCGATTGACTGGAGGTCGTAGGTAAACGTCGATGTCAAGGGATGCGGTGTACTGAGCCACTGGCCGATGTGGAAAATGCCATCTGGCCTTCCTCTCCACATCTTTATCGCCTTTTCAGCCATCTCTTTCGTATCTTCCTTTTCAGGCCACGCATCAGTCAAGTCGATATGATTGATGTTATAGATGCCCTCGCCAATTGAAGTATGCTTGCGGTCATCAGGAATCTCCTTAGACAGATGCTGGGTGTTCAAGAAGATAAGCACGCAGCCCTTGTTATCATTCTTGTCCATCAAATCGCCAATCTTCGACGTTTGCAAACTCTTGCCAAGTCCAGGGCACCGATTTTTGATCTCTTTGAGTTTGTCGAAGAACTTGTTCTTGATACCTTCATCCCAGTAGATGGGGCCATAGCTCGGCACATTGCGGACACCAAGCAGATAGCGGAACTGCAAGAAGATGACCTCGCCAGGATTCTCATCCGTGAATCGATTAATTTCCTTGATGACGTCGTCCAATTTCTCTCCCGTTCTCCCAAGTACGACGTCCGCAACCTCATCAGCCACGTGCATCGTCCAGAAGTCGTAGTTGCCGCAACAGTTGACAACCTGATGAATGCTGGAAACACGCAAGTCGAACCAGCGAGACCCGGCTCGCAGTTGATCATATAGGTTCAACATCTGAGTTTGTGTGTTGCCCTCGGTTCCTCCTGACAGGAGAGCATCTGTTATCTTACTCATGCCCGAATCGTGGGTGCCTGGCATCACCAAATCAACCACCCTCCGATCACGGATCGTATCCTTGATAGCGTTCATCCAGTTTCCCGGTCCATGTGAAAGTGAAGTGATGAACCCGAAGGAATCACTTCCCGTGATGACAAGTGTCACAGGAACCTCCTGCCCCGGCACCCTGTACTCGCGCTGGCCCTTGCCCATCCCGCTCAGGTCGAAAACGACGCGCCTGGGATAGGCATCAGGTATATGAGTTGTGGCACGTACGACAAACTTTTTGCCAGTGTTCCCGATGTCGTAGTATGCTTCTCCGTTGTCATCGACATTGTTGGCTTCAATGTCTTCAGTATAGTGTGCGACGTTCTGACGCGCCCTGCCAGGAGGAATATCGCCCCAGTTGAACTCGTCCATCTGGTAGCTATGTGTTGAAGTGAGTTTGAAAGGGTGCGGCGTGAGGTTGACGATGGTGATGTACTGTCTGCCCGTCGCTGCTGCATTCTCAGGGTCCATCAACAACCAGCGCATGTACTCGCCAGTTCGATCAAGATCGAGGTCGCTATAGGTTTTATCGCTCGCTTGGCAGGTATCATTGGGGTCGATGGGCGGTTCCGTTTCTTCGTCGTCGTTTGACTTGCAAACCTCGGGACACCAGGTACGAGAGCAAGCAAACTCGCACAGCTTCTCATCATTGTAATCCCCAACAGGTTTTCCAGTTGCACCGGGTACCTGTGCTGGTGGCTCTATCAGGCCTCCCTCTGAAGTACACCGGCAGATATGCAGAGGACAGAAGCCAAAGTTGCAGGCGTAGGAACAAAGCCCCTCGAAGCGTTCATAGCCTACTAGAGAGGTGCCTGCCCTACAGGCAGGTGGAAGAAACTCGGAGACGGTCGGTACGATAGTCGTCTGAGGAGTCTCAGAACAAAACTCTTCTGGACAGAATCCCAGGTTGCAGGCATTCGAGCAGAGTCCGGAGTAATTCTCGCTCTTCCCCTTGGCGGGGAATCCGTCTTTCTCGAGCGCTGGCGGCTTTGTGTTGGGCACTCCCACAGCCTGGCACAAGCAGGACGACACGGGGCAATAGTTGTACTTGCAATTGAACTCGCATAGCTCCCTGAAGCCCTTGGCTCCAGTTCCCTTGATGCAGCCTTGGTTCTGTCTCGAGTTTGGCATCGTCACGGAGACGGAGCCGGCAACGACGGCACTGCCAACCCACGGGTTCCAATTCGTACGCCCATTGTCGCAGCTCGCAGAGCTGAAGGCAGGTCCGTCAACCCTCGCTAGAAGTCTCCCAGGTCTGGAGAGCTGGACGTTCACATCGCCGGTCTCACTAAGGAGGACCACGCTGCCATGATAGACGCCAACACCTCCATCGGGAATCGAAGACCATGTCGGGGTAAAAGTCTTGCCACCAACTGTGACTGTGACCTCAGCTGCCGACCCGAGTACTGCGGAAAAAAATATCTTGTCCAACATGATAAGCTGTGGAGGGAATTCGATTTGAAGTTGGCTTGCTGTATTGCCGACGGTGCCACCGTCAGAGCAGGCGCTGGATGGGCTTGTACGGTACCAGACAACGAGACTCTCTTGAGATACAGTAGCTTTGCCAGTCTTGTAGTAGTCGATCCAGAACGGTAGAGTCTGACGCCAGCCATCGTGAGGTCTGTTGTTGGCATAGTTGTATGGCGCTTTCCCAACCGTGAACGCCTCCATGGCGTGGCTGTAAAGAGGACCAATGTGATGAGATTCACCATAGTCGTTCCAAGAGATGATTTGGACATATCTGGAATGTATATTAGTACAATGTCATCCTTGAAACACTCTCAAGCTGGTACTTACTCAGGCTGGTTGTAAATGACCTGAATCCACCGATCATGCCATATGTCGTCACCTCGCCACATCCAGTTCTTGTTGTAACCGGGCATATTGGTGTAGAACCACGGCGAAACAGGCATCATATACGGCCTCTTGTCCAAGTATTGAAAGTACGAGGCGTCGACATAAGTGTCCATATCTCGAGGACCCCAGGGCCAAGCAGCCCAGTTGAAGAGGCCGTCCGCGACGTTGTTTCCAAGGGCCAGCGCTGGCCTTGCTCCTTCAGACGACCAGTCAGGAATGAAGAAGCAGCTGACTTGGCTTTTGATGTCGATCCAGTCTTTCGCATTGCCAGGGCCCTCGAAGGTAGAAACCAAAGGCCTTCCATCACTGTGCTTGAAGTACTCGGCTTTCGATGTGTACTTCTTCAGATAGCTGATGACGGTCTCCTTCGGCCAAGGACCTCTCCCTGCGTAGTCGAAAGAGAATAGAAGCTTGAATCCTTCGTCTTTGGCGACATTGAAAGCGCGCTCAAGAGAAACCTCGTTCATGGGCTCTCCATGGGCCATATTGAGGGCGAAGGCGTCAATATGAGCTTCTTTGGCGAGTCTAATGTCCGTACGCCAGGTACTTTCTGTGTAATCGGCCGTGTTTCCCACCTGGCAGAGTGTAAGTAGATGCCCATCGGCCAGGGAATAGCATTTCATTCTGTGAACTGACCATGAAATGTGCGAAAACTGCAGCGCTCTGGACGCGGACTGCGCCAGCAACGGCTAAAAGAAGGGCGTTGAGTTTCATAACCTCAATTTACAGTGCAAAATGCCGAAAGTCTAAAAGAATGAATCTAGAAGCAAAACTTGCTGGAGAATTGCATCAGGTACGTGAAAGCCTTACTAGCATTTATATAGCAGTTTTGCTCCATATCGACGGCCAGGCTTCCCTCACCCTCTCCTATCTCTGAATGAAAAAATCTCTGAGAAAGGGGCCCAGTCGTGTCAGAGACGAACACAATTCAGAATGCTCATCTTCCGTGGGGCGTAGTGGCTCGGACGAGGGCCACCAGGCTTCGACTCAACGAAGCTGAGGCACAGCACGATTAATTTCTCGCAACACCAGCAGCTGACCCATAATGCAGTGCATCTTAGAGGCACAGTGTCGTTCTTGAGAATGTGGTAAGAAAATATTTCAAGGCCCTGTCATGGAAATATGATATCCAGAGCCATAAGGACTTTGGTTAAACTCCGGTAGCCTGCCGAGGAACGTTAGCTTAGATCGAGATATTGAACAGCTCTCAACTTGCAAATTACACTGACTGCATAACTCCAAAAGTTGATTCGCTTTTGGAGACCTGTATTGATGTAAAGTGGTGAGCTTTCTCGGCTCTCGCTGGGCATCTCATTGTCAGCCGACATCCGTTTGACCTTCTATCCGAACAGGCAGGGATCACAAGCACCGTCAATCACAGTGTAATCAATACCAAGGCTGATTTATGCTATAGCGGGCCGTCATAAGCGAAGAGGAGGCGTTTTCCTAATGCGGTATGTCTTGGCCGGATGCCGCCTGTCGATATGCCGTTGGAACGTTGGACCCTAAATGCGGAGGACTCCGAGGGCTTGGCTCTTGCCTGTTTGGTGAATCCCATGAGGCAAATTTCTCGCGAGCGAATAGAGGACCAGATATGCTTGAGAATTTAGGCGGCAATGCAACATCTCAGTTGAATATTCTGGGCTAGACTCATCTTGAGCAGAGGACCATCTATCGACGCCGTCTTACCGCATGAGCCCTTGCAGTAGGAAGCTCTAAGTGAAGAAAAGCTATCGGCCGGAAATACAGAGATCATTTACGTGACAGGCTTTCACTTTGGGGGCCGATAACTGCACACAAGGATTGCAATGACTCAGTATTGTGGAGGGGCAGGGCAGGCGATTTGGTTGTCTGTTGGTTGCAAATTAACATCGTGGAATGTCAAACGCAAATTTTCGCTAGGCTCGGGACCACACAACCACAGGGGCATTTTTGCACCTATCAAAACATGTCCAATAGCGGAAGAAGGCTGAGGCGTCTTGCGCAATATCCCCTATCAGCAAATTCAACCAGACCGTTGGGCAAAAAGTCCGCGGCGGTTGTCTTGGGAAAGTCGGTCTGGGGAGTCCGGGACTTGATTCAAAGTTGAGAACCATTCCTACAATGTTCAGGGTGATTGCACACTTAGTGAATGAATTTTCATATCATGATACATCAATCTTATTTCCAAGTCCTTCACTTCTTATGAGTGGATGTCTCTCTAGACAAATCCCCATTTATTGATGTCGAATTATGTTTGAGGCTGGATCTATTGCGGGATGTCCTCACCTGATGCACTTCAATTGGGTCTCCGTCAAATGTTGTTGAGACTGATAGTCTTGGGCAGAATCCTTTCAGACTGGTTGTCAAGCCATCCCAATCTTATTGTAGGGCAATTGACGGCCACCATATCTAATTCTCGTCGTCGTCGCCCTCGCCCATCATTTTAGCAAGTAAAAGCTGATCCTACCCTTCCATCCTTGTACGCATCGATGATGCTTTGGATTGTTGTATAAGTGCCCACAACGGTCATGAATGATCCTAGGACTATCGTAAAGATGTGCAGGGCACAGAGAGATAACTTGACTTTACTAGAAGATCTTTTCTCCCAGTCCATGTAGAGGCCCATGAATGCTGGGATGATCAGCTGTCATGTGGCACGATTCGTCAGTGAACAGTCACATCGAGACTCGCCCTAAAGTCTGGTAGATTGGCTTGCACTTACACAAGTAGGCATGCAGCAAATAGAACCAATGAGCCCGACTAGATAGCTAAAGAACGGGACCGCTTCAGCGATGATAAAAGCCAACGCGCTGATACCCATCGTTGAGCCACTGCAGATTGCTGATGTCAGTGTGACGAACGTCTGTCCTGCAAAAGCGATCGGAACTTACAGCCAAGTCACCCAATGAATGACGGTCTTGCTTTGTAGATGTACAGAGTTGCGAAGAATGCGTACAAGAAGCTAGTATAAGACTTGTCAGTAGTTACACTCGCTGATCGGATGAAATTATTCTCCTACGGATTTGGCTGCTAGATGAACCCAAAGAGTCGTTGTCATAATGAATCCAGGAATCGAAACACCATACGCTATCTTTTCTAATGTCCCGCCAGCGGAGCCCAGAGACGGACTCGCAACGTACTTTCCACAATACCTGTACGATTGATACGTCAGTCAAGTTCTTCATTGATTCGCAACACTGTATCCCCGAGCTATCTGATTCACTAACATGTAGACGACCGTACCAAATGCTACATAACATGAGGCTAGAAACACTTGAGACGAGAACAGAGATTTGGTGAAAGATCGTGGGCTTCTCATCTCTGCAATCACGGGCATGAAGGTTGGTGTAGATCCATAACCAGCTTCACAGCTATTAGTCTCTCATTCCAGATGTCAACTCAATGCATCAGTGGAGCACAACTTACTAAACAGGTTGACGGCAGCGACAACTCCTGGGACGAACCCAGGGACCCCTACGGCGTGTACTTCCATGTCGTATGGTCCGGTTTGTGGCGCTGCCGCAGGCCGATCGACTTGGGTCACACCAACCCTTTTATGCGGAATTTTGTCAGCGATTCTATAATGCCCCAAGTTGGTGAATATTGAGAAGAGTTGGTAAACTCACACGACAATGAAGACAGCCGTAAAAATGGAAGCAAATCCTATCCAAGCTAGGATTGACAATCTCCCCAAAGTGGGAATGCTAGACACGATTGCGGTGCATGTGGCCGCGACGAGGGTCCACGCAATGTTGCAGACGTGGCGGTTCGAAAGTGTCTTGAACCCTTCCGCCAAACCAATGAAGCCAGAACCGGATGCGAGGCTTTTTGAGTGTCAGTATTATAGAGAAACAATCGGTTGCTCATCAGAATTCCTCGTGTCTTACATCCAAGTCAGCAGGAAGAGACCACCAGCAATTTCTCGGGCAATAGGTCCGCCCATCAGCGCTGCAGCATCAGCAATGCTGTGAACTCCAGCGTATCTCATCCTAAAGACGTACATGATGTACGCATAGTCTTCCGGCACGTACGATTAGTAAGATGATGCAAGAGACGAGAGTTGGGGACAATGTTGAAATGAAGGCATACAAGTTGCCAGTGTTCCCCAACCCACGAGCAGGGCAATTCCCGGGCCGTACCCAACTGAGCTGAAGGCAGATGGAATTGTCAATACACCAGTGGCAAAGCATAGCTTCATCAAAATGATGCCAGTGCGTTTCCTGAGATGATGCATAGTGTCAGTGATCTATGCCTTCGAAAGTGAAATTCCGACTTTGATCATAACATGACCTACCAACCTAAGGCCCTGTATTCCTCCTCATGGAAGACCTCACGGTTATCATCGATGTCAATGCACTCCGTTTTGGTGTTTCGTTCGGGGAATGCATCGCCGTTCGTCGCCGGCTTCATTTTCTCGGTTGAGCCCTCCAAAAATGTACTTGTGTACGGTGGCATCGTAGGTGATATTGCGTGACTATTGCGACTGGACTAATAAAGAAGGAGGAATATCACAGCACCAGAAATCCTGAGTCGAGATAAATAATCTTTTGCGTGATCTAGCTGTTGCCAACCACGTTGTCGACTACATGGAAGGAATATTCAGAAACAAAATCTTCCAGCGAGGAAGCTCCAGCAACAGCATCTTATATCGAAGTTAGGAAACGCCAGATAATATCAGATAACTACCGAAGGGGAGCAACCTCAGAGAGTAAGGTAACATTTAAGATACAAGACTCTGTTGAGCCTGTAGGATTACTCGTTCAAGGTCCACTTCCATGCTCATGTCCGGTCGAGCGCTATCTGAATGACATACTGTCACTGCTGGGTGACAATCTCGACCGCCGTCAGCGGAGCGCGTTATCACAGGTTCCAGTATACAGACGGGGATGTCGCCGATCCTATCTGCGGGGGAATCACTTGGGTTCCCCATGGAGATAAAGCCCCCAACCCCAATCCCACTGTAGATAATGGTTGTGGGTAAGTGGGACTTCGCGAATAGCCGACGCTAGCGAATTCCCGATCATCCTGCTACGCTAATCTTGACATCAGGAGAGACTTGGGGTTGGCATCATTTGTCACGGAATCATACTGATTGATCAACTATTTGACCAGACTGCCTTCGCGTTTGAGGCTAAGGTAAGTGCGATTGGCTATGGAAGATTATCACGGCCGGGGATCATAATGTCTCTTCGTTCTAATGAATGTCTGACTTGCTCGAACGAAAGTATGATGATGGATTCAATGTCGAACGTAGATGCATACGTCTTTAGTCTTGACTGACATCCCGAAATACAAATTCCACACCGCCGATGCTAACCAGACCTCCATCTACCGACGTTTGCGCTTCGTTGTCTACCATAGTCACCACCGCGGACGCTTTCGGCATGCTGCCATCATTCTCAGATTCAAATGTGCACTTCCAAATTCCATGATGGGAATCGTAATCCTCTCGTCGCGCAGCAAATTCTGTCGCCGACGCCTTGCGGATGGCAAGATATATGACCCCAACTTTGCCAATGAAAGTCATTCCGTCTTTGCTCTGAAGTATCCAAGAAGGCGTGTCATTCGGGCCACGTTTCGTAACGTCTCTCCAGACTTCTTCGTAGTCAGTTGGAACACCGTTCTTGTGAGGACAAGGCGTGGTGCCGATTTCGAGGTCATCTCCATTGGGTAACTTCTCGAAATAGGCATCGTCAGGTACAGTCAGGTTCAAGGAGTCGATGATATGTGTCCATCGGAATGTAGCTGTAACTCAGTCATTGCGTCAAAAATTGGTCTTTGATTATTGAGCAGAAAGACATCCGCGAAGATGATGACAGTACGCACGGGGTTCGGTCTTCAAAGCGATTCTCTCTCTCGCGCGGCTCCATTGAAGAGTCTGAGTTTCCTTGATAATCCGCAAGTCTATGAAGTACCTTCCTACGTTGAGTGCAATCGTGTCGGTATCTTCATAGGCAGGCTCGGGCAACCAGCGAATGCTGATGCGCTGGACAGCTTGGGACGGCATATCGTTGGTCAATGACTTAAGGCAAGTTTAGACCAGGTTTGAGCGTAGAAAGTAGATCTCAGGATCATACAGATGATAGAACGATGGGTATCGACGTCTTAATGTGGACCGGCAGTGGAGTACTTATACCTGAGGTGGTCGCAGACTCACGTGTCGTCATCATACCTTACACAGCGAATGTGAACGATAAGTCTTTGGATACCAAGCTATGGGTCTAGAGGGCCTCCACAGCAGACAATTTGGATGCTCCGGGTCTCTGGACAGGATTAATTATTTGTCTATATAGTTGATGTTCCGTCCTTCCGCGGACGCGCTCTACGACTTAAGTGTCGAAAACATACCCCAGATGAAGTCGTATCAAATTGAGAGAATCAGTTCACCAGCACAAACGAAATCCTCACGACACATGGAAAGATTTAAGCCAGATAAAACGACATGCACCAAATGTCAATGGCATTCAGTATGAAAGTGACCCCAGGTTCATCTGAGAGACCGAGACGGATTTATCTACTAGTCTTGGTGGGGTTGAGAAGCGGCCAATCATGTGCGAACCAACTAACCCCCTCATCCCCAGGCGTTTTTGACATGAACATACACAGAGCTGTTACTGAACTCATGTGTATGGAGCAGATCCTGGGACTTACAGCGACCAAGGTACTGTATTATGCTTATTCGGTCTTGTTGTAAGTTAGTGTCGTAGACAATCGTCAAATCCTTTGATCAGTGGCGGCTGGCTGAAGATGGGTTCCGACCTGAGAAGCAAAAGGCACAGATCCACGCCAGCCTGCGCCAGATGTCATCGACTCAAGCAAAAGGTATGAATTCAGTAAAGTCTTCTTGGGTAATTTCCCCTTGACTGATAGTATCATTAGTGCGATAGAGGTACGCCAAGATGTCTAAGATGCGTTGCCGCCAGAGCTGAGTGCACCGCAATCAACCGGCAAAAGTCTGCCGAAATTCCTCGCAGGCATGTTATGTTGTCGTATGAATCTGTGAATAATGAAGTGGAAACTGATAAACTCTGTTGATAGTCTTCTTCAGCACCTCGAACATCGCTTAGCCGAGTTGCAACGACTGAAGTCCGCCTCAGTAGATGCAGATGACCATGGCTCCGTCAATGAAGTCCGTGAAGCTGACGTCGCTCACGATGTCGCCGCTCAGGTAGCCTCCATCTCAATCACGAATAACCTTTCTCTCAGTCTCTTCCAAGGCTCAGCTATATTACCACATAAGTCGAAACTCTTCTATCCCTCTGAGCGTCCACCACTTAAAATCCCAATTCGCGGAATCTACCATGAAGTCAACCCCCGAACAGCAGGCGAAGCATACGCAAGTCAGTTCTCAAGCTTCAACTCACAACACGTTCCTCTCAACGTGATGGAGCGGCTATTCAGAAACTACACCGAAGAGATCCTCCCGCGATTCCCCTGTTTCTCGGAGGCAGAGCTAGTCTACCACTTTAACCACACATGCATCAACAGCGCTAAACCGGGGCTTTCCCGTGTTCAAGATGCCCTTTCTCGATTCGTCATCTCGATGACCATGGCAATCAGTGCCCTCAACTCAAAGAACCAAGACTTTCGTAAAGTCGCGGCTCTCAGTGAGGCTCTACACGCGGACGCCATGAAGTACGTCGACGACTTGCTGCATGAATGTTCCATCTCGGCTTTACAGTGTCTGATATTGCTTATACAACTTGCGCTGTTGCTACCTCAAACTTCCAATCTATGGTATCTTACCGGAGATGCTATGCGCATGGCTGTAAGCCTTGGACTGCATCAAGAGCCAGAACCACGCATCTTTAGAGATAGAGCACACGCGGAGCAGCGCCGACGCATCTTTTGGGTTGTAAGTACACGATCAATGGAAGTCTAGGTCAGGCCTGATGCTAACACAACCCCATAAAGGTGTACCAGCTCGACAGAATCGTGTCCGTCTCTGGAGGATGTCCAGTTGCCTTGAGTGATGAGCACATTACAACCAGGCTTCCCTACGACTTCGGCGACGTATCTGACTTGGCAGAAAGGGCCGATTCAAAGCGAGTCAGCACCCCAAAAGAGCGGCAGTTCCTCCTTGACCTCCATGTCTGTATCATGAAATCCGAGATCCAGGCAACCCAATTTTTCGACCGCCCTGTTCCTAGTTATTTCGGGTCCCATGACGACTGGGTCCAGCAGATGGATGTCAGGACACGAAATCTCTCTCACGATGTCTCTGCACACGGAAATCCGCACTCATCGCTGGTGGCTAGTTGTCTCCAATGCCAAATCATGCTACACCGTCCTTGCTCCCGCAACATCGCCGTTTCCGAAACATCTCTGGTATCCGTGGTGAACGCGGCTATCGAGCTGATAGCACTGGATGCGAAGGCGGCCGAGTCTGGCGGTCTTGTCATGGTATTCGAAATCAGCAACAGGATGTTCCAAGCTGGCATGCTCTTGCTCTACGCTCTTCGGAACCATGCTACAAAGTTACAGCGTGCGTCACTCGCAGACATTGCCACCGCCTCATTGAAGAATCTCTCAGTGCTTCTCGTAAGTCTAGCTCAATACCAGAAAGACCGAAAAGAGGATTCATACCAAAGCAGTCATTGACTCGAATCATAGACCAACCTCTCAAGCAGATGGCCACCTCTATACGACACAGCAAGCTACATCAACGAACTCATCGAAACGAACCTCCGCAATCCGCTCGGCCACAACGGAAGCCACTACGACATGCAAGTCCTCGAAGAACTCGACTGTCTAGTCACCCAGCGACGAATCCACAGCATCCGCCACCGAAACATTCCCTTCCCGCCTCCAAAGAAACCCACGCCTTCTCCCTCGGAACCAGAAAACATCGCCAGAGACTTTCTGAATGACGAACAGTGGTGGACAGACTTCATAGACCAAGACTTTGTCACCAACGAAAGCTGCTTCTCACTTCCTTCTGGCGGCGGGCAGGCCGCCCCTTCGCCTTCTTCGGAACCTAACGAGACTAGGGTTGAGCGTCGACGAGATATCATAGATAACAACGCCAGCGACTTGGAAAAGGAGCTAGACGTCATTCTTGACGCGATTCCCTCTTGCAGCTTTTGTAGGGATAGGCGGACAAAGTGCCAGCGCCAACTCCCTGCTTGCAAGGAATGCGCGAGGACCTCGCGAGAGTGCTTCATCTTTGACCCGATTTTAAAGGCCAACATCCCACTCCGACGTGTGCAACTTCTCATCGAGGAGCTGAAGGTTCTGGCAAAGCAAGTACCATCACCTTCACGTTCGTCGAACAACACGCAACAACCATCAGCTTCCGGAAATCCTTTATTCCTGCCTCTCCAACGGGGCGCATCTCCTCTTTCCGAAGCCGCATCATGCATCTCTCTGTCTAGCACCGTGTTCTTTGGCTCCTGGTCCTCTCTTGGTTGTCTACGAGATCAACTTCAACATAAAGCAAGCTACAAACTACCATCTACCGTATGCACCGCCACGAGAAACACGATTCCGACTTTCTCGTTTCAGAGCCTCGTCTCCTTCCAATCTTTGCCAGAAAGTCTAGCTGCTCCCATCTTCAACCTCTTCAGCCGCTCAATAAACACCTTCTTCCCAATCTTCCAACCCCAAACCCTCGACATTATCCTGATCGCTTATTACCACCCAAACGCTACTCCTTCGCGTCCTCACAATACCCCTCTCTTCAACCTGATAATTGCCCTTGGCGCCCAAATCAGCAGCAAAACAACACCCTCACTCTTCGCCCTCGCAGAGCATCACTTTCAAAACGCTATCAGCTTTCTCCCAATCACCTGCGCCCACGCCTCCCGCACCGAAAACGTCAGTCTACTTCAACGAACCCTCCTCATCTGCGTCTACACCCTCCTCGAACCCAGAGCAGGAGATGTCTGGCGACATCTGGGTTTCGCTATCCGCCTCTTTCTCGACTTGTCACATCGGCCATCGATGGAGGAAGACGAGGACCATGGTCTGTTTTGCATGCTTACTAGGACTTTGTACACTCTTGAGAGGTATGTTCACCCACCCGAGTACAAAGATACACGATAGAAGAGGCTAATGGTCCCATGAAGCCATGTTTCGATTGCGTTTGGCCGACCAAGTCTACTTGTCATCGGAGACGATCTCCGTCGCGTACGTCTCCAACATACACCTCATTCCATCTGTATCTGACACTACCTATGTCACAGGAGCTCGTAGAAAAGAGCGGCAACAGCCTCCAAGATGAGATCTCAACCTCTTCATACCAAGTATCCCTCCTCAAGATGCAGATCCACAGCACAATCCTTGTACGCGAGCGCAATACTTCAGTCATCCACGAGACTCAACCCCTTCGAGATATTTGCGAAACCTACCGCCAAAGTCTTGACTCATGGTTCGCGAGATGGAAAGAGATCACAACCTCAATTTCTTCTACATGTTCAATTCCATCATCAATACCGTGGAGTCACGCCCTCCAAGAAACCCTACTCTCATGGGGCTCTTTGCACTATTACCACGGCATGTCCCTCGTCACAACCCTCTGGCCAACACCAGGCGGAGATCCATCCACCATTTGCGGCAGCGTCTCCAAGGCAGGGCTACAACTCGTTCGTCACCAGCAGCTTTTTGCAAATCTCACCTGCGAGGGAGCACCATCGGGTGAAGGAGATGTTGTAGTGTTCCCTTGCGAGTGGACCATGGCTCATCTTGTGCTCCAAGTTGGTCTCCGTGCCATGGGAGAGAAGGACAAGCCGATTGTCGGCGAAAAGAACGAGGACCCGTCACTGGCACTTTGCTTCTCGTTATTGCTCCTTCTTGAGGCTGATGACTCGAAACTATTGAGAGGGCTGTCATCAGTTTGTGAGCGGTTATCCGAGAATGTTTCATTACGACAATGAATTTGAGATCTAGGGAGTAAACTCCTTGTCTAGACCGATACTGCGAAGACACTGCCGTGATCTAAGCTCCAAGACGAAGTGAAAGTCAAAATATGCACGCTTTTGATGATTATTCTGATACCCTCTAACAGTAAACCCCATTTTCCTAGATCCTGAAATCCTTGTAAGACCACTTCTCCGTAAGCTTCGCCCTCGCCTGCTTCTTGAACGGGATATGTCTCCTTGACTCCACCTTTCCGCGGACAAGCAGACTACGGTACCGGTCCTTGAGCAGGTTACCCTCGGGCCTCAACAACCGCAGCGAATCCTGCAGCTCGTCAGGCAGAACCAGCTCCAGATCCTTTTCGGGCAACTTCATCTTGCCGAGCTGTCTCCTCCGCAGCCGTCCCTCGTCCACGATATCCTCCTCGTCATCGTCGGCGTCGCTCCCCTCGCCCACCTCCTTGGCCAGCGCCAACGCGCTCTTGGAGGCGTCGCGGCCCGCAATCTCGGCCGCAATCTCCTTGATCCGCTCCGCCTGCGCCGCCTTCTTCTTCAGCGCGAGCTGGTGCTTGGCCTCGCGCTCCGCCTCCTTGCGGCGCTTGATCCGGTTCCTCTGCTGCGGCGTCTTGCGCTGGGGTCTCTTGGTCGTGGGCTTGTCGTCGCCCTCGACGCCGCTCTCGAACCCTTCCCACGCGGAATCCTCGTCCCACTCGGACAGCTGCGCGCGCGCTTCCGCGGCGTCGGCCTCAGCGGCGGACTTGGCGACGGCCTCACGCTTGATGCGGTCGGCTTCCTCGGCGGCGAGGCGGGCTTCTTCGGCGGCGACGGCGCGGGCGCCCTCTTCTTCGAGGCGGTCGGCGTAGTCGTCAAAGGTCGGGTTGTAGGAGTATCCGCCCGTGGGCTTAACGACGGCAGGGAGCTGGCGGCCGCTGGCTGTAAGGGAGATGGGGGCGTGTTTCAGGGTCTTGGGGGGCTTGGCTTTTTGTTCGGCGGGGAGGAAGTTGTCTTTGCTGGTCTTGTTTGCTGCCGCTACGGCCTTTGAGGAGGTAGAGGGCGCGGCACCCCAGAGGTCGTAGGTCGCTTCCTGGGGTACGAGGGCGGTAGATTCCTCCTGGTGTCCGTCGGCGACGCGACGAAGGCGGCTCAGTTCCTTGTGGGAGACCCAGTCGGTGCGCAGGCGCTTGGCGGGGAGGAGGCCGTCCGAGGTCTTTGAGAGGGCGGTTTCGGCGTCGCGCTTCTGCTTGCGGGAGGAAACGGCGGGAACGGAGGAGCGGGCGGCGAGGATCTCGTCGGACTTGAGTGTCTTCTTTGGCTTGGGGCGCTTTTCGACTTTGCCGACAGTGTCGAGGGTGAAGAGGTCTGCCGAATCCTTTTCTGCGACGACGCCACTGTAGAATATTTGGTTAGTTGTCTACTTTGTGTGCCAATTGGGGGATTTCCGAGAAAGGGAAAAGGTTTCCAAGGCAAAGAGGGTTACGTACCCGGTGATAATCTGTGTGTTCAACTCATCGAGACCTTCTTGCACCTCGGAGACGTCGACGTTCTTCCTCCACGCCTTCTTTCCCTTTCTTGAGGGCTGCTTGCGTTGCTGGGGGGCTTCGCCGTCGCCCGAGAGGGGCTTAAGAACGGGCATGTTGGATAGGTAGCCGAATCACACTTCGGGCTTGGAGGGGTTGTTTGGGTAGATAGGTGCAAAGAAGATGGACAGAATCACCGGGGGTGTTCCTGATGTCGAAAAGTCGATCTTTGCGCCTTGCGCATTTGCGGGTCGTCGAATCTGCACTCTGCACCAGCTGGGACGGCGGGGCCTGGACCGTCCAGAAATTTTCGAGCAAGGGTCTTTTTTTTTTGTCTTATCGGATATGGGGTTTCTTATCGATTATCAGCACGTGATGTCCCCCGTCTTTGCTGGCCTCCTCTGAGCCCACCTCAATGGATGACGGGGGCGTGGTAATGCGCCTAAAGGCGGACAGGTTGACCTCCTTTTACTTGTCCAGCTTGCTCAATTTCCACGACCCGCGATCTATAACCCTCACACCCCTCCTCCTCCCAGCCAGCCCAACTTCGCCCTCTCGTCGGATCTGGTCCTTTGATCTAGCAAAGCACTCGGCTTTTCAGCTTGGTTTTATTTGCCGACTCGACGACTCCCTTGCATCGAGCCAACGTGTTGGTTCTGTAGCCCGACTGGCGAACCCCCCGATACCACCCTTCGGAAGCTTCCCTTTGACCAAAAAACCGCAACCATGGCGTCCGGCGCAGGCGGGTCCTACAACAACCCCCTCAAGAAGTTCAAGTACGATTTGCGCCGATTGCGAAATGTTCCTGTTCAGACAATTGCACAATAAAACTAACACAATGAAACCCCCAGGCTTGTCTTTTTAGGCGAGCAGAGCGGTATGTATCCTGCATTCTGTCTTGTTCGATGTGGTGAGAGAGACCCTTGGCTGATAAGTTCTTTGTGTTATTTGCAGTGGGGAAAACTTCACTCATCACTCGATTCATGTACGATTCGTTCGACAACATGTACCAGGCGACCATCGGAATCGACTTTCTTTCCAAGGCAAGCCATTGATACATTTCCGGGCGAGGGACGAGGAACCACTGTCTAATACATTGCAGACCATGTACCTTGAGGACCGGACAGTGAGATTACAACTTTGGGATACCGCCGGACAGGAACGTTTCCGCAGTCTGATTCCCTCGTACATTCGCGATTCCAGCGTCGCAGTCGTTGTCTACGACATTTCAAGTACGTGGAACTGCATGGGGGAGGCACAGAAGAGGGAACTCGTGACTGACTAGATGGCAATTCGAAGATGCGAAATCCTTCCAAAACACCAAGAAGTGGATCGACGATGTGCGCGCCGAGAGAGGAAACGACGTCATCATTGTCCTCGTGGGCAACAAGACGGATTTGAACGACAAGCGCGAAGTGACGACGCAGCAGGGCGAGGAGGAGGCCAAGAAGAACAACCTCATGTTCGTTGAGACTAGCGCGAAGCTGGGACACAATGTCAAGACGCTGTTCAAGAGAATAGCCCAGGCTCTTCCAGGCATGGAGGGAACGGATGCTGCCGCGCAAGCTTCAAGCCAGAGTGCGTATTCCCTTCTCTTTGAGATTTGGGTTATAAAAAGCAGGGTGGTTTATGCTAACTTTAACGCAGTGATCGATGTCAAGACGACCCCCGCCCAATCATCGCAAGAGGGATGCGCGTGCTAGACGAGTTTCTTAAGGAGACAAAGCAAAACAAAAAGACAACGACTCTGGAGTAGAAAGTTCCCGAGGCGAGCCGTGACGGACGACGCGGGGCTGAGTTGGAGTTGCCGTTACGTTACGTTGCGACATGACTGGCGGGGCAGGACATCTTAAGCATAGCGTGCAAATGGGGATTTTCAGCATCAGTTACAGTTTGTATAATAACGGGCTATACTCCACGGTCGTTAGTACATACCTACATTTAATGGCTCTTTTTTCTCTTCTTTCCCCAATATTGTCTGTCTACATGGAATGCAAGTGTACTTATTCATATGTGAGCGTCACGTTGGCAGTATTAAGTGTCAAAAGTCAGCTGGCGAATGAGTTGTCCAAGATGCTCACCGCCCGAAATGGCACGGGACTCTCACGATGGCTGGCGTCCGTGATGCTACGGTGGGCTGTCACCGAGTGCCGGGGTCCGTTGAACATGTGGTGCCAGCGTAGGAATGGCCCGCAAATCCGTGGCATCGAATTCCCAGGTCCATCCACTTTTCGGATTCGGATACCTACCTTACCGCGTATATGTAGATAGCTAGCTGTGCATTCACAGCCGGTGTTGCTGTAGATTGACCCAGAGAGCGAGGTGCAGCATCAGGTGCAGACGCGGGTGACGGAGAGCAGCGGCGCGGACTCAATGAAAACCCCGGGGCGTGACGCTATGACGGATCGGGTGGGGCCCATCATGTCATCGAGAATTTTAGAAAGGTGCGAACGCAGGGTCTTTCCGCTCTTTATTTTGTTTGGTGGCTGGCCCATGTCAATTGTCATCCGGCGCTGCCGCTTTGGTTAAAAGTGACGGGGCCTCTTGTTAGGCCCATCTTTTGCGACGCTTCCCCAAAAGCTTACCACCCTCAGGTTCTTCTGACGTCTTCACGGATTACCTGAGCTCTCAGGACCCCTTTCTCTTCTGGCGCGATACCTACGGATACCCTCCTGCTGTATCCGTACATATAAACACCAACGAGACATCACCAAGATACAGTGGACGAACAGATAGACCGACGGACAGGATGGCGTTCTCAAGATTCAGCATGCGGTTACCGCTCCCAAAGGTTAGCATGTAACACAACCTCATCTTCCCCAACCAACTACACCCAATAGTTACACAACATCATGTTCATCATCTTTAACCGATGAATTACTGGGCGGTTGGCTAACATGGTGATCACGTTTAATGTGTGCGACAGACCTTTCTAGGATGCATCGGCCTTCAAACAGGCACCGAGGTCATCTCCCTCATCCTCCTCTTCAACAGGCTCACCGGCCTCTACGGTCTACTCGCCATCCTCACGGGCTACGAGCTCTCCGTGACGCAGCTGTCAATGTACCTCTACTCGCTGGGCGTCGTCGTGCTGCTGGCCATGTTCATGCCCCACGTACGCAAGCAGAGCCCCTTTGAGACGCTCAGCCTCGCCTGGCTCTACATCGTCGACACCGTCCTCAACGTCGCCTACACGACCTTCTTCGCCGTGAACTGGTACCTCAACAGCAGCGCCCTGGACAAGCACCCGGCAGGCAGCACCACCCCGGCCGCAGCCGGTCCCGCAGCAGCGGCGGAGATTGCGGAGACGGCGCTGGCCAACGGGGCGCCCGTGGTTCCCGACGTGCCCGGCACGACGAAGCACATCGGGCCCCAGGAGTCGTGGATGAGCTTGGGGCTGATTTGCTCCGTCACGCTGGTACGCGTCTACTTTGCGCTCGTCGTCATGTCGTTTGCGCAGCAGGTGCTGCAGCGGTACAGCGCGGCGGACATGGGCTGGGAGGAGGAAGGCCGCAGCAGCGGCGCCGGCAAGAAGGGCGGCGTCGACGGACCTTTCTCGCAGGGCGAGCCGGGCGGCGAGGGGTCCCGCGGCCGTATCGGGCGCGTGATGCTCGCCCTCGGTCGCGGGTACTGGCTTCGCGAGAGGCCTCAGGAGGAGTGGGCGAGCGCTGTGAGCGCCAAGTTCCGGCACACCGGAGTCTAAGTCTTTTAAGTATCGCGGAAGGGCGGATTCAGAGAGCTACCGACGGTACCGGTAGGTATTGACTATTGAAGCGGCAAGAGATGGATGTCGGTGCGGCATGTCGGGCGGCAGCGGCAGGTTGACCGCTTGGAGTGGATACCGCCGGGACGGCAAGTCGATGATGCCATCGGGCGGTGGTATCATTGGGCGATGGCATCATTTGAGATTTTCTGCGCGCCAGAAAAGAGGTGGATCGGGAGACTCATGAGCGAAATGCATGTCGGGGGCGCGATGGGGAATATTGTACAACAACATTTGATGACCCTCAATCACGGAAGGTGAATCGGCGTTTGGGTCATTGGGAGAGATGTTTCGTCACGAGAGCATTCATTCGGTTGGTGCCCGGTTCACGATGGGGGATTTAAAGTGGGACCGAGAACGAACGTTCTATGGTTCCAAACCCCGAATTTGGGGAGAGCATACGATACAAGCCATACATATAATAAGCATACTTAGTAGCAGAGTAATACAAGATCTTGAATGCAAAGGGAGCATTGGGTTGATTGGTGGGTATCGGGCATTGAGCGAACTGTGTGAGAGTGACAGGCGGTAACTGCAAATACAGAGTCTACCATTTGTAATCCGAAAGAATCTCCGGGGGAGGGGGATGGAGATGGTGGGGCAGTTGAACGGGATATGGAGCAGCATGTCAGTCTACGGAATAGTTTCCACTAGTTGACTCGCCTCCAGATGGATGGGATGAGGCACGGCTACGAGTCCGAGCATTTGCCTGCCTCTACCTCTGGTTGAGTCTTATTGAGCCTTGGGAGAGAAAGAGAGTGAGAGTGAGAGGAAAGGCTTACCGGCCGACAACGGCCTTTTTCGGCATTCGGGCATGGGGTCCAGATTCGCTGCCCCTGTTCATGCTGTATTAGCCAAGAAGTGCCATCCACTGATTCCAGCCATTTGAGATGGAATTTGTTAGAGTGTTGTTGAGTGGCTGATTGGGTAAGGCAAATGAGCTAAGAGTCTAGGACAGAGTCTACCTTAGTATCTTTCTTTCCAGGTTTACATAAGGCAATTGTTTCATAGTCGTAGCCGTCAACGACTCTCGTGATGAATAATACAGCATCCAGGACAGGAGCACAGAAGGCAACGGCACCCGCTGAAGTCCCGGCTCTTTCCCTCCAGCTCCAAGTACTTGACTACTTTACTGGAAGAATCCCGATGTACCTTTTCTGAGCAATGTACACACACCAAGTGCAGCGGCATTGCCCCAAGGCAAGCCAACCCGCGGCGCAATGGGAGCAGTGCGGCATGGCAACTGGCGAATGGACTGGGGAGACGCTGCGCTAGCCGATCACGCAATCGACCCTGATGTCGACAAAATTCATTGTTTTCTGCGGGGCGAAATTTCTCAGTGGGCACAGGCTCACAACGCCCCCCCAAGCACGCCAGCAACAGCAGGCGCAACCCGCCATCCAGCTGCTCTTGCCTGACTGAAAGACGACGAAACCAAGCAAGGGAAGGATCAGGAATTGGGTACTTGCCAGGTCACTTTCTGTTGATTCCAAAAGCAGAAAGAACCATCGGAGCTGTTTCGCAACTTCCTGGGGCACCTTGGACTTTTTTTTTTATCAGCTTGTTATCCATCGATCTTCCCTTTTAGACCTCTTATTACCTTGACTTACACCACCATCTTCCTCCTCTCTCACACTCTCTCACTCACTCTCACCCTCTTCCTCCTTCCGCCTCCCATCTGCCATTGCATCCTACGGCGCCCTTCTCCGACAATCCTTTCTACGGGTTGATCTGTGTTAGTCATTACTGCTGTAGTCGACTCATTGTTGGTATTCTGTCCATTCTTGGTTCCTGATCCAGAGGAAGCCAAACAGACAGCTCGAGAGGAATCCGGAACTGTACACTGCAAACGGCAGCGAAAAGAGTTTCGAGACCGGCCACTATACGATACCCCCGTCTTCGAAATCCGCCCTCGAAACCCCCTCCAAACACGCACACACACACACATATCGACAATGGCGCCGACAAGAGGTCAAATCCAGACGCCTGGAGAAGCTGGTAAGCAGTTGTTGCTCTCTTCAATTCTTTGGGTTCCACGGCTTTCGCCTGCTGCTACTGCTGCTGCTGTTGCTGCTGTCACCCCTGGTCTTGCACTCTGCAGCGTCCGTCATCCTTCAGCGCGTGTGCCCGCTGTAACTACAGCGAAGCTCCGACATTGTTGGAATTGGGCCAATCAGAGCTCTGCTATTTGTCGCATCCCAGCGGTGCAGAGTCCCCCGGCAACCCACTTGTGATGGGCAACGAGCAGCACCCAGAGAGAAAGAGGCAGAGGGATGATGGACGACGCCGACCAGAGACGCGGAACAGTCGCAGTCGCAGTTTGCAACGAGAACGATGACAATACTGGCTTGTGCTAACATGCCATCTCTACAGTTGCGAGAATCGCATACCTCTCCAGCGACGTCGTCGTCTCCGTCCAGCCTTCGCTGGCCAAGGACTCGGAGTTCTCATCCCACCTTAAGCGCTACGTCGCTCGCAACGACAAGAGCCTCGTCGCGAAGTCTTCAGTCACAGAGGTGAGCAACTACTCGATTCGTCTTCTCCGCGATCTTTTGGCTTGGAAACTGACTGTGACTGTCCCAGGTCCAACATGTAAGGCACAATGCCGACCCCCTCCTCTCCGTCTTTGCGCCTACTCGCGCCGGCAAGCTCGTCGCCGTAACGACCTCTTCTACCGTTCTCCTTCCCGCCATCTCCCACCTCTACAAGTTGGCAAACTACCCTGTCGTCCTTCACGTCGCCCTTCAGCCCGCTGGCTTCCCCGACTTCTCCGCCATCACAGCTATCCGCAACTCGGGATGGACTTTCCTGCAGTCAGAGTCTCTCCAGGAGGCTCAGGACATGGCACTGACGGCACATGCCCTCGCCCTCCGCTCCGGCAAGGGTGTTGTGCACTTCTTCGCTTCGTCGAGCAGCGACGACGATGCTGCTATTGAGGCAGAGGACCCTGAGGTTGTGCGCCAGATTCTCGACGTTGACGCTGCGAGGCGCTTCCAGCAGCCGTCCAACGGCTCTGCCGCGTCGGCTGTCGGTATCTATGCCGATGACGGCCGACTGCCGGTGGCCTCTGACCGATCCGACGTGCCGCCGACCGGCTCCTCCGCCATTAGTGGTCTGAGCTCTTCCGAACTCGCATCGTCCGTGCACTCCAAGCTCGAGTCATCCAGGGCCTCGGTCCAGTCCAGCGCCGAGCACAGCGTCACCGACAGCCCACCCTCTGTCGTCTCCTCCAACGCCACCACGATCGAGTCGTCCCTCCCCGTCGTCTCGTCTGAGGACATCCTCAAGTATGCCAACGGCATCTGGGCTCAGATTAAGAGGATCACCGGCCGTGAATACCAGGCCTTCTTCTATGCCGGACCCACGAATGCAGAGAATTGCCTCTTCGTCTTTGGCTCTGGAGCCTACTACTTTGGTGATGTGATTGACCAGGCCCGCCGTGGAGGTGACTTCTCCAAGGTCGGCATCCTCACCCCGAGGCTGTACCGCCCCTGGCTCAGCTCCTCTCTCATCGAGGCTTTGCCCAAGTCTGTGAAGCGCATTGCCGTCCTTGAGCAGGTCCACCGCAAGACCACAAAGTGGGGCCCCGTCCTCATCGATGTTCTCACCAGTGTGAAGAGCGGCCCTGGTGGTGTGCAGACCGTTGTCGGCTACCAGCTTGGCTACATTGACCCCAAGACTGTCATCCAGGCTCTTCGTGGCGTCCTGCAGAACCTGACTTCCGAGTCCCCTGTTCAGAATCTTGAGATCGGCCGCAAGGAGGTTCCCCAAGAGGTTCTCGAATACGGTCTTGAGAAGCCCCAGGTCGAGAACTCGTACACCAAGATTCTCGACCAGCTCTTTGGCCAGAGAGCCTACATTGCCAATGCCCTCAAGGCTAGCAATGCCGGCATCAACTCCTCTATCCAGGCTAGCCCTGAGTTCGGCTTCGGTTCCCTCTTGGCTCGCAAGGAGCGTCGCGTGCGCTTCGTCAACGAGGTCAAGGAGGCTGCCAACAGCAACCAGTTCGTGACGGATTCTCCTAAGAGCTGGCTCGCCCGCTGGGCAGCCAACGAGGCCGACTCCAAGAAGGCCAACGAGATCGCCGACGACTTGATCCCCCGCCTTGAGACTGATGGCTCTTCCATTGCCCGCAACCTATTGTCCAGCAAGCGACTGTTCCGCAAGGAGTCCCTGTGGCTTGTTGGATCCGATGCCTGGGCCTACGATCTCGGTAACTCTGGTGTGCACCACGTCCTGGCCTCTGGCGAGAACGTCAACATGCTCATCATCGACTCGACCCCCTACTCGGAGCGTGCCGCTGCCGATGCCAACCGTCGCAAGAAGGATATTGGCCTGTACGCCATGAACTTTGGCAACGCTTACGTTGCCTCTACTGCCGTCTACGGCTCCTACACCCAGGTGCTTCAGGCCATGCTCGAGGCCGACCAGCACAACGGTCCCTCCGTCGTCTTGGCCTACCTGCCCTACTTTGGCGAGACCGATTCTCCACTCACCGTTCTCCAGGAGACCAAGAAGGCGATTGACGTCGGCTACTGGCCTCTGTACCGCTGGAACCCCGCCAACGAGGCCAAGGGCGAGCCCAACTTCACCCTCGACTCTGAGCGTATCAAGAGCGAGCTCAAGGCCTTTTTGGACCGCGACAACCAGCTCACCCAGATCATGCAGCGCGACCCCGCCTTCGCTGCCAACCTGTCGCAGGACTTTGGCTCTGAGGTCCGGGCTCAGCAGAAGCGCAAGGCCAAGGATGCCTACGACCAGCTTCTTGAGGGTCTCTTTGGCGCTCCCTTGACCGTGTTGTACGCCTCTGACAACGGTAACGCTACCAACGTTGCCAAGCGTCTCGGTAACCGCGGCAAGGCTCGTGGTCTTAAGACCAAGGTCTTCGTCATGGAGGACTACCCCCTCGAGGACTTGCCTTCTGAGGAGAACATCATCTTCGTGACCTCGACAGCCGGACAGGGAGAGTTCCCCCAGAACGGTCACGCTCTCTGGGCCGCCCTCAAGGACAACACCGAGCTCGACCTCGCCAACGTCAACTACTCTGTATTCGGTCTCGGTGATCGTCACTACTGGCCCCGCAAGGAGGACAAAATCTACTACAATAAGCCTGCAAAGGACCTTGACCGTGTTCTGTCCAACCTGGGTGGCAAGAGACTTGCCGACGTCGGTCTTGGTGACGACCAGGACCCCGATGGATACCAGACTGGCTACCAGGAGTGGGAGCCCAAGATCTGGCGCGCCTTGGGCGTCGATAACGTCGATGGTCTTCCCGAGGAGCCTGCTCCCATTACCAACGAGGACATTAAGATTGCCTCCAACTTCCTCCGTGGTACCATTGTCGAGGGTCTCAACGACCCTTCGACTGCTGCCATCTCTGCTGCTGACCAGCAGCTTACCAAGTTCCACGGTACCTACATGCAGGACGACCGTGATGTCAGAGATGAGCGCAAGGCCATGGGCTTGGAGCCTGCCTACTCGTTCATGATCCGTTGCCGTCTGCCCGGTGGTATTTCTACCCCCTTGCAGTGGGTACAGATGGACGACATCGCCAACGAGCTTGGTAACGAGACTATGAAGCTCACCACCCGTCAGACCTTCCAGTTCCACGGTGTCGTCAAGGGCAAGCTTAGACCCGCCATGCAGGCCATCAACAGGGCGCTCATGACCACCATTGCCGCTTGCGGTGATGTCAACCGTAACGTCATGTGCAGTTCTCTGCCTACCCAGTCCAAGTACCACAGGGAGGTCTGGGCCAGCTCCAAGAAGATCAGCGACCACCTGCTGCCTTCGACCACCGCCTACCACGAGATCTGGCTGGCGGACGAGAACGACACCAAGACCCAGATCGCCGGTGACGCGGTACAGGACTTTGAGCCACTGTACGGACCTACCTACCTGCCCAGAAAGTTCAAGATTACCATCGCCATTCCTCCCCACAACGACACCGACGTCTACGCCCACGACATTGGTCTCATTGCCATTAAGGGCAAGGATGGTAACCTCGAGGGTTTCAACCTCATTGCCGGTGGTGGTATGGGTGCCACGCATAACAACAAGAAGACGTACCCGCAGATCGGTCGCATGTTCGGCTTCGTCAAGACAGACCAGGTCCACATTGCTTGCGAGAAGATCATGCTCGTCCAGCGCGACCACGGCGACCGCAAGAACCGCAAGCACGCCCGTCTCAAGTACACCATTGACGACATGGGCGTCGACGTCTTCCGTGGCAAGGTCGAGGAGCTCTGGGGACAGAAGTTTGAGAAGGAGAAGCCCTTCGAGTTCAAGTCCAACGTTGACACGTTCGGCTGGCAAAAGGACGAGACAGGACTCAACCACTTCACCTTCTTCATTGAGAACGGCCGCATCGAGGATACTCCCGAGTTCCAGATGAAGACTGGTCTCCGTGAGATTGCCAAGGTGCACAAGGGCGAATTCCGCCTCACGGGTAACCAGCACTTGATTCTCAGCAACGTCGCCGACGAGGACCTCGACTCCATCAAGGACCTCATGAAGAAGTACAAGCTCGACAACGTCCACTTCTCCGGCATGCGCCTCAGCTCGTCGGCCTGTGTCGCCTTCCCTACTTGCGGTCTCGCCATGGCCGAGTCGGAGCGCTACCTGCCTGTACTGATCACCAAGCTCGAGGACTGCCTCGAGGAGAACGGTCTGCGTCAGGACTCTATCGTCATGCGCATGACAGGATGCCCCAACGGTTGCGCGCGTCCTTGGCTCGCCGAGGTTGCCTTTGTCGGAAAGGCGTACGGCGCGTACAACATGTACCTCGGCGGTGGTTACCACGGCCAGAGACTGAACAAGCTGTACCGCCAGAGCATCAAGGAGGACGAGATCTTGGCCATCATGAAGCCGCTACTCAAGAGATACGCGACTGAGAGAGAGACTGGCGAGAGATTTGGTGACTTCTGCATTCGCGTTGGTGTTATCAAGGGCACCAAGGAGGGTCGGGATTTCCACGAAGGGGTAAGACGAGATCCTACCTCTCTATTGATATCTTGAGTTGTGATGACTAACATTAATGATAGGTTCCCGAAGAAGAGTCTGACGAGGAATAAGCCTGTCTAATGCTTTCGAGTACTGACGGTTTTACGACGAGATCTGATGTTCGGTGTGCGGACGAGGATTTAAATTTGAGATTTACAAAATGATGGGATTTGCACAAAAAAGAGATGAAAAAAGTTGGATTACTTTTGTAAAATGTACATGGTCTTGTATCCGCTTTAGCAGCTTTCAAGCATTACGGGGGCCAGGCGTTGCGATTTGTCGTTTTTACTATACTCTTGATCGATTTATGAAAACTATATTTCAAACTCTTTTCTAGACAGGTTGAAAGGCTGTCTCTTTCCACATATGTCTGTCTGTCTGTGTTTCAATGTATGTTATCGTAATTGGGTGCAAGCTAAACTCGAAGACTTGAGACGGCGCAACAAGTCATCGGGTACATCATTTTGCAAGGTACGGTGCTTTGAACAACCATGTGAAATTATCTAGAGACCGTCTGCGTATCTCGTTCTATGTCCTTTCTTTTTTTTTTCTTCTGTCTGTGTTGTGTAAATTCTATACTCATGCATCCATCTCTCGCAAGATTTGCACTTCAGTACCTCGTACTCCGGCAGGGTATGCTAACAAAAGAGAAAGAAATCAAAATCATTCTTTGCAACGAAAAAAGCGTCATTGCTTTCTAGTAGCTCATCAAATCTGTAAAACCACGCTGTTAGTTATCAACCGCTTCAAGCCCAATGGTAAAGAGTAAATCAATGGGGGACAAAAACATACCCCTTCCAAAGAGACCGCGCTTGGCCCAGTCCATGGCAAGCAAGATCCGCGTCCTCAAGCTCACGCTCTGCGCAAAGTAGACGGACCGCCACATGTACACAGCCCACAAACCACCCGCGAAATTCCACCCCTGGCCCCAGTCGAAGACGGCCGAGTTGCCAATGTACGCGAGACTGCCCAAGTGGCGGTACTCGAACGCCTTGTACACCACCGAGTCGATGTCGCCGTCGAGGACCATGTTGGCCTTCAGCCCGTCCGACGTGCGCGCCATCTTGTTGAACTTGTGCGCGAGGTACTGGCCCTGCTGGTGGGCGCGCTGCGCCGTGGCGGGGAGGGACGTGAGCTTGGAGTCGATCTGCTTGAGGAGCTCCCTGAGCTCGCCGAAGCCGAGGGTGCCGGACTGGTCCTTGTCGAACTGCTCAAAGAGCTTGTCGAGGCGCTTCAGGTGGCCGACGGCCTGGGGAAAGCGGCGCTTCACGTCGTTGGCGACCTCGCACCAGTCGCTGAAGTGGAGCTCGAGGGTCTCGGGGTCCTTGCCGTGCTTGAAGGCGAGGCCGCGGCAGAAGGTGATGATGTGGTCGGCCACGTTGTTTTGGACTGTCGAGCAGTCGCCGATGGCGTAGACGTCGCCGAGGGGGGTTCCGTTTAGGCGGAGGTGGGTGTCCGTCTCGAGGGCGTGGCGGTTCGTCTGCGAGGGGCCGAGCTTGGAGGAGAGGCGCTTGCAGAGGTCGGCTTGGGCGACGCCCGTTGACCAGAGGCAGAAGCCCATGGGAAGTTCCTTGGTGAGGAGGGATCCGTCGGGCTGCTTTTGGGTGAAGGTGATCTTGTCCGGGTGGACCTCCTTGACGCGGGAGTTTGTGAGAATGTCAACCTGGTCGCGGGCGAAATGCTCCTCTGCGTACTTGGAGAGAGTCTCGTCGTAGGTGTTGAGGATGTGGCTGCGGCTCTGAATCAGGTGGACGGAGATCTCGTTGCGGAGGAGCTTGGGGAAGTGAAGTGTCAGGTCCTCGTTGAGCATGTCAAACAGCTCGGCCGCGAACTCGACACCCGTGGGACCGCCACCGCTGACGACAAAGGACAAGAGACGCTTGCGCTCCTCGTCGGCGGTCGTCGGCAGGCAGGCTTGTTCGAGATTGTGCATGACTTGGTTTCTAACCTTGCGCGCATCGCTGATGTCCTTGAGGAAGTGGGCGTTCTCCAGTCCCTTGACGCCGTGGGGGTTCGTGGTAGATCCAACGGCGATGACCAGCTTATCGTAGGGGACATAGAATCGTGTTTCGTTGCCAAAGGCGTCGGGTTGAGAGCACTCAATCAGCTTGTGGGAGAACTCGACGTCCTCGGCCTTGGCGCGGATGAAGTGACCGTGAACGCGGGCGAGGATTCGGCGGACGGGTTCGACCAGTGATCTCAGTTCCAGGGTTCCAACAGTGGCAGAGGGCAGCATGGGCGTGAACAAGAAGTAGTTTGTCGGGGACACAACAGTAACGTGGTATTCATCCGGGTTGAGCTCCTTGAGTAGAGCAACTCCGCCCCATCCGCCGCCGAGAATAACAAGCTTGGGCTTCTCCTTTGCGCTCTTCATATGTTCGTTGTCCAGGTCGTCAATCAGCACCTCTGCGATGGGCAGGTTCTTTGGTCCGCCTCGCTTGGGGCTCAGTGCCAGCTCAGATACCTCGATTTCGTTCTGGTCCGGGTGTTCCTTGTAAGTGGAGGCATCGTAGATGAAGAAGCCAACCACGCCGAGGCCGACAAAGATGATGCCGCCGCCGAGCCATGCGGCGCTGGCGTACGCGAAGCGGAGGAGTCGTGACCTTTGTTTCGGAGTAGGGGCCGGCGGCGGCGCGCCGGAGACTGATCGGATGGCGGTACCTTTGGGCAGACCGTGGGCGTTGAAGAAGAAGTTGGCGAGAGGTGTGGTAGGAGGTGTTGTCCGGGATCGCTGGGGAGGAGGGCTAATAAAGGCGCGCCTTTGCGCGAGGGCGGCGACCTGTTGCTTGCATATCGGCGTAGGTTTGAACAAGCTGATGGGTGATGTGTGAGAAACGGCGCGAGGTATGCGCCTCAGCGCGGATGTCGTGGGAGGCATTTAATTATCGCAGATTAGTCCGGTGTTTTTTTCGTCTGACGTCGTGATAGAGTAAAGGTAGATCTAGCAGTATGGAGATGTCATGTCGAAACGAGTGAATGGGAGCAAGCAGAGAGCTCTAGAGATGTGTCGCGGTGTATCAATTGCAAAGAAGCAGCAAGAGACAGAGGTAACCAGAGAGAGTTGAGGTTGTTGGATTTTTCCAAGAAAGAGAAAATCAAGGTCGTAATGGTCACGAAAATGAAAAGGTTCCTAGGGGCTGGCGGGCATAGCTCCCTGGACGTATGCGTAATGATGCTTGTACTAAGGTACTGTTCGCGCCAGAACCGTCAAATCCGAGGAAGCTAAGGTACCTTACACCGCACTACGTAGCTACGTAGACGGGAGGACGTACCTTATGCCGACAGCTCCAGCAAGTACGTCATTGTTCGGTTAAGCCGAAGGTTGCCTCCCATGCAATTACACCAGATAGGCCAGAATAATCTCCAAGGTGTCTTGGTCTACTTGTCTACGGATAGACTGACCACTAACCTTTTGGACGAGTTCTCTGATGCATCACGCGAGCAGGCAAGAAAAAAAAATTCTTTACAAAAAAGCAGCATCCGACCGCATTATCGCCGTCACCGACGACGAATCTCGGACTTTCGTCCCAACACCTCAGTTCCGTTGTCGGCGCCGCGATCTCACGGTCGTCCGAGCTGATAAGATCCTTTTAAAGAGGACCAACTAAAAAAGGGTCCTTTCTCGGCCTGAAATCTGAATACTCATCTAGCGAGAAACTGTGATCTCAGTCAGCGGCGTCCAAAGACCCCCTGCCGCGGGAGCCGTACGTCTCCACCACCATGTCCACTTCTCGGTGTCTCGTTCGGCCAATTTGTAGCCGCATTTGGAGCCAATGACGAGAATCGCAGCCGTGAATCCGGTATCCGTCCAGAGTGCCAGAGTGCGAACAAGGCGAGCCGCGAGAGACATATATGCGAGGCAATGGATCTTCCAGGCTGTCTGGCAGGCGAACATGCGGCCTTTTCCAGAGGGACGGGTTCCAGCCCTTGAGGACCCTCAAATCTCATGAATCAAGCAGCCTTACTCCATGGCATTACGATGCACTTTTGCAATAGGATCTTTCCTGTTGCCACTTGGGCACTCATCGATTTTGCTACAGAGGCAGGCTCGGCGCAACTCGGCCGGGTTATACAAGTATATATATGCCTACGGCTAGCATCGGAAGTACTTCTTCTCAACCCAGCGATCCTCAATATCTGCGAGCATGTTGCACAGAACAATAGTGATACCAGGAAACACCTTTGCAAGACGGTGTACACCCAGTCTTCCGGCAGCATAGCACGCCAGCACAATCTTGTCCTGGGCAACGCCGTGATCGACGAGCACTTGCACAGCCATGAGTGCGGCGCCTCCGCTGGCCATCTGCGTGTCAATCAACAACACCGACTCGTGAGAGTCAATGTTATCCGGGAGCTTGAGATAATGCAGCTCGGGCTCTCCCGTCCGGACGTTGGACTGGATCAGGATTCTGCCTGTCCGCATGTCGGGGACGACCCTCTTCAAGGCCGTCTCAAAGGCGGCACCGCCACGAAGGACCAGCACCGCACTTACATCGCCCGTAGCTTGGAGTCCGTTGTACTTGTATCCTTGCGGCGTGGCAATAGTCTTTTCTCTGAACTGGACATTGTTGAGTGCCCTGTGGTTGTTAGCCCGTCATTCAGACGTTCACCCAGCAGGCAATCTACTCACTGCTCGATCAGAAGACACGCGAGGCGGTCAAAGTAGAAGATAAAGTCTTCCGCGGAGGTGTCGATATCCTGGATGATGGTGCTCATGCCTCTCAGTTGCGGTGACTGGTCGAGAATCACGACTCTGTCAGACAGAGGGTCACTGGCAGCAGCCAACTCCAACTGCGTGAGTGCTGCCCGGTGGTGGGTTGACTTTTCGATCAACTTGCGCTCAATGTACTGAACAACCATGGCTAGACTAGGTATTAGTTATGAAGCTGTACTGACATGATGATATGCTTACCCATAGCTACGCGGTTCTCGATACCTCTCGGCACGATGATGTCTACTTGCGATCAGTCTCTACGAAGCATCTGAAGCGGTTCGGCTAGTTTACCTGCGACTTTGCGCTGCGGCTCGACGAACTGGACACAGACATGTTAGGAAAGTCCAACACGATTTGATGATGGAGCTCTTTACTTTTTCAAAGTTTGGTTTCACAAACTTGAACCACTGCTTCATGATACCATCTACGTCACGGCCACGCTCCTTGACGTCTCTCAACACTTTACGTTGCAAGGTCAGCTGTGCAGTAAGCACATCACATCCCGGGCTGCCTGCGACTTACCTCTCCGTGACAAACACGTATCGGCATCCGCCTCGCAGAATATCTGAGCAACAGTCAGAAGTTGATCGCGGTTCGATTTGACGGGATTGAAATACCCTCATATCCAGAAGATCAATAATACGGGGGTCATGGAGGGCAAAGATTCCTTCCAGGATGATGACGTGAGGTGAGTAGATGGTTGTGGTATTGTCCAACCTTTGATGCTTAGAGAAGGAGTAAATGGGAATTTCAGCCCGTTTTCTAAAACCAATTATTATCATGATATAAACATTGATGTCTGAAATGCTCGCCTTCAGACTAGAAGAAGAGTTTCATGAAGCAAATTAGAAAGCGAAGATGTTACAAGACTTACCCAGCCTTCAGATCGCGCAAACATTGTACAAGTACGTTAAAGTCAATTGCCTGAATTCGGTCAACATGCATGCCAGCAGTACTATCGGCATATATCTTACATCCGGCGCGTCAAAGTCAAAGTCGTTGTCAAAAGCCCTTTTTGACTCCTCAGGACTCAGGGGGTTGTAGAAAGAGTCCTATATTCAGATCGAGTCAGGGGAGGGGCCATCGCCGCAAGCCGCCGGTTGGCGGGGTAAATGCACACATACCATGGACAAAATCACCACCCAGGGCAGATTCAGCTTCCTCACAATGGCGTGCGACAGAGTCGACTTTCCAGAGCCGGAACTGCCAGCAATACCAATGATGCTGACATCTGCCCACGGTGGTGAGTAGTGAGTCCGCCGCTGGATCGTCACATGAGACTCGGTGCCGCTGTGGTTGTCTGCCATTCTTTGAGCTGAGAGGCGGAGGTCGCCGACGTCGATGCGCGGGGCAGGCTGGTGGTGGTTTATCGGGTAGCTACAGCTTTATCCTCGGATTCTGCAGCGAAGTGAGATAGGCCGGTGGACAGAACAACCAACGACCTGAGGAACAGAGACTGCAGGTGTCGACGGCTTTGATGTCTGCTCCCTTCGCAATGGAAGGGGGGAAGAAGCAGAGATGAAATCTGAGGATATAAAAATGAAAACACTGGCTAGAAGGCGACTTCCAGGGTCCAGTCCCCAAAGATAAGCGCTGAGGGGGATGGGTGCTTGACTTTGACAACCTAAGCCCGGTGTATGGTGGAGCTGGCCGGGCTAGATCTGATGTTGAAGGTAACCGAATGGAAGGTACCTGCCACAAAGCTTGCTGATCAGACGGGAGCCACGAGAGGGGAAGTTGCGTTTTGCTGTTTCTATAGGGAAGGTGGACTGTACATCTTGGAAATGTTAGAGACAAGTTAAAACAGCCTGATCAAAAGAGAGAGGCTGTGCTCGCGTGCTATCTTTCCTCAAAGCATCAAGTCCGGTTCTCCAACGGAACATCTCTTGTAGAAGTGAACGACCCAATAGCGGGCTGGGCTCACACAGGTGGGCGCACAAATACACAGGGTCCAGATGACCGCAGCTGTGCCTACGCAGGACAGCAGCCCGCAGGCACGATGCGTAGTTGCGGTTCATCACTTCGTACAGGTAAGGGCTGTCTGTCAGGTGGTATTAGCTCTGGTACCTGCCTCTCTTGTGCTTCTGGTGGGTCGCGCCCTGTGTTTTTTTTGCCCTGTTCAACCCCAGTTGTGGCCCCCCCGGCTGCGTGGCTGCTCTCAGCGCCTTACCTGCCTTACCTTGAAAGTAAGGTACCTTGCCTTGGGTAAAGAGGGCATGTGCCTCGGATTACCTAATTATGGCTGCCCCACGCCAGGCGGTCTGGCTGATCCTGCGATTGGCCCTCTGCAGCCGCAAACTCTGGAACCAAATAAAGCTCCGCTCCAGCCTCTTTCTCTTTGTTCTGACGTTTCTTCCTTCTTCCACATCCAATCCCAGTTCTTCCTCAGCATCTTTTTCTTTCAAAGACTTCCTTCGCGTAACAAAACGAACGGGAGCTCGACTGGCCACTCAAATGTGACGACGGCCCAGCCCAGAGCCTGTCTGATCCTGCCTTGCTTTCCCTGCATTTGCGCACTTCCCATCGCATGTCAGGACTGCCGGACATCAACGACCCAACAGCCATAGCAGTTTGGAATAGAGCTGCTGCGCGTCTCGTGCGGGAGACGTTGGAGAGAATCATGGTCCGTTGAGCTCCCCGTGTGCCAGTGTGCCAGCGTGTACATCCATGCTGGCCACGCCGTTTTGGTTGTCTTTGACAGCTAGCTAAGATGTCATCCAGACTTCGTCTGCGTCGACTGCTACACCCATGAAGCATGCCTTCGAGAGGCGTGTTCAGGACGTCAAGTCGCCCAAAAGGTAAGCTCCTCTCTCTCTTCTCGTTATCTTCCACGTCGAAGCCCGGCGCTAGCTCCGAAGCTACGTCTGGCGCTTCCCCCCTCCCCTCCCAGCTCACATGATGATCAACTATCAAATGGGAATCTCTCCTAGCAATTACCATGCGGAGAACTCGATATAAAATAACCCTGACACTTTTGCTGTTTTGCACATTTTTACGTTGTTCAAACTACAGTCAAGAGGACATCTGTGCTAACATGGACTCTCAGCGACATCAACGCCCTGATCCTCGATTACTTGACGGTGGAAGGCTATCCTAACGCTGCCGCAAAATTCAGCAAGGAAGCCAACCTCCAACCCCACCAAGTCGACGAGACGATCAAGGTCCGCCAGCAGATTCAAAAGTCCATTCATACTGGAAGCATTCAGTACGCCATTGAGGCTCTGAATGACTTTGACTCAGAGGTTAGTTGTTTACTCTCCGCAACATTAAACCCCAGTCGCAGTGATTAGACATCGAGTTATCATGCACCACTCATAGCACCTTCGGGACACTTTGATGAGGAACAACCACTTTTTGATGAGCTTTCGCCTTATACACTACTTGTCAGCATGTTTCTGCTTTGTACACATGTCCTAACAAGTCATCTAGATCCTGGACCGCGATCCAACCTTGCACTTCGCGCTGCTTCGCCTCCAACTTGTGGAGCTCATTCGGGCGTGCACAAACACACCTGGCGGGGATATCACTCCTGCCTTGTCATTCGCCACGAACCATCTTGGACCACGTGCACCGACCGACTCGCGCTTCCTCAAAGACCTGGAAGAGACGATGGCGCTGTTGGTGTTCCCGCACAACGATCTCGAGCCGCAGTTGGCAGCCATTTTGCATCCAGACCTGAGACGGGATGTTGCAGATGATGTCAACAAGGCCATCTTGCAGCGTCAATCGGAGCGTAGGGAAGCCGCGATCCGACAGCTGGTCAAGATGAGGGCTTGGGCTGAGTCTGCTGCGAGAGCGGAGAAGAAGCCCCTCCCTGAGAGAATTGGTCTCGGCTTGAATGGAGACGAGAGTGACGGGCACGACCCAATGATGCTCTCGTAGAGCAACAGTCTTGAGGGCTACAGCAGCGACAAGGAGAATTATGATCCACTGCAAGAGGGTTCGTTGAGTGAGGGTAATGGGCGAGAAACAAACGATCTTGATCGGTATCTCATTCACAGACCGATTACCTCCCAGGTCGAGGAATAGAATCGCATCCTGGGAGCGGAGAGTTATCACGATGGCGTGGCCCATGTCGCTGACGATGCTAAAGACCGCCGTTTGGTTGAGTTGATCATGGAATATTATGAAGGGGAACATGATGGCTAGGGAATAGCGCATGGAGTTAAGAGCAAGCAGGGTTTGACTTTGGGATACGGGCCAGGATTGGCAAATCTTGGAGGCGTTACATCATTCATTTGGTTACGACTGAATGAGGGATTATGGTACATACATTTTTAATGGTTCACGACATCGGGTCAACAGATGACCGATAAAGGAATAGAAGCCATCACGGCAATTGCGAACTCTATACTATACCCCTCTCGTGAAATGTTCCGTGAGAAAATGGCCGGCCGTGTTTGGTCTCTTTGTGACTATCAATAACCCATAATATACCTAGGTACCTTCGCAGTAGAATCTATCTTACCGCAAGGTAGATGGATGGTACGAGTGGAGACTTTCGAGCCAATCACGGTTGGAGAAAGTCCGATTACAGCTCAGCATACTGAGTTTCCCGTACGGAGTATGTTCATCGAGGAACCCAGCTTCAATATCAAAGTCACGTTGAAATCCGGTTATGTTTCAATTTTTTATTGCTTTCTTTACCAAAACCCCTCTCCTCATCAGGTCTCAGGTCTACCATGGGGTACAAACGGTCTTTTGAAAGTTTTATATACAAGTGATACTCCGTACAACAATATCGCTCCCACTCTGTCCCTCTCTACTTGGTCCGAATGTGCTTAAGCTTCTTGGGCGAGTACAAAAAGTTGTTGGCGTACGCCTTGGGCTTGATCCGCCTCGACTGCGGCTCCTGGACAAAGTACTCGTACCCTTGCTTCTCTGCAAAGTGGATGGCGTCCTCCTTGGACTTGAAGTTGAGTTTGGTGCCCTGCATCATGTCGGCCGACGACTGCCAGCCCATGAGCGGGTTCTCCCAGCGGTGGCCCTTGGGGAGGATGTCCCAGTCCATGCGCCAGTGGTGGCCTTGCCAGTTGCCTGATTGCGTTGCGGGCTTGGATTCCTGGTAGATGCTGTGAGGGTTTCCGTCGTTAGCTTTTGCGATTTTTTTTTCTTTTCTGTCTTTCCCTGTCGTCTGAGATAAAGGCTATGCGTACCGGACTGTGCGAGCCTGGAGCTCCATGGGGGCACCGGAGATGACGGCGGCTTGGATGAAGGGGACGTCTTCGCTGCCGTTTTGGAGCTTCTTGGGGGTCGGGGTGAAGGTCCTGCGAGAACACAACCCAATTAGCACTTTGTTATGTTTGCCCAACCCAATTGCAAACGCATGCAATAATTCCTCCCAAGAGCTTTGCGTCCTTACGAGGTGGCCTTATCGGCGGCGATGCTGTAGTCGGGCTCGTTCTGCTCGGTCGAGGGGGCCACGGCGGCGGGCTGCTGTGTCGTGGTGCCGGTCGTGAGCTGGCTCTCGAATCGGCGAGCGGTTACGGGCGCGGAGACGGAAGCTCGGAAGGGAGCGGCGCTCCGCAGCAGGCGAGCTGCGTTGTAGGCGCGGAGGGATGCCATTGCGACGTGTGGGAGATGGGTGTTGGCTTCCCTTCAATTGTCGTCGTGGGACGAATTGGGTAGTCTGGGAATGCGATAATGGGTGGTGGTTGATGGTACGGCACTGGACAAGGCGGAAGGGCCTTGCCTTGCTTGGGGGGTGGCCCGGATTGGGGCGCGCTGATTGGTCGCCGCAAGAACCTTGACCCGAAAGAAACGAGTGCTTTTCGTTCAAACCTCACTTTCGGCAAACGGAGCGTCACCCTCGTCTATCATAGCCATCAGCCTTCCTCCCCTCCACGTCGAAATCGATAAAGTCAATTGATCCGCTCAATTGACCGTTTGCGCCGAGCGACCCTCCCGATTCTTCGATACCCCAAAGTCACCATGAGCTTCGTCCCCCGCCGCGGTCTCTCGACCCTCATCCCCCCCAAGGTGCGCTCATCTCCCTCTGTCCGGCCGACGACCGGCAGCTCTGCTATCGAACCAGGAGAAGTATGCTGACATTGATGCACACAGGTCGCCTCTCCCAAGGTACGATTATGATCCCGACTCACGTTTTTTTTCTGTTTTTGTGATGGATGCGAGGTTTGGATGGGAAAAGGTTACCCGGTGAATTCGGAGGTTCGGGCGCGGGATACGGAGGAGCGACAAGGACGGAGCTACTCGGAGCTACGGATTTTCTCAATAGCAACATCAACAACGAGATGCAATACGGATCACAGGAAAAAAGGGCTAACATGACGAACACGGACAGGCCCTTGGCGCGGACCCCAACGCCGTTCGCATGCAGCGCGTTGTCAACTTCTACGAGAAGCTCCCCCGTGGTGCCGCCCCCGAGGCTAAGCCCACTGGCATCCTCGGTCGTTACGCCGCCAAGCACTTCAGCGGCAAGAACGCCTCTGCGAAGCGTATGTTGCCCCTTTAATTGCGAACGAAGGTCTGGCATGGGACAGAAGACTGACTGTTGTTGTGTAGCCATCATTCACGCCCTTGGCCTCCTCCTCGTCATCGGCTACGCTCAGAACTACTACTTCCACCTCCGTACGTCAAAACCCCTTGAACGTGGTACTTGGGATAAAATACCAGAAAGACGAACAAGACGGAGAGCGGTTCGGCGATGTGATGCTAACGATTGACAGGCCACCACAAGAACAATGCTCACTAAGCGACTCCCATCTGGTTGTAGTCCAGCCTCTGGCTGTGTAATGGCATTGGGACCGTGTATATAAGAATTAGAACCTATTCTCCAGGAGGAGGCTCCTCGGCAAATTTCCTTTTTCGTGTCCGGCGTGTATTCCTCCCTCGAATGTGAAATGGACAGAGAGAAAAGCGCGGTCTGATGAAAAGACATGAACAAAAAGAGGATGGCCTGGGATGTTCTCGTTCTCGGTCTTTTGTAGAGCCGCTGACAAGTCGAGCCGAGAGTTTGTTTCAGCTAGTCTAAAGATTGACTGAGTGGTATTACGTAATGCTCATCCGGCTCAAACTTCCCAGGAAACCCGATGTGATGTGATGTGATGTTATGTATACACTCGAGAAGAGAAGACACGGGCGACACCGATCAGTAATGAATATGAGGCCACCATTGAGTTTGGTTTGCCAGGTGCTGTCTGCCTTACGATTGTTAAGATAATTCGAAGTTCGTCTCAAAGCAACGAGAATGCCATTAGTTCCAATCAGTATTACAGACAGATAAAACAACTGTCAGTCAGAGAAGTGCGTCCATGAATGCTCAGACGGAGAGGCGCTCATCAATGCACTGGCACGCTGGATCCAAGAATAGCCCGTTGGGATGTCGGGGGATCCCGCGTTGTTTCCTCCCGCCGGCGTTGCCTTCCCCAGCCCGCAAAGCCAGCGCTTTCCGCACTAGGCCGAGCTGAGCTCTGACCAAAACACAGTGTTTGAAAGCCACAGTGCACGAGGCTGACACACTGTCACAGCCTTCTTGGGCACCCAGTGACCACGTCGGCGGGCAGGTACCCATCGCGTCCCCACTGTTTTCCCTCACCTTGCCTGCCTCTCTCCCCTCGCAGTGGACAGCGACTGAGCACTGGAGCAGCACTACAGTGACTGGACAGGTGGACAGCACACAGCGCTGGAGACACTGAGCAACTTTGGCTGCTCCCCCTGCCCGCTGCCGCACGCTAATCCCTGATTAGGCGACTGCAGCTTCTCTAAGGAAAATCGACCTCACAACCATCACAGCCGCATAGGTGTGCCCTTCTCTACCACCACCTCACCCCCATCAGCCCAGCGCTCCTTTTTTTTTTTCCTCTTTTCCCTTCCAACCCTCCCCTTCGGACGCTATACCTCGACGACGCCGACGACGAAGCCGACGACGTACGTCTTGCTGGTAGGGGAACTATCCGAATCCGCGACTCCCACGATCGCATTCGCCCCGCGATTCGAATACACGAAACCGCTCGATTTCTGCGACTCGTCGCTCCCCCCGGCCCATACATACCCAGTACTCCATCACCAAATCCGACCAACCACCAACCACCACCATCTCGGCCTTCAACGATCTTACACACCCACACATCCAGAACAAGTCCTTCTAGTGACTCGAGCTCGGAAAAGCCAAACCTCGCTCTTCCAGCGCAGAACATCCGACGACGTATGATGGCAACTGAAGCCACCCTCGCCGCCCCCGTTGATGCTTCTGTCCATTCTGACCCCAAGCTCGTGAGTTCCCTCTTTTCCCCTCCTCCCCAGCAGCCCCAGCCTCACGCCGCTGGCGCCCTGCCCCATCGCCGGATGATCCCCGCGTCCCCTCTTCACTCGTCTTCATTCGTCATTCCACCCCATGCGAACCTCACCCTTCACTCTGTCGCTTGCCCTTTGGCTAACCTAGGATCCTTTCGGAACCCTCCGCCGAACAGACTAACGACGCTGACATCGACTCCCAAAATGTCGGTCCAAATCGCGCGAAACTGAACGGTAGTCCCGCCGTCGATGACTTAGAGAATAAGCACATCACCGGTGTCGAAGATCAACTCAATTCAGCAGATGTTAGTGTTAGTGGAGGGTCGGATACGGAGGCATCACGGGCGGCTCGAGATGGAGAAAAGGGACACGGCAGGACGTCATCGGCCGTCAAGAAGCCCGCAACCTTCAAGGCTGTCTCGGTCAACAAGACCTTCCTAGCATCAAAGGGCCCTACCATTTCCTCGGCGACCAAACCCGGCGAAAAGACGAATTCGACCTCGATCCTGAGCTCCTCGCCATCAGGAACCTCGACTCTGTCTTCACGGCCGAGGCTAGTCGCGAAGTCGGGCACTGGCACAGGTTCTTCACCGGGACTCAAAGCGGCTGCCAACGGCGCCAAGCCTGCCGCCGGCCCTGACCCCAGCGCAGTATGGAACAAGAATCGACGTAAGGCGACTACTAGGTCTTTGAGGGTGGTTGCGGTCATGTGCTAATATAACGAACCTCAGCTGTCCCTACCCCGGAACCCAAAAAGCTTACGGATGAAGAACTTAAGAAGTATGGTATCCATATGGCAAGCCGTCTTGCCCCCGAAAGCGGACAGTCGGCACAGGGAAATTGGGCAGATATAGAAGACGACGACGACGACTGGGCGCCCGAGACCATCACCTGGACCGATGGTACCAAGACCACCCTCCCGCATCCCGACGAAGTACCTGCGCCGCCGCCGCCGCCCGAGCCGACTCCTGCGCCACCGAAAGAGAAGGTCTTGGAGAAACCGAAATCTCCTGTACCACCGCCTCGAACCACCGCTTCGCCCTCGATTAAGACTGGCGGGCTTGCATCTGGCAAAGGGCTCATCCTCAAGGCTGGGTCTGCCGAAAAGCCCACGCTCGTCGCCAAACCACCTGCACCTCCGACGCCAGTGAAATCGCCCTGGGCACCTCTGCCCCCCGTCGAGAAGGCTCCTCCGCCAGTCATCGCCGGGCCGCCTGCTCCTCAGCAAGGCGCGAGATACCCCCCGAGAGACCACGCGACTAATAATAACGTTCCGCCCTACCATGCCAAGGAGATTGCTGCTGATGACTTCAACCGATCAGCTTGGAGAGAAGGTGGTCCTCCGGGCGGAAACCGAGAACTGTTTAACTCGCAATCTGGGCGATATGAGCCGGTCCCGGCCGATCGAAGAGGCTCCTTCCGATCTGACGTCCATCCTAGGCAGCCGGCAGTGTTACAACGCCCGTCCCAATCCGATCATCCGGAGCCCTCTGCCGCTTTCCAAACGAGCAGGAACTCTGTGCCCGACGGTCCCATGGGTAGGCGCCGTGGATCTTCTGTTGCTAGCGGTGGTAGCGGATCTTACTTGCAACGGCCAGGCAAGGGACATGAGCTTCCGGGTCCTCCCCAGGACCTGCTGAGTGCTCGTAGGGGCTCTATGGCTGGCTCGGTTGAAAGTCCCATGTCCCCGCGGAACTTTTCGCCTTCGGGCTTACAACATGGTCCTCGGATGCACGGCAACCAGCAGTGGCAACCTCGACCATCCCCCGGAACCAACCATGCCACTCTACACTCAGCTGGCCCTCAGACAGACGGAAGACCAGCTCCACCGCCACCGATGGCGCGATTGGAGGAGGATCTCGAGATGCAGAAGAAGGTCATGCGTGAGAAACGCGAATTGGCAATGCAGAGGCGACGCGAAGAGGAGGCTCGTGAGGAAGCTGCGAGGAAAGCGCGCATTGCGGCGAAGTTGGAAGCCATGGGGCCAGCCCCAGAACGCAAAAGTGACAAGAAGGAGGCTTCACCAGAGAGTTCCAACGCGGCCCCAGCACAGGCGCAATCTCGACAAGACGGTTCCACTTGCCAGGAAGCCGGTTCACAGCCGCCTGCCGCGGGTCCCGATACATCGGCTGTCCCTTCAACTCCCGCCAACGCCAAGGACAAGCCTTACGGCGAAAGACCCGTCACCGCAGGCGGAGAGCATGCGAGACGACCAAGTGGCTCGGAGGCAAGGCAGCCCAACTCATGGGTTGCACCTACGCCTCAACAAGAGCGGCTTCCGACTTGGGGCGCGGCTGCGGCTGGCCCTCAGGCTCCTCGTAACGTCTGGGGATCGCCTAACAATGATCGCGGACTGGGCAACGGCACCTTCAATACTGACTTGGGCCGTTTGCCAGAGCCTCAAGCAGCAGGAAAGGGCCCAGCACCCATCGCACCACCCAGCGCGCAGCGAGCGCAGGTTCAGATTCCACCGGTCACCCAGGCTCGTCCTACTACGGGTAATGCTCGCGAAGTGAACGAGATGAGAAATAGATGGGCTCACTCGGTTCTGGAAGGCGACAAGATAGTACTCGACGAGAAGAGATCGCAGCGCCTCGAGCGTGATCGGAGCCTGGTGGAGCGCGGGCTCACTATTGAACAAGCTCAAGCCACGATCAAAGACACTTGGCGCCCATCTGGAGATGGAAGACGCGATCCTGCACACGTTATTCACCACGATGTTCGCGCTGCTGGGTCTGTCGACCACTCATCTGTGCTACCTCCCACAGGACCATCGGCCGCCACTCAATCTCGAAGCTCCTCTAGATTCTTCCCTCCCAGGGACAACAGACATGATTCCACAGCTTCTCATGCGGAACCATCGAGGCCTAACTCGCCTTCCCCGCCGCCCCCGGATATGCTTGGCCACCCGGCCTTCGATGGAGACGCCATGCACCCTCACGTATCTCTCCCCCGACCGCATCCCGTTGTCAAGTTACCACCTTCAGCTGCGGCGGCGCAGTCAGCGGCACCCAGATCTACTGGGCCGTTTGCTTGGGCAACCCCAGCCGGTTACAAAGATGGTCCAGGAACTCATGGGCGCGGACCTCACCAGCAGAACCACGTGTCCCAGCGGTCGCAAGATTCAGCAGGAAACGAGAATTGGCAAGATAGGATCAACAACCTGCTCACGGGTCGAAAGCCAAACTCTCCGCCAAAGGCACCTGGTGTCGAGCCTGTCACTAAAAGTGCTCTCGACTACTCTGGTCACTACAATCCGGCTACCGTCTCTCTACCTCGCTCAGCCACCCAGAACGTATCAGACGATGTGAAGTCTTTCACTACAAAGCCGCCGGCAGAGGAATGCTTCGAGGAGCAGGAAATGGGGTCGCTTCCACGCATTCATTTACCCCATAAGACTCCGGAGGCTGCTTGGCAACCTGCTGCCGCCCCGATCAAGCCTCTGCCGAGGCGTTTCTGGGTTTCCGATGTCGAGACTGTTCGTTCACTGTGGTTCCCCCATGAGATGTCTACTAGCGGCAGCGTTTATCGCATTCTTCTTCCCGGTATGGGTGATGCCAGGACTGTCCCACTTCCTTTCTCTCGATCGGGAAGCAATCCACGACGATCCAGTGGGCGTGGTGGTGGGCAGCGAGGATCGGGCCCGAATCATCGTGGCGGCAAGGGACGGGAGCCTTCGTATTCTGGTGAAGGAAGCAGTTCGACACCTCCCCCCAGCCGAGGAGGCCGCGGTGGCTACCGCGGACGCGGGTCCGAGAACTGGTCCCGCAGGACTACGCCCACGCAGGCAGCCTAAGAGCTGTCCACATTACAACTTCAAACCCTACAAAACTTTGTTGACTTGTTGAGGTTAACATACACTACCAATCGCAGCCGGCAGTATCAACGGCCGACGAACACCGCACAAATATTGTTCCGCATGCTGCTACTGTGGCATGCCCGAACTGCTCCGCCACGAGCGGTAGGCAGTGTGTACCATCTCGAAAAATCGATTATCTTCGCAGAGAGCGCTTTGCGTTTTCAGACTTTTACGGACCCTGACTTGATCGAATCGCTTTGGTCGGTCGGTATATGAGCTTGACCGGCCGGGAAATTTGGCCCAGACGCGGACAAATGGGGCGGATGGAAGCGACAGCGAAGTCTTTTGGTGAATTTTCTTCTCTTCCACTCTCACGACACGCGAGCTCCATCTTCCCACCATTGAACAACACTTCCAACCCAATACGAGAACCCCCTTTGCTCGGCTACATAAGTCAGAGGGGAGGAACGCTGGTCATGTTGACCAAGGTCCGGTGTTTCTTCGTACGATTCATAACCATGACACGCATAACGAACGGCCGGGAGGTCAAAGGAAGGTTGGCTGGCGGGTGTCCTGGGAGTATCGGAGGGGGCAACGCGGTCTTTTACAAACACCTGATGTGCAAAGGAGGTGAGATTACAGGACTCGGAAATGGATGAGTGTCTTTTTCTTACACAAGCGTTTACTCGGTCACTGCCAGCGGAAGGACAGACAGTAGCTGCTTGAGGGCAGTTGACGTCCAGGGTAATTGCAGTTCAGAAAATACACAAACAAATGATGAAAACTCGCTTTTCACTTGTGCCTCTATTCATGTCGTCCTGATTGTGAAGTTGTGATGAGTAATTACTAAGCCCCCCTGGGCTGACGGAATTTACGAAGCTGCTTGGGATGCTCTAAATGTTGCCAAGGCCATGTATCACCTCGCTGTCGGTTGATGAAAATTACCAGGTGAGAACATTCAACGTCCAAACATTGCCTAATGAGGCCAATAATCCAAATATGGGGCCGATGTCCAAACTCTACTCTACTGTAGAAACAAACAACGAGTCACTATACAAAGGGGGGGTATAAATTACAAATTACAGTGTACCTCCTGACGACGAGTCGATGATCCACTCGGACTTGAAGGTCCCGCCGACGACGACGAATGCTCCTCCTCACCTCCCTCTTCTCCTCCACAACCTCCTGTGTTCGTACTCATAAACAAAATGTCGCGAAGCTTCTTTGCTGAGTCACCCGGCCTTTCATGGCCGTGGTGGTGGTTGTGGTGGTGTTTGGGGCTTCCCAGCCCGACGAGACGGAGGAGTTTGGGGACGAGATGGCGCCAGACTTGGCGGGTTGAGGGGAGGCAAGCGACGATGATGCCGACGGAGAGTTCAATGTAGGACCACATGTGGAGGTAGAATGCGTCGTCTGTAGCGAGGAAGAAGGGGGTTAGCATCGCGGGGGTTGGATGAGGTAGGTAGGAGTTGGCGCAGCGTTGGGGGAGGGAGGGCTTACAGGTTGGGTCTTGGAAGCCTTCGAGGCTTAGGAGGACTTTTAGACGGACTGCGCTGACGATTGTGATGCTGTTGCAAGATGAGGCGTTAGCGACAATATAGGTATCAACCAAAGGGGTCAAACTCACACAACACCCAACGAAAACATGACGACAATCTCCACCTTTTGCCTCTTTCTCAAATTCAACCACAGCACCTGCGTGACGGGCAACCCCAACATCCACACATCGAGTGCGATATTGATCGCCGCGTGCGCGATGAACATGGCGTAGACATTAATACAGTACCCCGGGTGGCGGCCGTCCCAGCCCTCCCAGGCGTTGCTGAAGGGGCGGCACTGGTTCAGGTTCGCGACGGTGAAGGCGAGGCAGAACAAGAAGTTGAAGGTCTGGGTGAGCCAGAGGACGAGGCTGAAGGTGCGGCTGACCATGCTGAAGACGCGGATGTAGAAGAAGAGGATGGAGGCTTTGAGGGCGGAGATGGAGAGGGTGTAGATTACTTCGAAGGCGAAGAAGACCTGCCGGTTTCCGAGTTGGTTTGTGAGCTTCTGCGGCATGTTTGTTTGCTGTAGAATATTCGGGGCGTGGTGGTGATGGGAAGTGTCTTACTTGCATGAAGCGAGTTATCTCGTCGTAGGAGAGAGTCCATATATCTCGACCGATGCCTAATTGATACCCTAATATTCTGTTAAATGAAATCCTTCATTGGAATGCCTCGACGCATCGCGAGTGTCGAAAGGGGGAGGCCTACCTCGAAACTTGGAAATGGCAAAAGAAATAGAGAACAACTACGACAAAAGACATTAGTCGTTTCGTCTTCAAGTAAAAAGCAGTTCGGCAAACTTCTTTGCCCGAGGGAATGCTGGGCCCTTACGTATCCTAATATCAACGTGAAGTCGTCCGGCCCCCACGTCGACAGCCTCAGAAACTTGGAGAGCATCCTCGCTAGCACGAAGACGGCGGTGATGATCACGAGCGATACTTTGCCGGCTATCGAACCTATTTGATGGTGATAGGGATACCCGCACTTTGTCCATGTGATATTCTTGGCGACTGGATGGCATCACTGTTAGCTGAGGTGCATCATGGCTTGTAAGAGGGGGAGGGGGGCATCTCACGTAAAGACTGCTCCAAGTCACACACCGCACGTATACAGACGCGAAAGGCCTCGACGGCGGGCTTATCCTGACATAGACATGTTGTCGTCAAATTGGTGACGGCACATGTTGTGATGTTGACGGCCTGCGACAGACACGGTATCTAGAAGCATCAAAGAGGATATCGTCAGCTCCCTATGACGTCGAAGTATTCCCCATACCCGAACCTCAAAGGCCAGTATCAGAGAAGGGAGGCAAGCTCACGGCACAGTCCGGCAGGCCATCCGCCAATTGAAGCGCCATCGATAGAACAGCTCAAGTAGATTTCGACTACAGTATGGATGCGGAGGACTCGTTGTCCATGAGCAGTCTTTGCAGGCGGAGGAGAGGAGTCGTCGATTCAAGGAGGCATTACGACATGTTTTCCGCGTCTAGTGTTCTGATTCTTCACCTCTTGGCTCACTTTTTATTCGATCCTCGCGGCCCATGTGGAAAGGGGGAAAGGAGGAAGAAGGGGACTCGGGGACCCGTCTGGGGTCGACCGCCCCGGGGAATCAAACTGAGTTTATGTCTCATGGTTGAAGTGAATCGTTCCCTTGTTTGCAAAAATGGTAAGATCAAAGAAATACTATTCTGCTACTAACGTGGTGATCGGGGGCCCGGGTCTAGCCTTTCCCAGGTACGGTGGCTTTTATTTCCGTTTGCGGACATCGAGGAAGAGAAACTAGAGAAACAAGCGATTGCGAAATTATGCTTTTCGACCTAAATAAGAGGAAAGTAGCTACTGGAGCCTCAAGCCCGCAAGCTTGATGATATCTGGGTTAGAGGATGAAAATGAAGCAGTGACGTTACTGGGATCCCGGTGGTTTGGTAACAGCTGTTGCGGCGAAAGCTGCTGTGCATGCATCCATCACCACCCGTCTTCCCCGTTGGAGGTTGCAAACCTGCAGGGGAGGACGCGGATTGGGGGACCCGAGGTGTCGGGTTCGTCCGTCGTACATGCGGCCCCCTCCTCCACCGTCCCGGAGTCTTGGCATCTGTTTCTCTTCGTGATTATGGTAACTCTAGTATTTTGTGATTACTTATAGATAGATCATATAACCTAGGTTGTTTTGAGAGATATGGTGAATGTCTTGTTGCAAGAATGACTCCAATGCTTGTGTTCTTGTAATGCGAAAGCGATGTATAATCACGTATTGCTGGAGTAATTCGTTTCTCCTCCATCAATAATTCCAAAAACACCATTATCTACCCCGGAGAGGGATGATGTGGCCGACAAATTCTTCGCGACCCATAGCTTGACCATCAAGTCTCCATTGTAGACGCATCTGCCGAACTCCAGAAACGAGGCAAACCCGCAAACCGACCAAGACTCAATGCACCCATTAGAGACATACCGCAACGAGTTTAACCCCGGGCCACCGCCGCCGCCACAGATTACCACAATGCCTCATAAATGATGAGACCCCGTCTCAAGCCACACGCCTCTTCCGACCACTTCCCATCGAGGGAGAGACTGCCGACATCAAAGGCTAGACTTGGGAACCCCCCATTCGCGATGACGATATCCCGCACTTCGATGGTCTCCAGTTCTCCGTGCTTCAAGCCTTCAAATCCCAGCCTCCACGAGATCTTTCTAGTGCTTGATTGCCCCCCATCTCGCTGCGCCCTCTTTTACCTAGGGACGAGCCTAGAATCGTGTTCTCCGAAAACCTTGTTCATAATTGTTTTGTGGCTGGTGAAAAGACTTAGCGAAGCGGGAAAGGCGCTCTCGATGTCATTCACTCAGTCTTATCGCAAACCGAAGCCACAATGCCGAAGCCGCAACGCTGCTCAATATTGTTACAGATGTGAGATTACTATGTGCCTTGCCAATATATCGAACGCAGTCACAACAGCCGAGGCGGAGGCGGAAAGTCTGCCCACGGGATTATCCCCAGCTCTAGATGTAGGTCCTTGAAGATGAGCTTATGAGTATACCGCCCCTGGGTCTGACCTTTTTTGCTATGAGAGCCTGCTCATTCTCATTTTATCTGGCTTGATTTGCTACCGGTATGAGACGTTTTGAATTGCGCCTTTATCTGTCTGTACCTGCCTGTCCTCACTTAGGCGCGTTGTAGAAGTGATCCTTAGATAGATTTAACAGGAACAAATCAGCGAACAACGTTCATCTCAAAGGATCTTCTATGCCTAGCCGTGGAATTTACTCTCTGCTTAGTAGACAAACTTTCCACATCGCAGATGAAGCAATTGCTGATCGCATACTTTGCAAAAAACACCGCTGTTTGATGAGACTTCTCCCAACGCAGGTCCTTTCATCTCAAGGCTTTCATCGTATTGTTTTTCACTTGGCAACCACCTTAATCCTCTATGTAAAGTCAAGATCATACACCCGAGCCGCCAATCTGCAGCAACCCTACGTCTGAGGTCTGGTAATTGCGAAATCTGCTGAAGGGACCTGAAAGTTGTTTCTCGTTTGACTTATCGCAAGGTAAGTAGTGGCTGATCTAACTCTCAGTGAAGCTATCTAGAAAACGCCCTCACCACTATCTCTCGTCCCCCGCCCTTTGCCAGCACCCTGAAATACACCTGAATATGCTAATAACGGCTAGAGCTAAGGATGAGAAGTTACAACCCGGAGGTCCGAGATATATCCCACCAGGCATTGATACGAAATGATAGCATTGGACCTATATCGTAGAAGAAACTCTACGCGATGAGAGCGGTTGCCACAGGAAAGGAGATATGAGATTCAAAACATGTTTGCTTACGACAACTTTCCACACAGCCACTTTTAGTCCTTCTCATCAAGTGAGGTGAATGTTGTTTTTTTTCAGAGCCCCCCCCCCCCCCCGCACGTTTTTTTTCCAATTATGTAGAGTGCCTACTTATCACACGCAGGGCCGTCTAGGTAGACTCTCAGAGGATAAAAAGATCAAGTGTTACCAGTTATGCCCATGTGACACGGTAATCACAGAACGAGCACCTCACATCAAGGCAGTATCGGTCAGGCTTGCAACGTGAATCTTAGTCGTAAGGGATAAAACACTGACTTTTTGTCCTTTTATTTGACGTTATCTACATCCAGCGTGCTCGAGGACTTCCACTTAACACCATCCTTCATAGCCTTCAACACCGCTCCCAACCTCTTAACACCCTCCACAACATCCTCCTCCGGCTCCCACGAGAAACACAACCGAACCTCCCGATCAAATCTCGCCGCATCCTCGTCCCCATGCACCTCAAACTGCGCACCATGTCCAATCACAAGATTCTCCGTCTCCTTAGCCCTCACAGCAACCTCCCGACTCGACATGCCCTCAGGCAAACTAAACCACACAAAGTACCCCCCAAATACCTCAGCCCCCTTCAACGCCGACCCGCGCACAACGACACCCTCGCCAAGCGGCTTCTGGATGTACTCCGCAATCGCTTGCATCATAGCCCCATGTCGTCTCGCGAGCGCAGGACGCGTCTCCTGATCAAGCTGCCTCTGCAGCTCACCGCTCTCAAGCAGCTCCGCGACCATCATGGCAGCCAATTGGCTCGGCGCGCCACCGCTACACGTTGACCCCGTCTGTGATAACCCGTATGCGAACGCGGGACTGCCCTCCGCCCACCCCGTGCGCACGCCGGGCGCGACGATCTTGCTGAAGGAGCCGTTGGAGACTGCGTTGCCGAAGGAGGCGTCGGGGACGCCTAGGCTGCGGTCGATGTCTACGAGGCGGGGGATGCGCATTTCGGGGGTGTAGCCTGGCTGAGGAGGTGTGGAGAGGGGCCATTGGAGGAAGTCGTAGACGTCGTCGGAGACGAGGAGGGCGTCGTGTTTGCGGGCGAGGAGGACGAGCTCGTGACGACGGCGGAGGGACATTGTTTTGCCTGTTGGGTTGGAGCAGGTTGGGACGAGGTAGATTATGTGGCGGTAGAGTTTTCTCTTTTTGGCTTCTTTGAAGTGCTGTTGCTTGATATTAGCTGGTATTCCTTGACTTTTCTCTTCTCATCGTTGATACCATTAGGTGAGGCTCTTCACGATGAGATGAAGTGAAGGTGGGAGACGCTGCTTGTAGCAACAGCCCCATCGTAGAAAAGGCTCACCTCATCGCCGCCTTCTCCTGCGGCCTCGAGCCCCTTTCTCAAGTACTCGATATCAATACCATCATCATCATCAGGAACTGCCTTCAGACGTCCGTCGAACCCAGCGTCAGCAAAGATGGGGCAGGCGAGAAAGTAGCACGGCGCCACCATCCAGACATTCTTCGTGTAAAGCGGATCAGTGAAAGATTGAAGGATACAAGCCAGATTCTGGCTTGCACCGCCCGTGACGCAGATGCGCCGGACATCGGGCGCGTGGTGGCCGGCGGCGACAGTAGTGGTGGTGGCATCATCCGCGGCAGACGGAGGTGCGGGGTCGACGGCGGGGTAAAATGCCGCCAGCCAGCGGGCGATGGACTCGCGGAGAGGCTGGTATCCCGGGTCCGGACCGTACTGGAGCCCCGGGACGTAGGCGGCGGGGTCGGCGAGGGTCTTTACGGCCGCGGCGGAGAGGGCTGCGGCTGGGAGGAGGGATGGCGAGGGCCAGCCTCGGAGGAGGTTGATTGGCTTCTTGTGCAAGGGGGCGTTCATGCTTGATGATGAGAGAGAATTTGCCGAGTTGAAGAAGGATCGTCGAGGTGCTGAGTGTGGATCAAAACTCAATGACAGCTTGCGAGTGTTTACACTGGTCGCGCAAGTTGAGGAGATGCGGGTGTCGTGTGTGAGGGGTCGCCGGTGGTGAGGTAATTGAGCAAAGTGTTTTGATACAGTTGTCACGCGATGCTTCATCACCTCCGCTCGAGTTTTTGGTTCACTAATGAAATTTAACGACGACCTTGGTTGACTGCAAGGTATTGATTACTTATAGTTGTATGTCAGAGTGAAGTTCAAGGTTGTCGCCTCCGAATGCGGAGGCCCCAAAGATAGGAAATGCGCTGGCCCCACGCAGCATTTCGCAATCATAGCGGCATATCAAGGAACCGGCAAGTTCAACAAATATGTTCTGGTTCAAAGACTCATTGGTCTAACTGAAACTTATTCCTTTCCTAGGTAGTGGTAAAATGTAAGGGTATCATATGCTCCAAAATCAATGTCTTTTCAAACGCCTCGTCATTGACACCAGTCTAAGGGACACCCCCTTTTTACCAACCCCATGTTCTCGTAGAAGCCGTAAATACTGGTGGCTTCCACTGGATCTTGCTCGGATCAATCAATCGCTTCTGCTTCACCTTCTGCTTCTCCCTCTGCTGGATCAGCTTCTCGGGAATCACGATCTTGTGCTCTCCCTTATGATACACCTGCATCTTAAGCGCCTGTAAGGTGTGCTCCACGTCCTGCGGAATTATGGCAAGAGCCGTCGAGATGGCTTCAATCGTAGTCTTCTCATCGCGCTCATTGTAACCCACAATGAGATCCAAGATGTTCTCACCCCAGTATTGCCGATAACTCAGCAGACCCAAATCAGAAAGCGGCTTTTCTGGCGAACCAAGCTTGCCTTCGATCCTTGATAGCTCGTACGAGAACTGGATGAGCAATCGACCATAACCTTTGCGCTGGTACTGGGGCAGAGTCAAAATACAAGCTACGTTGTATCCGTCCGCGCTCTCCTTTTCTTTGGAAAAGTAACCGATAATGTGGCAGCCCTTGTCGCTTCGACTCGTCATGACGTAGAACAAGAAGGGGTCGACATCGTAGTATAGTGTCTTGTGGTCAAGGAACATCTTGGACAAGAGACACAGGTTACGGCAGTAGGTGCGCTGCCGTCTGCCGTCAATCTCAAAGAAAGAGACAGACTCGTCGCGGTAGATCTCGTTTCCAGGAGGGTGCTGCAGAGTACACTTGTGCCTGTGCCTAACAAAGGATTTTTCGTCGCCATAGTACCCGAGGCAAAACTCGCAGATGAAAATAACATCTTCCTGGTTGAATACCTCAGGGTATGGGGAAAAGTACCATGGGAACAAGTCGTGCTTTCCAAACTGGACCTTGGAGATATTTCGAATTCGGGAGATCTCGGCCGGATTCTGCGTCATAGAGCCGTGTGTCCTCAACTTCTCGATCTCGTCTTCTCGGCTGAAGCCACTGAGTAAATCTTTCTTCTGGACCTCCTCCTCCAGGTCAATTTCCATTTCATCGCCTCCAGCTGCGGGGGTAGCCGTTGCATCGCCCGTAGCTGTGGCCGGGGTCTGGCTTTGGCTCTCCTCGGCCGTCGGCGTCATCTTACGGCTCTGTGACTCGACGAACTCGGTCCATGGGTGCGGCGTCGCGGCCTCTGAAGGCGCAGATTGCTCCCTCTTCGAAGGTCGCTTCTGAGATTTCTTTGAGACCTTATTTTTTGACGTGGCAACACCTTTCTTCGTCTTAGGATCTTTCGGTTTGTCCTTGTCGGGTAATGGCCACTCGACATCTTGGTCGAAATCGATTCGGATCGTCGGCACCCATTCGTCGAGACGCTTGTTGAAATTGTCAAAGTTGCAGTAGAATTGGCGACCGCTCTTTGTTTCTTTGATACTAAGAATCTCGGCTCGACGTGGGATGCCTTCTTTTTTGACCATGGCGATGCATCCTGCTCTGCGCCCGATGAGTTAGTTGAGAAACATCGCATGGGGGGCCGTACGGGTGGGATGGTGGGGTGTTGGGATGACGAACCTGATTGTTTCCGGGGTAGCCTTTCCCTTTTGTCGGGGCTCACTGGAGCCGACAGAGGCCTCGCCATTGGCGCCGTGTGCCGCCATGATGAATACTCGATGTGGTGGTTGATAGTTGATGGATGTTGGTAAAATGCGACAATCGGTTTGCTGTTCTCGGTCGCAAAAGATGATTGAATTACTGCAGGAACAGGAAGGTGGTGTGGCAGAAAGCGCGAACTGCCCAAAGGCGGTGAAGAAATTGCCGTGAACCCTTGCAAGAAAGGTGCGCTAGCCCAGGCGCTGACTCCACTCCACCCGCCCTCGATAAGTGCATTTTTCCATTTTCTCTCATTTGGGCTCGACTCTCATCGCTGACTTTACATCCAAGAGTTTCTCACTTACCGTTTTTCATATTTCGAAAAACTCCTCATAGTTTCCTCTCGCTGATACACGAGCGGTCATATCCGAAAATATCTCATTCGGAAGCAGAGACTATGGCCCCTGAGCTGTCATCAAATTGGAAGAAGCTCCAGGCACAACTCAAAGCGGCAGGCCCGTCTTCTTCCTCAACTACACCAGCCAAGACGTCTGGGGGTGTCAAGAGAAAAGCAGAATCTTCAACCTCGGACCAACAACAGTCCAAAAAGAAGAAGATTGCTTCCAAAACGTCGGGACCAGCTACGCACACCCCAAAGGCCGTAAAAACAAAGAAAGGACGCATGGGTGTTGCACAAAGTTCAAAGGTTGAAGTCGAACCCAAGGTCGGCCCGTCGCCGTCACTCGCTCTCTGGGCCCAAGACAATGACATCTCTTCGGAAGCACTGGCTGAGGCCTACGGTCTCGGGCTGAAGAACAATTCCATGCTCGGATCCGAAAAGGATAAGATCAACTCTGGTCTCATAGAAGGAATCGAGGTGGGCAAGTACATTGCCATCGACTGCGAAATGGTTGGTGTTGGAGATGGAGGATACGAATCCGTCTTGGCTCGTGTGAGCATCGTTGACTTTCACGGACGCCAAGTATACGATTCGTATGTGAAGCCCCAAGAACGGGTGACGGACTGGCGAAGTGCTGTGAGCGGGATCCTCCCTAAGCACATGAGATTTGCCCGGGACTTCGACGAGGTCCAGAAGGAGGTCGCCGCGCTCCTTAAAGACAGGATAGTGGTTGCTCACGATATCAAGCACGATCTAGACTGCCTGAAACTCAGTCATCCGAGTAAAGACATTCGCGATACGGCCAAGCACCCTGGGTTTCGGCAGTACGGCAACGGCAGTAAGCCAGCGCTTAGAAGACTTGCAGAGGAGTTGCTCAAGGTTACCATCCAAGGCGGTGCTCACTCAAGTATCGAAGATGCGCGGGTGACGATGCTCTTGTTCAGGAAACACAAGTCCGCATTCGACGTGGATCACGCCAACCGCTTTCCTCGATTTGGAGGTGCTTCGATAAGTTCGAAGCCAAAGTCTAACAAGTCCAAGAAAAAGAAATGAGTCTTTATCCTCTACGCTGCTTTAAATCTGATCAAGGCCCCGGGGCCTCATGCATCCGTGTCTTCAAAATTATGACACGGTCTTGTCTCCTCCAACGATTATGTCCACTTTCTTCATAGCGGAATGCCTTCCATCAACTCCAGAGCACCCTCGCGCCCAACGGTTATTATCGCGTCGCCAAGCGTCTTTGTTCGGAACCCGGCTTCGCAGTATGTGAAGTAGTACTGCATGGCCAGATTAGCTTAGAAATACCACAAGAGGGATGATGGTACGTGTCTTACCTCCCACTTCCTTCTAAATACATCTATTTCTTCTTCAGTCATGTCATCATGCTCACGTTTCAACGCCGGACGGATCTTGGAATCAAAGTTGCGGAGGAACTCCTCCTTCCACAGCCTTAGGGTTTTTGAGTAGTGGCCACCAATGTTCTCCACCTTTTCGACAATGAGAGTGCCCTTGGACTCCTTGCTGATGTGGTTCAACAGCTGAGTGATCGATGGGAGGTAACCTCCCGGGAAGATGTAGTGGTTGATGAAACTGCAGTCTGTCAGCACGCGACCCTATTTCATGGGTTCTGCTTTGCGACTTACTCTTCGCCCTTGGAGTACGCCTCATGGCGACCTTCCGGCATCGTAATGCACTGGAAGACGGCGATACCCCCATCCTTCTTCAGCAACCTGTCCATTTGCGCAAAATACGTCGCCAGGAACTCCTGACCAACGGCCTCCAGCATCTCAATGGACACAATCTTGTCAAACGGCCTGCCCGGCGTCTCTAGCTCTCGGTAATCCGTAAGCCTGACGTCGATACGGTCAGAGAACCCCGCGGCCTCGATGCGCTCCTCCGCGAGCGCCTTTTGCTCCTTGGAGAGCGTCAAGCTCGTCACGCGGCAGCCCGTCTTCTTCACCGCCTCGATCGCAAAGGAACCCCAGCCGGTGCCAATCTCCAGCACGTGATCCGACGGCTTGATGCGCGCGCCGTCGATGAAGCGGTGCAACTTGGTCATTTGCGCCTGCTCCAGCGTCTCTTCCGGCTCGTTGGGGTCGTCGGCGCTGCTTTGCGGTTTCCAGATGGGGCACGAGTAGGTCATGTCCGGCGACAGGAAGGCGGCGAACATGTCGTTGCTGATGTCATAGTGCGCCGAGATGTTGAGGAGGGCGTTGGACAGGGTGTTTGTGGTTCGCGCCAGGCTCGAGACGGCGGTGGACAAGCTCGATATCCAGGTTGTTCCGTTACCCATTTCTTCGCGGTTGACGATGAAGAGCTGTGACGCCGTGTCAAGTTAGCCACACTACCCCTGCAGGACCATAAGGCCCGCCCCAGTTTGCGAGTGTACTGACCTGAAAGAAGGCAGTCAAGTCCTTGCACTCAATCTCCCCAAGCATATACGACTCGGCGAACCCCATGTCAGCGAACAAGAACAGGCGCATCCAGAACGCATCGCTCTTGACGACAAGCTCCACGCGGGGCACGGCATCGGCGCGGCGGGGCACGTGGTCGCCGTTGGTGAGGTTCTCGTTGTACTTTGCGCCCAGCTTCTGGCCGAATACCCTCCGGAGCTCGGCGGGCTCGTCGACGAGCAGGAGGGTGCCGCGCTCAATCTTTGAAAAGACGGAGAGGATGGCGGGCTTGGCTACCGATAGGGCCGGTCCCCAGGTCAGGCTGCCGACGGCGCCTCTCACGAGCTCGGTGCCGCGGTAGAGGGGTTTGGCGAGGGCCGCTGGGACCAGCGAGGGGAGCTTGGGCATGGCTGCGCGCGTAGAGGGGACGGGTCCGTAGATACAGTAAAGTAGTAGTCGCGGAGGTCCTGTTTACGGTGTTTTTATGTACGAGACCCCGTGAGAAGCCCGATGGCTTTTGATGTAAGGTACAGGATTGGACTGGCGCAATTCAATCAAAGGTCAATTGAGTCGAGCAAGCCGCCGGGGAACCTAAAACCGAAGCTCTCAAGGTAGGTAGGTAACTGGGATGCTGCATACAGCTCTCTCTCTCTCACTACTCTCGAGAGAAGATGGAGGGGGGCAAGCAAGCTTGATGGGATGTATGGGAGGAGGGGTGGAATGCCAAAGTTAACAGGAAACGAGCAGAGAGGGACATGTTCGCATCTGAGACCTCCAGCAAGGGGGGCGGGACGGGTATTATTTTATTGCAAGAGGCAACCCCCCCGAAGGAGACCAATGTCACTTCAAGCATGTCAAGGCAAGGCTAAACTTCTAAAGGCTTGTGTGTGCGAGTTAGCTTGCCGGTGGGTAAGGTAGTGTGTTGTCTTGAAGGGGAACCGGCAACGGCACATGGATGCAGCGAAGGAGGTGGAGGAAGAAGAAGAGCGCATGCTTCCAATTCTTGTCTCGTCCATCGGTACCGTCGCAAGCCCGAGGGTCAAAAAATCGGGACGCATGGGAGGGTCCAACCCAGGCTTTGCCAGGATGAGCATGGGTGGGAACTTGGGAAGAGTGGGTGCGGCAAGGGTAGCTCAGACGGGAATCACTCGGGAGGGGCAGAGGCCTTGGCCATCGCTTGTTTCATTGAGGAAATCGAACATCGCCAAAGGGGGGAGGGGGAGGTTGACGATCTCTTCGGCATCTAGGGTTCCTGTTCGTTGCCTTGCCTACCGTGGAGGGTGAACTTGAATAGCCTCTGGGTTCTGAGCTCAACTTTGGTCTCGACATTGTACAATGGCTCTCTGCCAAACTAACTTCTTGGAATCATTGGTGCATTTAACTGACTGCAAGACAATTCTTGACAGCGGCTGGCTGCTGACAACGAGCTCCTCCTCCTCCTCCCCAACAAAATTTCTTAGGGCCAGGGCTGTTAGTGTAAACCAAGGGATGATGTCAGCTTCCTACGGAGGCACGGCGAGCCGAACGCATGGTAAGTTGGGGGAACGCATGGCAATGCGTGCGAACTATGATCGGAGTGGTGTACCCGACAAGCTCATTCGTCAACACAGGCTTGTAAAAATGGTTGAAGAAACTACCTCACTAACACCTTGTCTTTACCTACTTTGTAAGGTATTACCACCTACCACCTTGTCTCTCAAAGGGCCAGTGCGCTACCGGACCGTCCGGCCACGTTCAGCCTCGAACTGTTCTAGTCTCGCTGCTTGGGATAAGTTGGGTTGGGCCCTGGGGGGAACCAAAGGAACCACTGGGAACAAAAGAAGCACGAGCTGCAGGTTTCGAGAAGGCCGTCCGGAATTTGTCCCGGCTGGCAAGGTCCGGGCGAACGAAACAAACAGTTTAGCGTGAGGTTGAACGACTCAGGTAGCTCTTCATCGGACGAGATGGTATAGAGTAATCATCCCCAATTGCGGTGGCCCTGTGAGGATATGAGAGAGTTCCTTTTTGCTTGTAAAGGAAGAACCTCTGTGCAGGATGATGTACACAGATGCTCGTTCCTCGAAGGATGATACCAAGATGGAAGCATTCGTATAGTCAGACGTAGAATGGTAGACTCAGGCCAGGTCCCTGCATCCTACTGCGTGGGATGGGGAGAGGAGCGTTCCCCGGGAGCAAGGCTTGACAGCATTTCCTTCCCACCCATTTCATTTCCCGTGTCGGCTGGTGTACGGTGTGCCAGAACGTTGTTTCTCACGATCGACAGTCACCGACTCCGAACACCTCGTGACTAAGGCAAGTCAGGGTAGGCGGATGCGCATTCTTAATCCATACATATCTCGAGCCTTGAATTCACACACTAATCCAACCGTCAACGACTTTTACGGTTCTTTCGAACTACCCGTACTTCTCACTAGGGCACGTCCGATCCGATCCAGCGTTGAAACTTTCGATGAGCAAGGCTTTCCGCAGTTCATTGTGTAATTGGAATCCTGCGCAACTGTAAAGTAGGTACAAGCGAATCAAGAGCGCAGGGTGTCCGATTTGGGCGTTCCCCGGTTGAGCAAAGGCCCAGGGGTCCCTTTGTTACTTTGCAGCTCTTGCGGAGCTTTTACTGGAAATTCTCAGGAAATCGACCAGGGTGTTTTGATATCAATGACATCAAGACTTTCCCACCCCCCACCGCCGCTAATTGGTTGCCGACAACCGTCAACCGCAGAATTCATATTCGTGGGCTTTCCCGGGCGGGTTCACGATCTGGAGGGCGGACTTTTCGGAGGAGATACGGACAAAGATGGACAATTCCTGATGCCGGAGGGGATCGGACAAGGGGACAGGGGGAGCTGGGGGACTGGATTCCCACTGTGTCTCAACTTTAGGCGTCCGGTTGTATTAGAGCTGCCACGTACTTGTCGCAGGACACCTAACCCGCCCGTCTTAGAGTCGTCCCCAAGGTCGTCCCGTAGCATACCAGTACATTGATGCATGTCTGATCCCGGCGGTCTGTCTGACTGGACATGTGTGAGGACACACGGGGGGGTTGGGAGGTCCACGAGGATTGGGCGAGTTCCTTGCGATTGTCTTGGAATCATCAAAAGGGCTGGGTAGTGTTGCAATGCATGTCTCTCACCAGCACGAGCTTTGCTTGTTAGTTTGTACGAGCTACTGCAATTTCTCACACCTGTCTCTCGCTGCCACCTATTGCCAAGTGAGCTCTATCAGATGAGCGAGAATTGAGCAGCGCATCAGCCGCAACCCCTGATGATGAATGGCTTGATGGTTGAAATAGCAGGAAGGACTGAAGGGACACGACTACGCAGTACGTAGAGGCTCGTGGAGTCGGGGGAAAAGGGTGGGAGACCGTGCACGGCGGGAGCCAAGACAACTAATCTTATCGATAAAGACGAGTTTATCGCAACATCTTATCGCAACATCTTATCGATTATCCAAATTCGCGTCTGGGCGTTTAGGACGCGTCGGGTCAAGTCGAGTACGAAGTACCTGAAGTTAAAGTACCTGAAGGTACTGAATAGAAGACCATTGACCCCTCCACGACCAGAAGCGGTTCCCGATCTCCCAACATACACTACAGTCCACCATGTCGAAAGCTATTCTGTCCATTCAGTCAAATGACTCTACAAAGACCAAGGCCACAGTCAACCTGCTGCCTTGTCGTATTCATCACGATGGTCCCGTCGGCGATTCCAACACATTTTGGAACCCTTCCAAGTCAGAAGGTACGTTTTTTTCCATCAACAGGAACGACAATCCTTGAAGCTGACATCTGGACTCTCAGATGGCAAGACAGTAGCGTACTTCCGCGGCAGAAAGCTCCATGGCACGACAGTCAAGTTGCCAGAACAATACCGAGGCGTAGTGATGGAGAGGAGTACAAAGGTCGAGACACAGCAGCTCGAAGGAGAGGGCGAAGAGGCTGAGGGCGACCTGGTCGAGCTGGGTACCATGAAAACCAAGGCAGAGTTTGACGAGATGGTAATTTGGGGCCACGAGGCGAGTGCAGAGGCGGCCTCTGATCCGTACGTGAGGAGCATAGAAGAATGGCTTGGTGTGGCTGAGTCGGTATGTAATTCTCCAGTCTACATCTTGCATTCATAACTGACATTTGACACAGATACACTCATACTCACCAGAGGAGACCAAGACTGGTGCGTGAATAGCCGACAAGGGAACATTCATTACGGCTTGGAGTCTTTCTTAGCAGCATTCTCCCCGAAGAATACTGAGCAATGAAGCAATGGCATAGTTTAGGCGTTACGGACCAATTCAATACAACAGCAACATCATATAAGCAATATTCTTTCAACAGTTGACCAATTGGTAAGCCCTCTTCACGATCAATGGCAACACTTCAAGTCCTTCACGGGACGCTGCGAAAGGCATCGCATTTGCAAAGAATTGGCGGCATAATGGTTAGCGTCCAAAAAGAGACTAGCGCAAAATGCAGTCAATTAAAGCCGTCGCGACAGCAACGCGATGCGACGCGACTGCTGCCCCTCACGCGTCGAAATCAATTAAGACCCCTGAGTGAGCAAGTCTCCGCCTCCCCAATGCGAAAAAGGCTCCATCGCATCCCACCACCCAAAATCCCACCTCCACCAAAAAACAACATCCCGCATCTCTGCCTAGCAACCACCGCTTGCGCACTATCAAACCATTGTCGACTTGCGACTCCCCAAACGACAATACTTTACAGTCGCAACAGATACGATATTAATCATGGCTCCCTCCAGCGACGCCGGCCTCCTAATGTCGGACGCCCCGTCCCGTTCGGCTGCTACCCCTAAGCGCTCCTTTATGCCATCCTCATCCGTCGGCGGCAGACCACGGGCGCCGCCCTCCGAGAGCATGGGCGCCCAAAGCGATGATGAGGCCGAGGGCTTCGCCGATGACCAAGTCCCCCGCGGATCAAGGATACCAGATGCTGCAAACATTCCCCGCGTGGAGGACAGAATTGGTCTCATGGTCCAGGACCACTTTGAGACCTTCATTGAAACGCAAGTTGATGGTCCATTTTGTCTTGGCCCTATTAGGCAATTGTTCTAACCACAGGGCTTTGTAGGTTCGTAGAAGAGCCGAGCTCTTCTGCCCCGCCGACATCCAGCGCTGCCACGACAGACAAGTACTATGTCGCCCAGATCCACGGCATGAGGACATATCAGCTCTCAACATTCTACGTCGACTTCAAGCACCTGACCACATTTACCAATGGAGAGCTGGGTGATGGTATCATGCGCGGTTACTACCGATTCCTTCCTTTCCTCACGGCCGCGCTACACAACATGATCGCCAAGTATGAGCCGCAGTACTTCCGCGAACACAGGCAGCCGACATCCTCAAGCAACCCGACCAACTCAACCGCAAGCCAACTTGGTTCTGCGAGCCAGACGGATATGGGTGAAAAGACGGCCAACCAGCAGACAGACAAGCTCTTCACCATCGCCTTCTACAACATGCCCCTCATCTCAAGAGTGCGCAGTCTTAGGTCGACCAACATTGGCCAGCTGCTCTCCATCTCCGGCACGGTGACGCGAACGTCAGAAGTCCGCCCTGAGCTTTCACTCGGCACATTTGTTTGCGAGGCTTGCAGAACGGTCGTTCCCAACGTCGAGCAGACTTTCAGATACACCGAACCCACCCAGTGCCCCAACATGACTTGCCAGAACCGTCAAGCCTGGCAGCTCGATATCCGTCACAGCACGTTTGTCGACTGGCAGAAGGTGCGAATCCAAGAAAATAGCTCAGAGATTCCCACAGGAAGCATGCCGAGAACAATGGACGTCATCTTGCGCGGAGAGATTGTGGATCGGGCCAAGGCAGGAGAGAAGTGCATCTTCACCGGTGCGCTCATCGTCGTGCCGGATGTCAGCCAAATGGGCCTGCCCGGCTTGAGGCCAAGCACCATTCGCGACGACAACCGTGCTGCCGGTACTGATGCGGGCGGTTCTGGAGTCACTGGTCTCAAGGCGCTGGGTGTTCGCGATCTGACCTACCGCATGGCCTTCCTGGCGTGTATGGTCACTCCCGACACCTCAAATCTGGGCCAGACGGCGAGCGGGCAGGTTGCAGATGCTATCAGCTCCCTGACACAAAATAACGGCAACGACACCTCGGAATCAGTGGATGACATCCAAGCTGCGATCGTCGCTGGCTGGAACCCTGCCGAGATTGAAGAGCTGCGTCAGCTCGTAAGCGAGAAGAACCTTCTCGATCGGTTGGTTGCTTCCATAGCGCCTACTGTATACGGCCATAACACGATCAAGAAGGGTATCCTGCTTCAGCTTTTGTCTGGTGTGCACAAGACCACCGCCGAGGGCATGGAGCTGAGAGGTGACATCAACATCTGCATTGTCGGTGACCCTTCCACATCCAAGTCTCAGTTTCTCAAATACGTTTGTGGCTTTGCACCCCGCGCGGTCTACACCAGTGGTAAGGCTTCTTCCGCTGCTGGTTTGACGGCCGCTGTGGTCAAGGATGAAGAGACTGGAGACTTCACGATTGAGGCTGGTGCTCTGATGCTGGCAGACAATGGTATTTGCGCCATTGACGAGTTCGACAAGATGGACATCGCCGACCAAGTTGCCATCCACGAAGCCATGGAGCAGCAGACAATTTCTATCGCCAAGGCTGGTATCCAGGCCACCCTCAACGCCCGCACCTCTATCCTCGCCGCCGCTAACCCTGTTGGCGGTCGATACAACAGGAAGACGACCCTTCGCGCCAACATCAACATGAGCGCTCCCATCATGTCTCGTTTTGATCTCTTCTTCGTCGTCCTTGATGAGTGTAACGAGACCATTGACCGACATCTTGCCGAGCACATTGTCGGAATCCACCAGCTTCGCGATGAAGCCATCGAGCCCGAGTACAGCACCGAGACCATCCAGCGTTTCATTCGTTTCGCTCGCGCTTTCCGCCCCGAGTTCTCTCCCGAGGCCAAGGAATTCCTCGTTGAGAAGTACAAGGAGCTCCGCGCTGATGACGCGCAAGGCGGCATTGGCAAGAACTCGTACCGTATCACTGTTCGTCAGCTGGAGAGTATGATTCGCTTATCCGAGGCCATCGCCAAGGGCAGCTGCGAGAGTGTAATTACTCCCGACATGGTTGCCCAGGCCTTCGATCTACTCAGGCAGAGTATCATCTCTGTTGAGCATGACGATGTGGAAGTTGATGACGAGGAGGCACCCGAGCAAGGTGCGGCTCTCCTCCGCGCGGCATCTGAAGCGGCTGCTCAGCCGGCCGATGATGAAATGGCCGTCGACAGACCCGAGGGCACGCCAGCACCGGCCAGAGTCAAGCAGACCATCACGTTTGAGAAGTACTCGAGCATGGTCAACTTGATTGTCGAGCATGTCAACGAAGCCGAGGCCGAGAACGGCGAGGGCGTCGAGGGCGAGGCGCTCGTTGAGTGGTACTTGGAGCAGAAGGAGGATGAGCTCAATAGCGTCGAGGAGCACGACTCTGAGAAGGCATTGGCGAAGAAGGTTCTCAAGAGGATGGTCAAGGTATGTGGTGTCCCCGAGTATACGTCCAGGGAATCAGAACTAACTCAGACTTGCAGGAAAACATTCTCATGGCTGTCCGCGGCCAAGGCTTGGCAGACGACGACGCACCTGCCGAAGGCACTTCTTCTGGCCCTGTGGAGCCGGCGACTATCGTCTATGTGTTGCATCCCAACTGCGCTGTTGAGGAGTTTTGAGTCGAGGGCGGCGTAGACTGGGCCCGTGAATGATTCTGATGAGAAAGAAAACAAAAAGCTGAGAGTATTGTCTGCGACATGTTGGACTTTTTTCATGTGAAGCCTTGGAGGGGATAATGTTGTCGAGCTTGGTTCGTTTTGTCAAGCTTGGGAGTTGGGGCGTTCGGCCACGTAAGGTAGGCCTTGCTCGTCGATGATGGACATAGATGTAGAAAGAAACTTTCGAATATCACGAGGTCTTCATGATCGTCCAATGCTCATCTACCTTTAAGCCTTCATATGTGTGACACTAGGTTCGGACAACATCCGTATTGTCGATCAGATCAATAACACGCGGACCATCCACAATGATACATTGTTATTGAACCCAAGCATCTGAGAATGGCACACTCTGTATTTGGAACATTGATTTGGTGTGCTAAGATCGATTTGGCACATCGTCAACTTGAGTGCCGATAAGCTGTGGAGTGTTTCAGAATCCGTTCATAGAGACTTCTGTATAAGGTACCAGGAGTATCAGCATATGCTGCTGAATCTTCAAAGTATAAGAAGCTCCCCGTGTCCAAGGTTACGTTCTTGGGCTTGCAAGCGCCATTCTTCATCCACCGGCTGGGAGACGACTCCCTTTCCTCTGCCACGAGCGAGCACTGTTGGGTCACTTGTTAATTTGAACACGGAATCCACTCTAGGTGTACTTTGACGACGACGATGGTGCAAAAGCATATATCCGAACCAACGCCCCTCGCTCGCCAGCTTTGGCTATCGACGGCGTATTCCAACGTATACTCTAACGACGATGAGCTTCGATGGTAAGAGCCACCGTCTTGGAGATGGTGTTGATAAATTATTGAAACGAAGCAGGTTGATGACCAGGCATGGAAGAACGGTCACCCCAGCACGAAGTACGGATACAACCAGCTTCACAACGAGCAATTGAAAAGGACAAGACCAAACACGTTTCTAGGCCAGTCCATTGATTTCACCGTCAAATACTCTTTTATACTAGATATCCGCAGAGCCGACGGTCGGGACGTGCAACACGGGTACGTGGGCACTTACGACCTCGAAAGCTACCCAACAGCAGATGCAGATCCGAAGTTGCCAGTGCAGCGATTCCGGGGCAAGAAACAATCGTCACACTGAAGACGAATATATTTTTTGACCCGGCTCCCACCTTCGCAACGTCTTGCCCTGCAGTCATCTAAGGCCTCAAAACCCCTGGCGCAGTTCAAGGGTATATGATAAGTTGACGACTACACTCTGGAAGTATATCCTCCTATCCCTAGCTGTGCCCCCTCAGCTTACCTTATTCGTAGCGTATTTCCGATGGGCGGCGAGGGGAAGAAGATAGGATTGATGTTTTTAGCAGGAACTAAGCAGGACACTGTACTCCCCACCTACAGTATTCCAATATTGAAACCTCATAGTTGCGACAGATATCGCGAATAGGATTCTTCTGAGCCAAATGAGCTCATATGGCCCCCGCAAGCGATAAGCTTGGAGGAACATTTACCGCTCCTAGCTATAGACCTCTCTTCTATATCGCCGGGAGGCGGGAGGGTGGATGAGAGGCATTAGGAGCATAATGCAATGCGGTTTGGACTGATGACAGAGATGATGGCCGGCAAGAAGGATATACACGGGTTTCGCTTTTGGTTCAGAAGTCTTATCTGAAGAATGATTAAACTGCAATGGCAATTGATTTGGGCGAGGCTGACATTTTTCATAGAAGCATCAGATATATATATTTAAATTGGTCTTATTCATGTCCGTCACGCGACAAACCTCCTGGGAATATATATAAAAATGTGCAGGCTGGGTAGGATAGAGTCCCCAATCCCGTCCAGAGTACTCATCAGCTCAAAAACTAAACATTGCTGGAAAGACGAGAGCCAAGAATAGACCTCATTATTTGGCCAAGCTTAGCTTCGCTGGAGTAAGAAGGGTTGAAACTGACTCTTGGTCTTGTTTTTTTTTTCTTGCTTTGCTGCAGCTACTTTGTTCTTCGGGTCTTCAATCATCTGGCAACTATCTTTAGAAAAGGGATATAACTCTATTGATGCAGCATAGATGCCAGTCACCACCTCCCACGTCATGTCATGTCATGTCATGCCATGTCATGACCAACTGATTAACCGTCGCGTCTATATACCCAGCTCGCCATACCTAAAAGTCAATGCCACATTTAGATGGTATACGGCTTCGCGTCAGTAAAGATCAAGTGAGGCTTCCTCTTAGCCAGGTCGAGAATCGTCTCGGCAAAGACGCCGTTGGCCCCTATCAAAAGTCAGCATCACAGCTCACAATGTCGTCAAAATCAGGTATTCTAGTATCCTACATGCGAACCAGCTTCCTGTATTATGATTAGCATGATAGTTGGTAAAGCGGGCTCGACGGGACTTACGGGTATAAGCAGAAATACGTCCGACATCAACACTTTCGTGAACCAAACCGAGCTTAGCAGAGTTCAGGACAAAGTCAAGACACTCGGTGATTTCCTGGTCATTCTCGGATGTCTGCGCCTGGATCAAAAGACTCATTGGCCAGGCGTTGGAAAGCCCAATGTGGGGTCCTGGGATGTTGTAAGTTTCAACACTTCCAACGCATCAAGAAAAAACTCACCTCCGATTCCGTGGAAGGCAGCACCCTCGAGGTAGTAAGGGTTGCCAGTCTTCTCCAAAAGCATCTTCCTGGTGTTCTTGTACGTCTGATCATCCGCAGGCAAGAATCCCATGAGAGGAAGCGCCAGCAGCGACGGGTAATTCGCATCATCCATGAGAATGGACGAACCGTACCCGTCAACCTCGTACGCAAAGACGTCTCCGTACTTGGCGTGCTTGACCACACCATTATTCCACACGCCGTCAGCAATTGTCTGGCTCCACTTGTCCACCGTCTGCGCGAGGACGTCCTTGCCGGCCGCCTTGAGGAATATGGACGTGCGCTTCAGCTCCACGGCCATCATGGCGTTCGCCGGAATAAAAAAGCCGAGGATCGTAGCGTCATCGCTGGGCCGGAAAGCAGACCTCACGAGACCCGTTCCGTTGTTCAGCGGGTTACCGACGCCCTTGAGGTTCAGCGTCTCGGTGCCCGCGTCCGTCTTGCGCTGGAAGGTGTACTCGTTCTTCTGAAAGCGGCCCGTCTCCGGGTCGAACGTGGAGCGGGACTGCTCCTCGAGTACGTTGAGCACCGTCTCGAGAGCCATGAACCACCTGCCCGTCATGAAATCCTTGGACTCGGTGTGCTCGTAAAAGTCGTTGCCCAGCGCGAGGAAATGCGCCAGCGAATCCAGCTCGTACTTGCACTCGAACACAAACGAGGGCTCGTAGATGGGGTGCACCGTGTCGTCCTGTCCGTTGTGGCTCGGCTGCAGGTTCGCGATCGGAGGGGGCTGGAAGGCGTTGCAGTACGGCGACTCGATGACGTACTCGGCCTGGGTGTTGATGGCGCCCAGGATCAGCTTGAAGATGGCGGGATCTTTCTTGGCCAGCGCCTGGTAGGGTGAGAGCTGGTTCGTGCTGTCGCGCAGCCACTCGGCAATGATGTCGCCCGTAATGATGAAGGACTGCGGCCCCTCCCATTTGCCCTCGTCGCGCAGGCTGCGGCCCTTGAGGTCGACGAATCTGGTATCAGTCCCATCGGTATGGAACTTGACAGTGGTGTCTGTTGTGGAAGGGAACGCGTTCTCGAATAGTCTGGCCAGGTCGGGGTCCTTCATTCTGGATGTGACGTCCTTGATGACCTGCTCAATGGCATCGGAGTGGAAAGTACGGCATCGTGGATCGGGTCGTTGGTAGGGCAGGCCAAGGGGGCCTTCGCTCAGGGGTTTACTGGCGACACACACACATTCTCAGCATTGATTCGTGGTCTCAAGAGGAACGGCCAAGGCCAGAGTCGCAAACTCACTGGGGGTATGTGGAATACTGCGCATAGTTGGGACATGCTTCGCGGTCCTCGCCAGTCAGAGGTTCTTGCGCCGCGTAGGTCTGGCCGACCAGCAGACCCAGGGGTAGCAGCAAGTCAAATACTGTGCGTAAGGACATGGCTGCGAGAGCAATGTTGCCTGGCAGGAAAAGGCACGGGAGGGAACAGAGAACAAAATTTGAGTCTATGTCCGCATGGGTATCAATCGCTGAGGAAACCCTTCGCAGTGCAGAGAGATCGTGGCAGGGTCCAGCAACAGAAACAAAAAAGCGATCGTGTTACGAAGCAATGTGCGGCGTTGGGTTGACGCGGAAAATAGGACGACGAGCTCCCTGCCAGCCAGGTGTCCGCTGCGTCTTTTGGGGGATGCCGCAGCGTCACTGTGGTCCCTTGCAGGAGCTCTGACCGGGGTTGCGTATTTTAGCGTCGCATCTTGACGACTCAGGCCCACTGCGGGGTGACGCGGGGCGACCTCCGGCGTCCGTGCCGCTCCCGGGCCGGCGCTGTTTCTCCTAGTCACGCCAGTGCTATTTCAACCTCTGTGATCTAGAGGCAGTAATTGCCCGCAGTTACAGCCAATAGGAGATCCATTGGTAACAAAATCGTTGGACAAATCGCGGATATCTGCATGTGACAGCTTGCTTTACTGTGGAACTCTAGAGCTTATCTTGTAGACAACGTTTCTCTCCTTTTTCTTTCATGCCAAGTCTCCATCAAGCCTCTTGACATGGGCCCCCAAAATCTTTCCCCGGCATTCATTTCTTGCCAAAGAAGGACATGATGTTGCCCTGTCCCTTTGGAGCAGGCTTCTTCGGCTTCGCAGCTTGGCTTCCAGAACTTGGCGCAGATGAAGTCTTGGCCAACTTTGCGGGCGGCGGGGGTGCCTCGTCTTCTGAGAACTCTTCCCAAGCAGGTTCCTGGATAGTGACTAGTAGACTGTTGTTAGCTTTGAGAAACTTAAGGGAGTATTGCCAAACTTACCAAGGTAGCCCTGATCGTCCATGATCTGCTTCTTCTTCATGACTCTCCGCTTGCCACGCCGACGACCGTCGCCTGTGCTAGAAACGACTTCCGCTGGTTCAGGTTTCGCTTCTGGCTCGGGAGCCTCCTCCAATGGCTCATCCATCGGCTCGTCCTCCTCCTTCTCTTCGGGCTCTTCCTCTTCCTCGCTCTCTTCCATCATCATTTTTAGCTCAGCCTCGCGGTCCTTTCGTGACTTTCTTCCAGAATTGGCAGGGGCCTTTGCGGCGGGAATGTCTTCATCGTCATCCTCGCCATCATCAGATAGTGCGGGCGTCTCGACGGGTGCCGGTTTCGGGACCTCTTTCGGCTTGCTTGCAGCCTTGGCTGCGGCTTTGGCAAACATGCCCGAAATGCCAGACGAGCCACTCTTCTTCAACGCTGGTGGCGCCGCTCCCTTCTTCGTTGCCGCCGTGGACGTGGGTGTCTCTGTGGTTTGCGTCTTGGTCTCTTGCTTGACAGGTACCTCTGCCTTGGAGTCAAGGGCTGCGGGCTTGACGGCGGGAGGTGCTGCCTCCTTCTTGATAGGCTTGACCGCCGGTGCTGGAGCAGCAGGTGTAGGTACTGGTCCTCTTCCTTGGCGGGTGCGTTTGCGGACATTGGGGTTGGTGATGGTACCGTATGTCTCTGCCATGGGTGCACTCTCATTCGTCGACTGCTCCTTGATTTGCTGATGAACGTCTGCTAAAAGTTGCAAGTCCTGGGGCACTGGTCAATGGTTGTCACTACACGGAGGAGAACAAAGGCTTACCCTGGTAGGATGCCTCGCCAAACTGTAGATATGGAATGAGGTCACCTCTTCGTAAGTGGCCAGAGTGTCTAAGAAAGGTCAGTAATGTGAGAAAACAGTGGAAATAATAAACTTCTAATTACCCTTCAGGAGGTCGCCAGGGACAAGAGACATGGAGTGGGTGACAACATCTTCAGAAGTTTCGACATTAGGGGGCGAGCTGGCCATTTCAACATCGCCATCATCTTGGACCTTTTGTTGTGCTGGTTGGGTTCCATAGATCAGGTAGGTTGCATGGATTGTGCCAGGGCGCATCCCATTCTGTGACCGGTGGAAGTCATAGAGCATTCTATCAAAAGGTCAGCAGCTGTTGCACTAGTCAGTGGAATGAAGCTCCTTGAACTGACCCTTTTGCTGTGTTAACATGAACCTTGAGTGCCCGGCTGAGGCTTCGATATGTGACCTGGGATATTTATGAGCACCAGTTTGACGGCCATCATGGGAATGTCGTAGCTTACAATTTTCTCCTCACTCAGGATCTGGTCAGCCAGATACTTTTTGTATTCCTCCATGGTGCAGTTGTCTGATTGTTCTCCCGATAAGACTTAAAGTGGCCCAATGTGAAATGATTGAAGCTGGTCAAAGAACAAGGCGACACCTTTTGCAGGGAGTTGTCACGATGATTCCCTGTGAAGAAGGTACAAGGTGGTGAGGGAGCTACTTGCTCTGAGAAGACGCGTCGGGCCAAAGACAAAGACGCGACCCCACTATTTCTTCTTAATTGATTTTCTGCGCACACCCCCCTGCTGGGGCCATTCAGGAGAGTGCGATTGGTGACGTTATCCACTAATTCTACACCTCCCGGTCTTCAAATCCCTGACACTTCCCCAATGAGCGCGCCACTCGACGCGACTTTCCCATCCTCTCCAAAAGTTCTCTGAAGCCTTTGCCTCTGGACATCCTTGTTACTATTGCTCGAGGTCTTTACTCAAATCGCCAGCTCAGACACCCAAAGTCTTTTCCAAGCGACGTGTGCCTCGAGAGTACCGATCGCCGCCGAATGTACAGATACTTACTCACGCTTGACTTCTGTCACGAATCCCCCAGTCCAGTCGCCCATAATGGCAGACAACTTCGAGGACGTCCCAGACTCAACAGATTGGCTCTCTACACCCCTCCCCGCTCTCTCAGCAGTCGAAGCCTCCTTACGATGCCAGGTCTGCAAGGACTTCTTCAAGACACCAATGGTCACATCATGCTGCCATACCTTTTGCTCCCTCTGCATCCGTCGCGCCCTGTCCAACGACGGCAAGTGCCCTCTCTGTCGGGCTTCGGACCAAGAGTTGAAGCTGAGGAGTAATTGGTCTCTCGAGGAGGTTGTCGACTCGTTTGTCAAGGCCAGGAAGGATACGCTACACTTTGCCAGGACGGCGGGCCAGAATGACCAGCGAGAACCCAGCGGCAGTGTGGCCAAGAGGAGGATGGCTGAGGAAAGCGGCGACCAGCAGCCAGAGACCAAGCGCCTCAGGAGTTCGGCGAGGCTCAGCAGGACTAGATCTGGACAGGCAGCCGCCGCGCCCGTACATGAGGTCGATGAGGTTGACGAGATGGAGGAAGTACAGGAGGACAACGAGTCAGAGGACGCAGATTTCGGTAAGCCAATGCCCTTCTTTACCAAGCGCTTCACTCGACCACCCTTCTAACACATATCGGTCCCAGCTCCCGAGGATGGTCTGGTCCCATGCCCCATATGTAGCACCCGCATGAAGGAAGCCCAGGTCTTCCGCCACCTCGACACCTGCGACGGCTCAAAACCACCCCCACAACAACATACAGCCCAAGCCCGCACAAGCGCAAGCCGTACCCCGACACCAAACACACCCGCCCGCGGCGCCGGCCCCAGCAGATCGCATCCGGCCCCCGAACGCCTCCCCGCCCTCGCCTACTCCATGCTCAAAGACGTCGCCCTGCGCAAAAAGATGTCGGATCTCGGCCTCGCCGTCACAGGCGGGCGCGTCCAACTAGAAAAGAGACATAAAGAATGGGTGACGCTGTGGAACGCAAACTGCGACTCGGCGCGACCGAAGCGGAGGACGGAGCTGCTGCATGACCTCGACGTGTGGGAGCGCACGCAGGGTTCCAAGGCAGCCATGTTTGTGAAGCCGGGCGTCGCGGTCAAGGACAAAGAATTTGACGGCGTCGCCTGGGCGGCAAAGCATGATACCTCGTTTAAGGATCTAATCGCAAATGCGCGCAAGTCCAGAGCGCAGGCCAAGCCGAAGAGCGAGGAAGAGGAAAAGGAGACAGCTACGCCAAAGTCAGAAGATGGCGGAGCTGCCTCAGCAGAGACTGGTGCTCCCAAGCTGGATTCAGAGAGGAGTGACGCGGCGGTGATTGATCTGACAGAGCAACCAAGAGATACCTCCAGAGAAGGCGGCGTAGACGAAGCTCCCCCGGGATCCATGATGCAGGTCGACAATCCGGCACTCAAACCGCAGGTCCCAGCATCGACGTATTACCTACAGGACGGCTTTTCAGAGCCTCAGATACCCAGCGGTCAGGAGGCGCGGTGACATTCAGCGTGGTAATTGCATGACATAGCGCTTTCTTCGTTACTATACCCTGCCGACTGTGAGATATACAGACTTTGCTTCAATACAAAACCCAGCAAAGAAACGCCGTGATCTGAACCCTATGGTTCATGAATACAAATGCGTGATGAGACCCCGACGTGATATGATGCCAGCCATCCCTTTCACTGCGCAGGCATCGGCTTCTCCCGCTCTCTCTCCCTCTCCTCGAGCCCCATCCTCTCCAAACTCTCCGCCGTCTCCCCCGTCGGCGACTTGGCGTCCTGCCTCTCAACAGGCTCCGCAACAGGCGTCTTCAAATCCGCCATCTCGGCCTCAAGCCTCCTCCTCGTCTCCTCAGCCTCCCTCTCCTCCCTCGCCTCCCTCTCCTTCCGCTCCGCCGCCTCAACCTTCTCCCTCTCCTCGCGCTCCATAGCCTCAAGCTCCTCATCCACCTCGAACTCATCCACCACAGGCGCAGCACCAGCCTCGGAGATAATCTTGCCCACCTCGTCCACCTCGCCCATCTGCTCCCGCAACCGGTCCACCACGTCCCCGACCCGGTCCGCGCCGCCGACCTTCTCGTTGAGCCCCTTGAGCGCGCCCGCGCTCGCCTCCATGACGCTGACGAGCTGGACGTTGTCCCGCGCCTCTTGTATCCTCGCCGCCACGTCCTCGAGCTGGTTCAGCGTCGCGAAGCGCTTCTCGAGCGACGCTTCGGTCATTTTTTTCGACTTGAGCGCCGCCAGCGCGGCAACCTTGTTCTTTTTGACGACGGCTTCCTTGGCTGTTGCCGCGAGCTCGTCCACGCGGGATGTAAGGAGGGCCGTCTGCTGCTTCATGTCGGCGATGAGTTCCTTTAGCGACGAGACGGCCGCGTCTTCCTCGGTTATCGTCGTCTCGTCCTCGTCCGTGCTCGATCCCTTTATCCTGACAACCTTTCCGTCGTAGACCACGATCCCCTTGTCCCGTGAGAGGAAGACCAGCAAGATATCCACGTCCGTCTCGGATAACCTCCGATCCTGCACCAGCGCATCCGCAAATGTCTTTTGGAAATGCGTCTTCGTATACGTCCTGTCGAACCTTGAATCCGCAGAGGTAACCCTCTCCGCAAGGCTCTTCGCCGTCGCCTCGACATTCCTCAACACCACAAACCGCCCCTGCGGAACCCTATCCTCGCCCGAGGTAGACTTGCCTGCGAACAACTGTCCCGCCGCCCACGAGACCACGCTCCACGGCACCTGCGCCCACGTCTTACCCGCATAGATGCTCTCCTTGGCCTTTGTGAACTCGTCGAGCGGGTACAGGTCCTTGTCGGCGACGGCCTCCCTGACGACGGTGCCGAGCGCGAGCGGACGGCCAAACTGTTTACTCTCGAGGGACCGCACGAGCTGCTCGTCGACGTTGACTACCAACAGGTTCGGCGCCGAGAGCTGCGAGGCGATGCGGCCTTCCCACGCTGCGCGAGCGAGGGCTTGGCGCCAGGCGCTGACGTTGGCTTGGAAGCCATCTGGGTTCAGGGTTCGTTGGGGGCGGAAGTCGGAGTAGAGAGCTGGCAAACGGGCCCTGCGCAGGCAAAGGCATTAGTATACGGCTGGACTCGGAGCTTGGGGGATGATATGAGTGAGTGAGTGAGAGAAACACGAACTTGCGAAAGTTTTGGTCTCTTTCGACGAGAAAGTCGGCGAGCTCTCCCATATTGGCCGAGTGACGTCGGGGTCTGTCGAGAGAGTTCACAATAGGTTCTGTCGAATGTCGAATGTAGCTGCGTTTCGACCTCGGGTCGGCTGGAGGGGGGATCTCCTCAAAAGGTCCCAGTGACGAGGGGGAGAAAGTAAACTTCGAACGAGCAAAAGAAAAGGCAATCAGGAATAGGTTCAAAATAGGACTGTCGTGCTCCGCAAGGCCTAGAAACTCCCCATCAAGCTCAAACGAAGTAGGAGAGAAGCAGTTGGTTTGGCGGGACAGTGGGGGAAGCTGCCTTATCGGCGTGGGTTCAGCAGTCTTTCTCCTATCGGTTGCCGGTGAGATCATTGCTGGGTCCAAGGGTCCCCAGTGACAAGTGTGTCCAGGTGCCTGATCTCGAGCAGGGGATTAGCGCAGGTACGTACTGACCACTACCTTGGCGTAGAAGATGCCACAAAACGACATTTACACAAAACTGGGCACCAGGCCTAACTATGAGTAAGGCAGTTAGTGTAAAGAGGGAGGAACGATGGCTTCAAGACGGATACCTTGGATTAAATGAGAATTTGGGGTATCAAACGAAGAAGGAGCAGGCATGGCTTCTGGCTGCATGCCTTCCTTTGTCTGCCTTCTACTATAATTCGTCCTGACCAAAGAAACGAACAATCACAGTGCAAGGACAACAATACTGAAAAGAGGCAGCGACAGTGGTTGTAAATGCTATTAATCCGCTTCGTAAACGCATCTACTAATCACTTCATTCGCCCATCGCTGCACCTCCGCCACTCCAACCGATCCAAGTCGTGTTAGCCAAACTCATCTTGCACCGATCCGTCACCCTTCTCTTTGACGGGTGACACAACCTCATGCAACGGCGCAGTCTCAAGGCTTGCGACAGGTGCTCCTCCACGACCCATCATGCTAGTTCTTCTTGACCTGAAATCCATAGTCTCACTCTCTTCAACGAGGACTTCCTCCACGTCTTGTGATGGGGACTCGTCGCCTCCATTTCCATCGTCCACGTCGAGCTTCTCATCGAGCTGATGCTGTAGGCCAGCCACGAATTCGTTGGCAAGGCTGAATTTGGAGACGCCATTTTCGTGCGGAAGCTCCGAGTAGATCCGCGAGGCTTCATTGAGACACCGCTGGGACTGTATGTACTTGTGTTGCAGGTCCCATGCCTCGCCGCCGAGGATACACCACATGGCCGACTTTCTTTTCCGGTGGCCCCACGAGCCTGAGCCGACGCCCGGTTTTGAGGCGTAGCAGACGGCGAGTCGCTCCTTCATGAGAGCATCGCCGACGGGGCCGAGGATCTTGGAGTCGAGGAGGCGGATGCCCCATCTCACAGCGTCGTCGACGCTACTGCCGCCCCTAAGCCGCAGAAGCTCGATTCCGAGCGTCAATGATCTCAGTGCCCCAAAAGGGGAGCTGCAACGTGTGTAGTAAGAGTAGAAGGCGGCTTCCAACATCTGGTCGATCGTTTCGGCGCGGGATTTGGAAGGCAGATTTTGCGGCATGATAAGGAGACTGGCGGCGGCCATCTCGTTGGCTGCCGCGTGGTACTTCCAGGCCTTTGCGTCGCTAAAGTCGGACCTTAGGAGATCATATGTTGAGTGCGCTAGTTTCCAGTCCCGGAGCATGAAGGCGAAGTCGGCTAGCTTTCGCATGATGGCTTCTGAAGCATCTGGTCGGTAGAATCCGAGCGCGTCATAAGCGCTTGATGACCCGCTACCTCCCACGACGGAATTCCTTGAGCTACTGCCGAAGCCTCCCCATTTCCGCGACAGATTCATGAACCTTCCCGTAATTCCTCTTCTACGAGATGCGACTTGATCGTTCCACAGCGACACATGGCGCTCCATGGTAGGTATGATAGACTGCGTAACCATCTCTCTCACAAAGGTGCGAATCGCCGTGGCATCCGACTCGAAGATGTATCTTGTCGGGTCCTCAAAGTCTTCTCGTTCCTCGCTGTTTCGGATGTCCTTCAGTTCTTCGGCTGCCGACATCCAATCGCTCCGCGGCAGAGGTATGCTATCATCATCGGTCTCTGCGCTCTGCGTGCTTCTCAACCGCAGCAAATGGCAGTGTAGGCCGAGATGACGCTTCATTTGGTCGAATAAGGCCAGTGAACGGGTGACGTCGTCGCGCTCTTCATCGTGTACCAACACGTAGTATCGAAGATAGTCTCCGTCTACCCACACTGGCAGTCTGTTCTCCCCAGTGCTCGTGTCATTGTAAAGTTTGCGCAGATCTTCTATCGGTGATGGACTCCGCGAGCTGATGGCAATCACGCAGGCCACTGGATGCGCAAAGGTCTCGTGAGGTGACACGGGTATGCCCGATAAGAGTCTCCGCAGGTATAATGAGTAGTATGGGGAAGTAGCCTCCACGTCCAGGCCCTGTCTCGTCAATCCGTGGTGCGGGGTGTTGAGGAATGACTCTTCAGCGTAAGACAGATGGCTGTCCACCACCGCTTCAACGTCGTCGTAGTGGCTCTTCGATTTTGAGACAGATCCGGCTTGTCCGTTGGTCGCCGCAGATTGCGTGCCTTGCGAAGCGTTCGAACCAGGGTGCTCGATATTGTCTCCAAACTTGGTGAACCGAACCGAGTAGTCCTCCCATGATTTACTCGCACCGTTGCTGTCTCTGATGGTGACCTTGCCCTGCACCTGTTCTCCGAAAGGGCGCAGAAGCTCCCACAATCCGTTCTTGAAACCCTTGTCGGTCGCGAGCTCCTCGGTATCTGGCGAGGCGTAAATCGCAACATGGGGGACATAGGCTTTCATGATCAAGTTACGCGGATCGCCGGGGCTGTCGGAAGCATTCTCGATGAGCGAGCGAGCTGCTGGTCCGCCAAAGACAGAGCCAGACATTGTGCTTCGGGCCGGGGAGCCTCGTCCCATGGGAGACCCTGAGCGTGATCCGGGAGGCGTCAAAGTGGAAGCGAAGAGCGGCGCGACAGAGGGGTTGGATCTTCGGTATGGTAACGTGACCTCGGATTGTGCCAGCGGGTGGCCTTCGGGAACAGACTGCCTCTTGGGCGGTCTTCCAGTCGAGGCGGCCATGGGCATGGCGGGGAGCGACTCGATTGGCGAGGCCTCATTGTCCGGGGACTGCATGACCAAGGCTGCGTGAGGCGTATCAGTCGGAAATGACCGATACCCTGTGCCTTGATCTTGTCAGATGAGTAGAAGCCAGTGGCTTATATATCGGACGTTCGGTGGTGTTGGAGCATTCGTAACTCCGCCGGATGGCTTTTGGCGTCGTAATTAGTAGGGGGCTCGGCGGTGGATCGCAAAAATGGACGAATATTCGGCGCAGTCTAAAACTTTTGAGAAGGGGTCAGCAAACATGGAAAGTGTGAAGCAGGAGAGAAAAAGATGGCGTACAAAGACTGGCTCCGCGACGATGCCACAGTTGTGCTGTACGCTGCAGCTGGCCTAATTACAAGCCAGGAGCCGTCATTGTCAGGTTCGCGCGAGAGAGACCACTCAACCCTCCGATAAGTAACTAGCGCCCCGTCACATGCACGTCCATTCGTGGAAGGGACGAGGGAGAGTGGGGGGACCCTTGTCGGTCTGCGGCCCCTGCTTTTCTGGTTCTGGTCCATCAAGGTCCGTGCATCTTTTCGATGTGCAACGACGTCGATACCTCAGTCTTAGCTTACCTGTGATATCTTGAAGTATCATAGCTCTTCTCATTACCACCAAAACCACCCAAAACGAACCCCATTTCCAACCTTCTCGTGGCTGCACAGGCCATATCCGACAATGCCTTCCGACCTCTCATCATATCTTGCAAAGAACTACTTAGTAGCAGATCCGAAACCCAAGAAGCGCAAGCGCAAACAACCCACCGAGACCCAAGGCCTCATCATCGCAGACGACGACGACAACGGATGGGGCAACTCCACCGCACAAGACGACGACGCAGAATCAGGACCGGCCCTCGTATCAGGGACCTCGGCAGAGTTTAGGAAGACGAAGAAATCAAATTGGAAGACGGTCGCCGCATCCTCGAAATCACAAGGCGGCGCCGGCGCGGGCAACAATGAAGACGACGACAGCGCCGCAGCAGCAAACGCGATCCTCGCCTCAGCGGCAGCAGAAAATGCAGCAGCACGAAACGCAGACGACGAGATGCCCGTCATAGAAGGAGGAGGCGACGACGACGACGCCGCCGCCAACGTCGTCAAAATGAGCGACGGCACACACGCAGGCCTGCAATCCGCCGCCGCCGTCTCAGCACAGCTCCGCCGCCGCCAGCAAGCCGAAGAAGCCGAGTTCGCGAAACTCCGAAAACACGGCAAGGAAGAGGAGACGGTCTACCGCGACGCCACGGGCCGGCGCGTCGACGTCTCCATGAAGCGAGCGGAGGCGCGCAAACTCGCGCTCGAGGCCGAGGAGAAAGAACGGCAGGCAAGGTTGGCGCCCAAGGGCGACGTGCAGCTCGAGAACGCGCGGAAGCGCAGGGAGGCGCTCGAGGACGCCAAGCTCATGACGTTTGCGCGGACGGCGGACGACGAGGAGATGAATAACGAGCTCAAGGAGCAGGAGCGGTGGAATGATCCCATGGCGCAGTTCTTAAGCGACAAGACGGGCGGCGGTGGTGGTGCAGGGGCAAAGGGTAAAAAGGGGAAGAGGCGGCCGGTGTATGCTGGCGCTGCGCCGCCGAACCGGTATGGCATCAAGCCGGGGTATAGGTGGGATGGCGTCGACAGGAGTAACGGGTTTGAAGGGGAGCGGTTCAGGGCGATTAATCGCAGGGAGCGGAATAAGGGGCTCGACTACGCCTGGCAGATGGACGAATGATCGCGCTAGGATGTCGACATTTGGTTCGGTTAAGACACCGGAATGCGATGGATTCAAGCATTGGATATCCCATGATATTTGCGTTCCAGTCACAATCAAAGTGATGGTTCAAATCTGAGCCGACATCATTTTGAACTTCGAAATAAAAATGACATATAATATCATCCGATGAGCAAGAACTTAACTTCATAGCGTTAAAGGCAACCAAAGAGCATGTTCATTGCGGTCTCGAAAGGCGTCCTGCTGGCTTGACGTCTCTCTTCTACTATTGACTGAGATGTGTTTGCTCGGGTGCTTCTCTCCTCTTAGAATATCTGGTTCGCGTTTGCGACTCTCACTGAAAATCTTCAAAGATGACTAATTTCGCCCGAGCCATGTACGCCCTCCTCGAAAACAAAGCTGTGCTCATTTCACTCATACAACTTTTGTGAGATAATCCAAGGTACTCATTTATGGGTGACACGTCGGCGCAGGACTCTTCGCCGACGAACTCATCCTAATGATGGATCAATCGCTAGCAGAATCTACAATATTGGCTTTCCCGCCTAAGGCCTGCGACGAAGGATCTTGTCGGATCCGTAGGCACAGTTCTCCTTGACAAGCTTGATCCATTCCTTGCGATCCATCTGGCCAGGGCCATCGCCGATGCGTCCCTGGAATCTCCTCATCAGGTTGCCAATGCTGATACCGCCAGGGAGCTCAGGAAGGGCGTCAACAATCTCGTGAGCTTGAATGGGACCACGGGGCGCGGGCGATCCCTCGGGAACTGGTGAACCGGGCTTGGAGCCTATAAACTGCGTTAGCATGTACTCTAAAAATTGAGGAGCGCGATCCATGTGCATACCGGATGTGGCCGGGACAGGACTACCGGCCCTCGAGCCGACTGGCGTGCCTCTTGCTCCGCTACCAACGAGCTTGATCTTCTTCTTCCTCAACTGGCCGTCTGACATCTCTCCTCCAGTTGCCTCGCCATCGCTCATGGCACCCTTGAGGTGGCTCTTCAGGCCTCCTGAAGGCGTAGACGAACGGCTCTGGTGGACAGAAGCTGCGGCATGCTTCTTCAGCTTCTTCCGAGAGGACTCATTGCCACTAGATTCCGACAAGTTGGGAGAGCCGGGACGCTTCAGAGACTTGCCCTTCTTAAGAGCATCGGTATGTTTCTGTCGGCCAGACGGGGTAGTGTTACCCTTGGAAGAAACGCCCGACGCAGTCTTATCCTTGGAGTCTCCGTCCTTGTCCTTGTTCTCTTCATCTTTGTCCTTGTCCTTCTCTTCTTCCTTCTTCTTTTCCTCGTCGGAATCATCGTCGCTCTGTGCATGTGATTAGTTAAAAATAAACTGACAGCTTCTCTGAGCATCTTACCGATGAAGACTCGAAAGGATCGTAGCCACTCGAATCCGACTGGTAGATAGTCTCCTTTTCTCTCTTGATGAGTGCCTTGGTGGTTCGCTTTCCCTCTTTGCGGCGCTCCTCCTCGGCTTTCCTCATTTCGTTCAGCTCCTTTTCTACTCTGCGCTCGTCGGCCTCGCCAAACAGATTGGCGCCCATTTGATCTCGGCGAATGCGATCAGTAGCCTCCTTGGTATCCTCGTCATTGTCCACGTCTAAGCCGGGATTCTCGTCATCGTCCTGGAACTCGTCGCCTTCCATGTCAATTTCGTCATGGTCCTGCTTTTCTTCCCGAGAAGCAGCTCTGAAGGTGCTACTTTCTGTCTTGATTCTCGCAGGTCCGTACAGAGCATGTCTGGTCGCCTCCCACTCATCTTGCTCGCTCTTCTTTTGCTTGTCACGCATGTACCATCGGCCGATGTCTGTCTTTTTACTCATCAAAGCCTCGGCTTCTTCAAGCCTCATGGTATTGAAATGGGGCTTCGCAGTAAATTTGTACCACTTTTCCAAAGGTATCGCCGCGAATTTGCCATCTCTAGTAGCAACAAAGCAGACGGTGGTCTCGGACAGAGGCGCGACGTATGATCCGACCCAGACGTTCTTGCCATCTGCGTCCTCTAGGTGCCAAGGGAGCGCCTCCTCGTATCGCAGGCCCTGTTGCTTCTTCTCTTTCTCCGACCGAGGCTGGCGGTGGAACTGGACATCCTTTTCCTTCTCCTTGGGCTTGGGCTTTTTATCAAGACTAGGATCTTTCAGACTGGGTGCACTCTTAGCGAGTTCCACAGCTCGAACAGCCTCACGTTCGGCCTTGAGCTGTGCCAAACGCTCGGCTTCCTTTTCATCAACGGGTTGTGGCTCGGGCTCTTCGTGCTTGACCTCGCGTCCGGGAGGCGGTTGTCGTGGGTCGCGACGTTGAAGCGTGACAGGTCGGGTAAATTCATCTTGGTTTGTGGGATCAATGCCGTTCCTTTCGAGCTCGGCCTTGGCGGAAGAGAGTTTCATAACGTGATGTCTGACACCATCTTTCAACGCTTTTTTGGTCGTTACGATCTTGAATTCCCTGACATTCTGGGGCGCGGGATCGAGCCAGCCGCCGTTTGCCGCTCTCTTCGCTCTGATATCTTCCTCGGTTTCGGGTCGCTGAAGGCCGTGGTGACCTGTTCCACCGGCAGCTGGTCGGGCTCCTGAGGCGGTTTGCAACGAGCCTGGAGGGGGACGCGAGGCAGCCGGTCGTGGAGCTCCAGGTCGCTTGCGGGCAACAAGGGGATCGCCTTTGGGTCGTCGCTTGATCGGAGGGGGACGAGGCTGTCCAGGCTGTCCTGGTAGGCCATTCGGGTTTTGGCCGTTGGGCAGACCTGGTGGCGGCGCGCTCATGCTGTCAGCGGGCGCGCGAGAGTCGAGAGCGCTTCCTGCAGGCTGTTGTCTCGGGAAGATTCTAGTGAGCGACGCTTTGTTTCTCCGTCGTCAAGCAGTCTCTGTCAAGTGCAAGTCAGAATCGTAGGCAGGAATGAGGCTTGCCCAGATGTCTAGGGCCTCGGCGCAACAGAGAATAGCTGATGACGGTAGACTCGGTGATGCGACAGAAGGTTGGATATCAATGTTCGCCAGAAAGTCTCGAGGACTAGCTTGATCGGCGGTTGTGTACTCGCGAATTGATAAGTACGGATGGATTGGCGAAGGTGAAGAAGTCGAGGTGATGACAAAGAGCATGCCCGGACGATGAAGTGCATGCGGGAGAGGAGGATTGGAAGGCGCGCTCAGAAATCAGGCGCACTTGCCTAGGCAGCTTGGAGAGCTTGCAGAAAAGCTGGGCGGAGACCGTGCTAAGGTAAGGTACCTTGATTGTAGTTTGCCGGCAAAAGCTTGGTGCGCGGTACATTTGTAGCCAATGAATTGATCAAAAGTAAGCCCAGCGTGCTAGTACTCTTTCTGGGCGGGCCATCCTCAGTGCCTCACAATTCGCCAGTGGCTGTGGAACCGCATCTGGAAAGGGCGAGCCTCACTGTGGTAGGACGTCATTGGGATGGCCTTACTGTTCTTAACTTGCCGTACCTCAACTAGTAGGTACCGTAGCTTCAATAGCAAGGACAGATGTCGCAACAGATAAGATACCTAGCTTTCCTTCAACTACTTCAAGGAATTAATCTTACGTGCGTGCAGAGTGCCCCTGGCTCGAAGCACGACATCAATGCCTTATATCTATTGAGTATTAATAGGATGTTCAGCCTCGACAACGTCAACCGTTATCAAAATGCGTGCCCTCGACTGGCCCATATATTTGCACCAACCCAGGCAATAGTTACAAATCCAGACATCACGGCATCCAAGATAGGGGGTTTTGCTGTTTTCTGCTGTAAAGGGGTGAATAGGAGAATCCAGTCAATGGCTTCACGAGACCGTGGAAGGCCATGAAAGATGTGAGATAAATAGTAAGCATCCAATTCATTCCACAAATCTTGGTTTTAGCTATCCACATAGAGGTACTTGCGGTACCTTACCTCACAGTCCGCGGGGGGCAGTATCTGTACAGTGAAAGACCGACTGCATGTACCCATTGTTGTACAGTGCGTCGTAAGTCTGAGACTGTAGCCCCTCACTCTGGAATGTACCTGCTTCCCCACGTAAAGCTTCCACCTCACTTGAAGTTCCATTTACACCACCTACCTACATGAATGAGGTGATCGCCAATCGGAAACTGAATACAAGCTTCCCAATCACAGCACTCTTACTCACCTCCGTATCTATCCTCCAAATCCCCAATCCTCTGCATCCAACTGTCCAAGCCATGCGTCCCGGACGTGTCTGACCAGGTAAGTGCTCTGCGCCTATTTTCAGTGCACCCATCTCATCAACTCTCACAGAAGCCTTACCCTTCCTTCAGCTGTATCCAACTCATCGTATTCGATGATAACACCTTCAAGCAACAATCACCATGAATAATAGCACCAGTAATTCCGGTATGGGCCAGTTTGGTGGCTCTCAAAACAATGGGCTCGAGGATCAGTTGCGAAACATGATTCTTACCAACGGTACTCCAGCCACCGGCCAGCCTCAGGGTCAAGATGCCCCGCGAACAACCGCGCACTTTCCCGGTGGCGGAACCCCGGCGAATGGACCGAACGATCATCTTCAACCCCATGGAGACCATCTCGAAGCTTCAGCCGGAGTCAATGGCAAGCCACCACCCTCGCCCAAGGTGGGCAGAAAGCGACTCAACCAGGCGCAGAGACGACAGATGAATGCTCAGTTGTCCATTCCCATTGACACTCGCCCCTCTCCGCCCACCGAGGCTGGACGACCCTACACAGGCTGGCCTTCTCCTTCTTACCCTCACGAGAATCCTAGATTCCCCTCTCATGGACGACCAGGCAAGACGTATCATAATCCAGATCTGCACCACAGGCCGCATCACCTTGCAGGCGGCATGTCGCCTCGCTCCCCCAGACAGAACGGACATCGAAACCTCGTCAACTCTGAACGATACCAGCATGATCAGCACCCCAGTGGTCAGCAAGAGCACGGTTCACCGCGTTTTCCACGGAACAATCATGGCCAGCTTTACAGCCCCCGTGGTCAACACCACCCAGTCCGGCCCGAGGAGTTGGAGAACCAGGCATCCTACCTAGAAAGCCTCTGCAACACTCTCGTTGCTGGCGCAGAGATTGAAAGAGGAGAGATCGCCGAGAAGGAAGCCTTCCGAGTTAAGATCGAACAAGTGTGCCAGGCCGCAGTTGCCGAATATGAGGCGACACAAAATGGTCTGGAGAACTTTCCTCCGCCGTCTGTGCAACTCAAGTGCTTCGGCAGTCTGTCTTCTGGGTTCGCAACGAAAGCCTCAGACATGGATCTCGGTCTGGTCTCACCCCTTTCTACACCCCAACCGGATGAGTCGGGCTCTGCGATACCCAGACTTATCGAGAAGGCTTTTCTCGAAATCGGCCTTGGCGCGCGTCTGCTGACCCGCACGAGAGTACCAATCATCAAGCTTTGCCAGAACCCGCCCGCGAAGCTGCTCAAGGACCTCTTGGAAGAGCGTGAAAAGTGGGAAAAGGGCATCGTGGATACCGACCATGCGGATGCTGCAGATGATGACGAGACGGCTGATACTCACACCAAGGAAATGACGGACGAAACGATCGACGACCCAAACAACCCAAAAACGGGCGAGTTATCTCCTGCAGGCCCCAATCTGAACGAGCCCAGAGTGCCGGCTATCTACCAGCCCGAGAACCAGTCTCTCTCTGCTTACTATAATGTAGCGAAGCGAACTTTGAGAAGATTGGGAGGTCGGGATGTGACTCTCTCTAACTGCCGTGAGCTGGTAGAGGAGGACTACGACTTGCTCAACAAGGTTTGCGAAGCGTTCTTGAAAGGCATTCACGACGTGCCGCTGAGAAGTAGACTCTCAAATTACCTGTCTCTTTCTTTCAAGACGATCACCAATGTTCCCAACTACCGGTCCCTGGCTGGCGTGTACGCCCAGATGGAAGGCGAGAAGATTGTCATGTTATGCGAAAGAGAGGCTGAGATCGGAAGCATAGACGACACCGACGATGCGACTCGGAATTTGATAGCGTCTTGGAAGAATCTCCAGAATCAGCAGCACTTTGGAATCGAGCCCCTGACATACAGCAAACATCTGCAGCTGCACCTGGAGAAGCTCAAAAAGCTCCCCATTGCGCAACTGCTCACTCTCGAACAGAGCCAGTTTGAAGCAGCTACCGGATACCACGCGAGGACACTCAAGATCCTCGCGAACCTCCGCCCCCGAGGCGATCCTAACGCTACGGCCGCGAAACAGCTCATCATCAACAGATACACGGCCGGCATCTGGCCGAGCACCACTCGCAAGAGCGTGCAGGAATTCATCGACACCACCAACGGACCACTCAGCCTCCTCACCGTCGCGCGCCGCCACAAGAGTCTTCAACTTGCCCTCGAACTCGAAAAGGCAGTCGACCAACACCTGTACGATCCGAGCATCGAGAACGACGTGAGAGAATACATCTCGATACTCCGTGGTCCCATGCGGAAGAGCAACGTTCAAGACCCCCAGTACGACTTCGTCATCCCCGTCACCAAGCAAAACATGGAGACCATAAAGCGGATGCGCGACCTCAAGGATCCGGCCAAGATGGCCATCAACCAGCCCCGCGACCCCTACCGCGACAAGCTCGAGTTCCCAAAGAACGGCGTCGGCGTCCAGTGCGATATCAACTTCGCCGCCCATCTCGCGCTGCACAACACCCTCCTCCTCCGCTGCTACTCCCACACCGACCCCCGCGTCCGCCCGCTCGTCCTCTTCGTGAAACACTGGGCCAAGGTCCGCGGCGTAAACACCCCGTACCGCGGCACCCTCAGCAGCTACGGCTACGTCCTCATGATGCTGCACTACCTCGTCAACGTGGTCCAGCCCTTTGTCTGCCCCAACCTCCAAGCCCTCGGCCCTCCGCCTCCGCCCCCTGAAGGCCTGCCTCCCAAGTCCCCGGCGCTGCTCGACGAGAGCATCATCTGCCGCGGCCGCTTCGTCGGCTTCTGGCGCGACGAGGCTGAGATCCTCCGCCTCGCGCAGATGAGCCAGCTCAACGGCAACCGTGACTCCGTCGGCCAGCTCCTCCGGGGCTTCTTCGAGTACTACGCCCAAAACGGCTCCATGAGCACCTACCCGGGCCGAGGTTACGACTGGGGCCGCGACGTCCTCAGCATCCGCTCGCCGGGCGGCCTGCTCTCCAAGACAGAAAAGGGCTGGACGGGCGCCAAGACGGTCATCGAGTACCGCCCCAACGCCAACAACACCGCCGCCGTCAACTCCCCGAGCACCGATGGTCCTCCCCCCGGACTGCAGGGACAACAACACATGACCTTGAAATCGCCCATCGACCCGCCCACCCCGACGACGATGACAACCACCAGCGGCACCATCACTACCTCCACCGATAGCAGCGCAGCAGCATCGGCGGCGGCGCAGAAGAACGGCGAAGTCAAGGAAGTCCGGCACCGCTACCTCTTCGCCATCGAAGACCCCTTCGAGCTAGACCACAACGTCGCCCGCACAGTCACGCACAACGGCATCGTTGCCATCCGCGACGAATTCCGCCGCGCGTGGCGCATCATCAAGGCCGCGGGCGCGGGTAATTTCGGTGAGGAGCTGCTTCAGGATGTGGCGGCCGTCAAGGAGGAAGGCGAGAAGAGCACGTATTTGCAACTGTTGGATGAGATTCACGGGTGGGAACTGTTCGAGTAGAAAGGGGACATTGCTGTGTTTACTTGAGAGATGTGGACGAATTTGATGTTGTGTTTATGAAATCCCAGGCAGGGGCGTCACGGAGGACTAGGGGTATGCGGTACGTATGTACTGCAGGGACGATGTCACGACGTAAAAAGGCAAAAAAAATGTTTGAAAGTTGATTTGTATTATTATCAAAAACAGGAAGCTAAAAGGACAAAGTCGGTGCACACGCCGACTGTGATCAAGACATCCACACGTACATCACTTGAAGAGATGTTCGAAGGTTTCTCTTATCCCTCTCCCACCAGTCCCGGAGGCTGTGGCCGTCATGAAGACGACCGGAAGAGGGATCTTCTTTGAGTCGAAAATTAATCTGCCAACGCTCCGTTCAAGGCCTGTTCTGGGATGAACTGGGCCCCGGCTGTTCAGAAAACAGCATCGTTGGTGTGAAAGGTAAGAAAGGGTGATGCAATGGATGCAACCCAATCTTCCATCAGGTGAAGGTGAAAAAAGGTGTATCAGTTGAGGAACGCGCGCACACGCCATACTGGATGGCGGCCCGGTTGAAAAAAGGTATCAAAGTTTCATCATTCATGTCTAATACTGACCATGCTTTGTGTTGATGTTGAGCAAGACCTACCAAAGTCTCCTTGGGAACGCGTATTTTTTTTGGTTGCAACCATCTCTTGGCCATTCCACTCTTTGCCGTTTTAGCCCAGAACGCCGCGCTGAAATGCCTATCTCCCCCGAGTATGCCGCACACATACTGGAACTCAATAAAAAAAGAGAATCCTTGAGCCAGTCCAAGACAGGAAAAAAGCAGAAAAAGAAGCCGTGTCAGGCGAACTGTAACCGAGACAATCCTTGCACGCTCTCTCGCCGGAAAATCTTTTCAGTCCAGAATGTGTTGGTACAGAGGGGAGATCGATTCGCCGTAGTGGTTACGGCGAATCGCCTCGGCAAGGAGGAAGGAGAGGTCCAGTACCACGAGCTTGGGGCACCGCTTGGCCTGATCCTCGGGGATGGGGAAGCTGTTGGTCACGAGAATGGTATCGATGCACTCGCACGCCTGAAGCTGGTCGAGACTGTCGCCGCCGAACACGCCATGGGTGGCCATGCAGTAGACCTTCTTGGCGCGGCCCTTCTTGACGACTGTCTCGGCAGCGGCGATCCACGAGTTGGGCTTGTCGATCATGTCATCAACGATGAAGACGGTTCTGTTCTTGACATCGCCGACCAGCGTGATCATGTGCTCGACCTTGGGATCCTTCAGGACCTCGTCCTCCTCATCCGACTCCGGGGCCGCGTCTCCAGAACCTCCCAGGGCATGGGGCTCGGGAGCAAAGAATGATGATGCGTGCGACATGGTCATGGGATCGTCGCCCTGAACGCTGCCGCTGACGGTCGATGCAGCTGGCGATGGATAGTCGTCGTCCACTATGTGACCCTGAACCAATCGGCCGTGCGTAACTTCATGGGCGCGACGATCATCGTACTGCGCGTCGCCCTCTTCCTCATCATCGTCGACCGACCCATCGCCAGGCTTGGACTGTGTGGGTGTTGTGGGCCGGTCGTCCATCGATCTAGGGTGGGACCTCGGAGCGCTGGTGAACTGAGGGGAACCGTGTGCGTCGGTTCTGATCCGGGCAGCTCGGCCAGGTGCAGCGGGAGGTGTGGAAGGTCTGGGTGGCTCACGCGTTGTCTCCAACACGGGTTCCCGATCGAGATTGTCCAGGTGGTGCATGATCATACTCGAAGTCATGTTGGTTCCCTTCCGGTTCTTCTCTGTTGTGACCATGCCAAAGTTGAGCTTCAATGCGTCTGCAAGCGATGTCACACGCTTGGTTCCGCCCGCGTTCTTGGACACGACAACGGCCTCCTTCCAGTTGGGCACGTTGTGACGAATCCATCTCGCAATGAGGGGTTCGGCGTGAAGGTTGTCCACCGGGCACTTAAAGAAGCCCTGCATCTGGGAAGCGTGAAGGTCGACGGTAATGACGTGCTTAACGCCGGCCACGCCGAGGAGGTTGGCAAGCATTCTTGCTGTGATGGCACCCCGATGGGACTTCTTCTTCGACTGGCGACTGTAGGGGAAGTACGGAAGCACAGCTGGGGAAGCGATTGAGTTAGCACTATAAGACGATAGTCAGAGGGAGTGGAGCTAATCTTACCAGTGATCTTGTTTGCTGATCCGCCATTGCAGGCCGAGATCATAATCAACAACTCCATGATGGTGTCGTTGACCTTGGCGCTGCCGGACTGGACGACAAAGACATCCTTTTCGCGGACGCTGGTCAAGATTCGCACGCTCGTCTCGCCCTTTTGTGTGACGGGTCAGCCTCAACAGGGAGTCCAAACAAAGTTGGAATTGGTCCAATCAAGGCAGTGGGAGCGGCCGCGGCTGCTGTTCCCTCCATGATTTACATCATGAAAAGTTCGTGAGCAGGAACGCGGCGTTTCCCCCGCCCTTGGTGGTCGACAGCCCAGCGATGCGCACTTTCAGCTTACATTGGAAAATTGGGTAAGCTCCGCCTGGGCAGGAGCCATGCCCAGGTTCTCACATATCTGATTAGTGAGGACTGGGCAGGAGGAGCCCGCGAAGATGAGAGTGCCGCGCATGTTGAAAAGAAGAATGCGAAAGGCGAAGAGATTGGATTCGCGAGGTGGGGAGCTTTTATTACTGCGAAGGAAAAATTGAGTTGGGGACAAGGGGGCTGTTCAGCCGAAAAGCGGGCGGGCACGGAGCCAGGCGTTGCAGTGGGGTCGAACGGACAGTGCAGGCACGTGTAATGGGCGAGAAGGTGCTACCGTCACACTGTATTTATCCGGGCCGGAGATACCCTTTCCAGTCCCTAAGGCAGGGCCGCCGCTTCCTATGGTTGATGGGGACTGTACGTACCGTGTGTCACGCACCGTGACCCCGCGATGAGTTTCTGCAGGAGCTCAGGTCGTTCTTTCCATTACCTACCAAGGCAAGTATTCAGGCAGATGTCTTGAGATACCTCAATACATGTCCCAACATTCAATGGATTATTTGTAACGGGATCGTTTGATGGAGATTGGACCGCCGTAGTCAAAGGATTCGATCGGGTTCTAACACGCGGTATCAGTTGGGGAAGCAGCACATTAGAAGTAATCCCAAAGATTAGGTCAGTGGAAGAGATTTTGCAATAGATTGGCTGTTAATCTCGTGGCCCAGAGTGAGCCAATCTTCGTACATGTTTTAGTTCTAATGTAAGTCTATAAGGCAGAATCATTATACAATCATGGGAATTCCTCATCTCCTAAATCATCTCTCCCCTTATGGGGTATTTGGGCCTCTCGACGGTGACAGAGTTGTCATTGATGGCCCTGCTTTGGCATACCATATCTACCATCTCTGTACGAGAAGTACTTCCGGTCTGCCATCCTACGATATCCTCGGAAGAACCGCGATAGGATGGTTAGAAGAAGTCACCAGTCATGATATACCAATGTAATTCTTTCCTCCAAGACATGAAAAGACCTAAGCTAACGTTCAAAGCGCCGCCATCTACTTTGATGGCTTCCTCCCGGCATCAAAAGCAGAAGTCCGCCTCGAGAGGATACTGAAGGTATCCTCGTCCCTCAAGATCTTCCGCTCAGGTTTCCCCAACGGTTGCCCAGCCAAGCAAATTGCATCAACGCGTCTCTCACTACCACCTCTCTTCCCAACCGATGCCCCCAAACGAGACCAGCCCCTGATCCCACCACCAGCATTTCTCGTCGCAGCCATCGTCGACAAACTGGAATCGATCGAAAAGTATGCCTCTCTGGTCCGCCTGGTCCCCGGCGAAGCAGACGCCTACTGCGCAGAAGACGCGCTGCGCAACGGCGGAACCATCCTGACCTCGGACTCCGATCTGACCGTCCACGATCTAAAGACAGGATCCGTCGCCTTCTTCAGAGACCTCCACATCGGCACCACCGACGACGACAAACCCGCTCTCCTAGGCCCAAAATTCTCCCCATCAGAGATCGCCAAACGTCTACAGCTACCAGAGGACCACGGCATGCGCAGGTTCGCCTACGAGCTCTCCAAATCCACCCGGCCCAAATTCGCACAAGTCCTCGAAAACTGCAAAGGCGAGGTCGCAGATCCGGAAGAGTTCCGCGCCTTCTGCGCACCGTACGAGACACTGGAGACTACAGACTGGAGCGCTGTCCCGATTCTGGGCAGCCTCGACAAACCCTACCTCGACGCGAGGCTATCCGAGGTCGTCCTGCAGTGCGTGGGCTACTCCGGGGTAGCGAAGCCGCTCGCGGCCGACTCCGGCGCCGCGGGCTGCATGATGTGTCTCCCGCCTCTCCTAGACTGTCCAGCCCGTGCTAGCGCATGGGATACCAGCGCTTCCGTGAGACAGCTGGCATACAGCCTCACGTGTCTGCTGCGACCCGGGGGCGTCTCCCACGTGAGGGAGTACCGAAGAATGTCGTCTGGCGTGAACCAGGGCAAGTACATGGCGATGCTGCCCCGGCCCTGGATCAAGGACTCGATGGATGCTCTCCTCAAGACCTTGACCAAGGCAAAAAGTAGCCTTACCCAAAAGGGCTCGTCCTGGCAGGCAGTCAGCTTGCAGCTCCTTCTCGCTCACGCGCAGGAAGAAGATAAGCTGGATGCGTGTCTGAACTCCATCAAGCTAGGCCAATCGGTGTCGGCAGACTCGAACCTCGTCCCGTGGGATGTCGTGCACCTATCGGCGCAGATCCACGCGACGCTCTACTCTCTCCGCATCTTGGCCCAGGTCCTGGATCTCATGTACGAGGTCGGAGCCAAGGACCCGATCCAAGGCTCCAAGCAACTGCGCGAGTTGTTGTCCACATTGCCACCTCTCACTGAGTATCCATCAGTCGATGGGATAATGCGCCTTCTCGCGGGTATGAAAACCAGTGGTGCGCTTGGCAAGGTCGCCACGGCGCTGGGTATTTCGGACGATTTGCTTTTGCCATCAAAAGAAGCCAAAAATCAGAAAAAGAAGCGGAAGAAGATGGCAGACGCAGAACCTCGCATGAGGCCCGAGAAGAAAGTGTCTTCAAATCCCTTTGATATCCTGGGTAGCGAATAACAAGGCTAAAGACGCCCGACATAGCCGCCGCCTATTTCCGGAGCACTTCCATTAAGCATAAAAAGTGATTAGGGAAGCGAAAGCCTTATACCCGTGATCTCACATATAACAGTGTCATTATTCGTATCACACAACGGCTACTCAAAACAGGGTTCCATCGTCGTGAACCTGCGGAATGAAACCAGGGCACAGCCAACCTCTGCCCTCAGGGCAGGTGAAGATGACCTTCCCATCTCCGCGCAACAAACCCATCTTGAACTGCCAATCGGTCTTCACAGCGATGCCATTGATCCGCAGCCAGTACGCCAGTATACCTTCAGGCGTACATCCTTCCTGGCCCTCTGGCTTCTTCTCCCTGGTCTTGGTATTGAATCCCTTCCACTTCGCCGTCTCCTTCTCCAGAGTCCGCATGTGGATAAACTCGCGGTAGAGCGCGAGGTAGGTAAACATGGCATTGGGGCGCCCAAAGGCGGTGATGTCTGTAACGCCCGCGCGCAGCTCGCCGTCGTGGAGCATGGCGTACCACGTCCAGTCCAGAGTAACGCGAGGTGCCAGGATGCCGTTTTCGGGTACCTTTAGTGACGAGAGGGCAGGCGAGTCGCCCCAGTACAGCAGATCGAGACGGCCCTTGTAGATGTAATCGTAGGATATGCCCTCCTTGATCATGTAGCTCTGCACCTGCAGGCTGGCGAGGTATAGTGCCTTCCACTGACTGAGCTGGTGGTTGAGTTTATCGTTGCCGCACTCCTTCACTAGCACCTCGGGAGGATCCACGGCGTTCTCCTTCACACTGTCCAATTTCAGAATCTCCACAGTCTTGAGCGCGTCTCCAAAGCACGACTTCAGGTGCTTGGTTATGCTGTCCTTGTCCACCGGGTCACCGGAATCGTGGTTGACATCTTCCAGGTACGTAAACACGTGTACGTCGACACCGCCGCTCCCAGTCCACGTCTTGACGAGCTTATTATTCTGCTCCTTGCAAGTCTTCAAATAGGTGCGCAAAAAGCCGGTGTACACGATCGCGAGACGTCCCATATCATCTGAGGCGCGGTGGAGGAGGCAGGTGGTTTTGCTCCCAGCGCGAATATGCAGCTTTCCAGAGTTCAAAAGCTCCAGAACCGGTTTCTCGTCGCCACTCTCAACAGAAGCGCAATCGGGTAGGAGATTCGAGATCCATGGCGTTGCGCCGTACGGGGCAGCAGTCTCGTTTGCCCACGAGAGCATCAGCACGCCCTCCTGGGTGAGCTCGACCTGCCATGACACGGGCCAGTGGTACTCGGTATCGGACGTGAACAACTCGATCTCTGTTTTGGTGTCGAGGAGCGAAAGGGAACCGCTATCGAGGAGATTGAGTTCGTAGCGACCGTTTGGCGAGGCGAGATGGAACGGCGACAGCGACTGGCCAGCTTCGAGCTTTGAGACCGTCTTCTTCGTATCGGGTTTCGCGCCTGTGGCGGGAGCAGGTGTTGGCTTCGGAGCCGCGTTTGCCACGCTGTGCGATGTAGCAATTGAAGCCAGAGATGTGATCACCTCGTTGGCATGATCTTCGACGGGGCCGTTCGGTTTATCGGCACCTTTCGAGACATCTTTGCCGCCTGTCGTTTGGGCGTTGTGGCCGAGCTGAGTGGGCACGTTGTAGCCTACGTGGGGGAGCTGCGGAACTAGGAAGATTGCCGCGACGAGAAAGACGGCGGCCACAATGGCGAGCCGCGTACAGGTACCGCTTAGCATCTTTCAATGTGTTGTGTTGTTTCTCGAAAGACTGTCCATTGCTGTGACTGTCACGGCCTTTGGTTTGCGCCTTCTGCTCGTGATGAAAGGGGCCTGCCGAGGCGTCTGATTCTCACAGCGGCACGGCGGCAGGTTCGCGAGGGCCAAGCACATCGCTTATCGCTTATCGCTTATCGGAGCTTGGGCGAGCATACCTAAAGCTGCACAATTCCGCCCGTGAGCATCTGAGCCCCGCTTAGTTGCATATCGGTATCATCTCATCATCGGATTCAGTAAGCTACGCAATGACTACCTTACCAGACAGTCAATCCCGATCTCAATTGTGAATAAGAGTGAGAGTCAGAGCTTCTGTGATGGTCAATTTGATTATCCTGATCCACATTGCGATGCACTATGTAGTTGTTTCAGGGAGATAGTGGGCATCCTACCATCAACTGGGCATGATTTACTGCGCTACTCATCCAGAAGTACTGAATTATTTGGACAATACTGAAACAGCACGGGCATCGAGTGATGATAATCTGCTATGGGTCAAAAATTGCGATGTTCATGTTGCCAGTATCACTCTTATCTTTGTATGCCTTGAAATGCATGTTGATAGTAGATCGAAGGATGAACTTCGAGAGTGCTATCTGAAAATCTTGAGACGGAGCTAAAGAATTTGGCTCTACGTAAGTGTTGAAGGAAAATGAATTCTTACGGCACCCGTCATATTTTGGTCGTATGGTTTCCACCCTAAGTCCTAGAAGTCCTGAGTGGGACAGGCTGGGCGCTGTCATCAAGTCCAGTGGTCACTGGAACGGCTTCGTAGCCGGCCGGTAGTCGTCCCTCCAGACCAGACTTCGTTCCGACTTTAGAGACATTAGTATCACGCCAGAGACAGGTCATGGGACGGAATCAGCAGCATAGACTTACAGATACACATATACACGAATTCCACGACTAATGGGATCCACGTTGCTAACGCAACGCTCCAGCTTTGCCGATCACTCGGACGCCCTGTGATATCTAATGTCTTCCTCCAAATGCGGTATAGCAGGAAGAGCAAGTACCACATCAAAGCCAGGAGAACTAGTAACACGAGATAAGTTCTCTTGGAATTCAAAAAAGTGAGGCGGGAATCCAAGTTCATTCCCTCTACGCTGTTGTTGCCCCCAAACGCTGGTATTAACCGGTCTGCTCGGCTCAAAGGCCAAGTGTTCGATCGGTAGTCAGCGCCACGGTCTTGTAGTACAACAGGAGCTCCAGCTCTCCGTTTTCTGGATATCATTTTGATCCATGACGGGACAAAATAGAAGAGGAGGATCGCATTGAGTGCCGATCATAGTGCCGTTATGGTTATGTAAGACCTAGAGTGCAGAACGAATCGTCTTCTTGGTAAAAGAATCAGCCGTGAATTGAACGACTACCTAGTCTAACTTGATACCCGGAGGTCAAGGTGAGCTATGGTATCGCTATGTGATGCCCTATCTCCAAGTTTCGTTCCAGACGGTGATAGCCACTTCATAAAAGGTATGAGTTGAAGTATGAGACTGATCAATGTTACCATATGTACGTCTCGTCGATGAAGGTTATTGGAATAGGTGCTCGCAGGGCGAGTTCGCTCACAATGCAGCGAGCTTCGTCTACCATCGGTGCAGGTCCACTGACGACGACCGCCAAGCTGCCGTCTGCATTGCCAACTTCCTCCTCCAAGACAGCACGGAGCCTGAATCTGTTGCCTACCGAGACGTTTGCATCGACGCCGTTGAGATCGACGCTCTGAACGAGCCCTTCGGTTCGCGAAGACCAATACAGCTTCGCGTTGCCGGGATACGTCTGCAGAATTGGGGCTACAGCTGTGATAGCAACACCTCCTATGATGCAGACAAGTTTCTGATACTTGCTGAGGTCATGGTGTGGAAGATACCCTGCTTCGACAAAAACTGGCACTCGAGTGTGTGAGCGAAGCAGTCCTGTTGCCCCCGTGAAGGATCTGACCAGGAACGAAAGCCCGACGCGGGACTTCTCCTTGACAGCAGCCACCTCCATAACACTCGACTCCTTTGAGTAGGAGTTACCCGAACTCTGAGGTGGCATAATACTGTTATTCATCGACTTTGCTGAAGCAGGCTTCACTCTGGAGGCCAAAATGGAGAACGGGTGGCTCTCCCAAGGTCGCCATGTAAGTGTTGGGAAGTAGAGGTAGGCGTGCCCGCTTCCGACCGCGCCGTCAATGTCCAGCTGCATATACTCCTCGTCGATGATGGTGATGTCAGCCCACATCAAGCCATTCCTCGCCATCCGGATTACTCTCGCTACCCGATCGAACCCCCAAACGGCGAAGCAGATGTACATCCAGATCTCATAACCCCACTGGTCTTGGAATCTGTAGACAATGTGTAGGTACGATCCGACTACGGCGAAAACAGCAAGGACGATATGAACAGCCAGGAACAGCTCGTAGAGTTTGGCGCGGAAGGGAATGACCGAAGCCGGCAACAAGATGCTCATTGCCAGCGTGCCGATGATGCCCCAGACCCAGTAGGGCAGCTTGGCTTCGATATCATGCTGGCCCATGCTGACGTAGATCTGAAGCCAAGCTGCCGAATGAAGGCAAGCCTGGAGAGTACAAAAGTACGCGGTCCACCGATGCAAGAGCATGAAAGTGGACTGGGTCCAGTCAGTAACCCAGTACAGGAAGTTGTTTCTCCCAGCGTAGAGGATGAGGAGCGGTAAGTTCGCAAAACTCAGGACACCCATGCGATTGCTAAAGGACGTCAAGAGCTCCTGGTCCTTGTTATTAACCCACCAGGCGTTGGGCTGGGCCGAGTCGTAGCCTACACCACTGAGGACGACATTGACGGCTACCATGTAGAAGATCAATATTGCCTGACCACGTGTTGGCATGATCAACAGGTTGAAATAAGGAGCCTTATGTCTCCGCCCGAACAACGGTGGGTCTATGAAGAGAGCGTGGATCTTCGAGATAAGCAATTGGGGCAGCGGGATAAACCGAAGCAAAGAGAAGAAGATTGGGACTGCTGCGCCCAGGGCAATTAGGATGAGACTTTGAAAAGGTCAGCAAGACTTCATCCCAGAACATAAAAGACAAGACCTACCCATATCTCTCGTGGGCAACCTCCATCTTCTCGAACATGCCCATGGTGTTGTACTGCACTTGATAGTCGGCATCTGACACCAGAGACTTTTCCTTTAGAGGCAATGCAAACACTACAGTGGCTGTAGGAGTTCCATTCACATTGCTGAGTGCCTCCTGGTAGGTCCACTTCGGCGCTGGGGGGTAGGCATTGACATTGACGCCTGGTTCGTCAAGCCTCCTATGGCTATTGCGGATGCTAGCTTCGGTCGACTGCCAGTACTTTTCGATCTCCCATATTGAGAGATCAGTACATCTCTGTGGGAAGACGCTAGTCAGCTTTCGGTTCTGGTTTAAGCAGAGGGCCGAACTCACCGTATGAATGCACCATGCAAAAGAAGTCAGGAAGACGTTGTCGTTGGCATAGCATTCCGGCGAGGTATCGGCCATGGTCATGCCATGAATCTCCATCACATTGCTGCAATTAAGTGGACTGGCTGAAAGTGCCACACGACACGAGTACGCACACAGGGGCTCATTGAGGAATTAGTCCATGACATTCCACAATGTTGAACATAATAACTAACCTGGTACATGGTGATACCATAGCCAATGAGTCCATGTCCTGCAATGCCCACTTCTTCAGCAACCACACCGCCAGCCATACCTGCGGCCGCCAGAAAAACGGCCGCAAGGCCTGGAAGTGAAGACATCCTCATGGACTGGACCACTTTCAACGAATGTAGCAACGTACGCAGTCTCGATTGGGCTAGAAACTATCCACAACTCTGCCTCTTGCGTCGAAAAGAATGTGTTCAAAAGTTCGGAATCGGTCTCGGTTTGATTTTTGGACAAACCCAAGTCCGTATTGTGGGCAGTCAATGTCTTTCATAGAACTGAACTAGAATGGGCGCATGCTTTGCCTGACTACTGTGCCGAGGTGCCGGTTCTACGAGCCATTGACCATCATCTCTGAATCATACACAAATCGATGAACTGGGAGAATACCGATCCTTGCCAAGACCCGTTGCCAAGTCCGATTCATTTGGGATGAGTTCTGTCATTCAATATGTTTCCCCGGGTTCTGCTGTCGATTTGCCGGTGGTTCGCGGTGTCCACCCCGATTCCCCGACCCGAGCTCAACCTCAATTCCCGGTCTACAAGTGAGCCAGTGGGACATTACTTCTGCCTTCCTAATCGAGCTTTACGACTATTGGAACGATCTAAAAATCGAAAGCAGTTTGAAAGATCATTGTAACTGTTTTAGAATCTGGTTGTGAAACATTTGGGCTCCTTTCCTCTACCTTGAGAGGGAAACGGCGATAGTAAATTTGCTTGGAGTATAGTGTAACTTTATCCCAGCCTGTGAAATCCTCCAGGCATGAAGCAATAATCTTATGAAACCAGTGACTTGGAAGAATGTCTCCGTATGATTTGAGAACATTGTTCCATGAATATTGATGATGAAGCATTCGACTTTCTAGTCGAGAAAACACCTGACTTGCTGATTGAAGTCATAGGTTTCGCAGAAGTGAGCTCGTGTTAAGGAGCGGTTTAGACTCATTATTACATCGAGCCGTCACCTACATGGTTCAAATCAGCTTGTGAATCCTGTGTAATGGTCCATATCTAGTGTGGTGGCGAGTTGGGTGGTCGCTAGGGACCTCAATTGCCAGAGACACAGTTTGTCCTCAGGCTCCTCTTTCCCTTGAGTGTTCCTATGATAACATTTGATATGTCAATGTTTGTGGAGTTATGGCATAGGTCTAAGATCAAAGCCCAAAGCCAGTTCGTAAGCGAAGATTCGCCAGTTCTTGATACTTGTATTGTTGGTAAATTGTCACTACTACGACCAACGGCGCTGGTGAAAAATTGCTCTCTGGTACTAATATACACCGAAGCCCAAAGATTTTGTGCTTGTTTGCTAAATTACTTTTTAGGCTGACTCTTCTGTTCCTTCGCATCGTCAAATGACCTCTTCTCCTTTCTGACGTTCTTCCACTCCAAGAGAATTGCAAAGAGGAATGATATGGCGGCTAGGACCATGGCCAGCTCAAAGGTTCTCGTTAAGGAAGTGTTGACCTTGTCCAATGCATTCTGATACTCAGCGGTCCCATTTCCGAAAATCTTTTGCAGGTTGTCCTTAATCTGAGTAGCTCCGCCATGGCCATAAATCTTAGCAGCAACGGCACTACCAAGGTTCTTGGAAAGCTCTTGCTGGAAGACGCTTTGCGCAATAGGTACTGATAGAGCAACTCCTAAAAGTCTCGTGAAAAGGGTCAGACTAGTGCCCTTGGGAATCTTCTCGTTAGGCAGTACGGTCTGAACGGCTACGTTGGCCTGTTCGGCTCCGACACCGACGCCAGCACCGACAAGAATCTGAGCGCCAACACTGAAAATCGTTATCAGTAACCTGAAGGATCTCCGGTGGAGTAGATGGTAGACTTACAGTATGCCAAGTGCAGCATCAGACTTGACGGTCATCAAGAGCGCAGAACCGGCTGTGACCAGGAGGGAACCCAGAATTACGAATGGATTGTAGAATCCAATCGCCATTACAAGACCTCCAGCTACAATTGAGCCAACGGCTGTACTGATGCAGAGTGCTAGCTGTTTCAAGCCAGAGGATTCGGCATCATCTCCCCGGATCGATTGGAACCTAAATGCCTTAGTGTAAGCAACAACATCTAGATGGCTAGTTGTTTCCAACACTTACCAAACAGGCAAGTAGAAGATGAAAACACCAAAAGCTCCATTCAAGAAGAGCAGGTAAAGGTTAGAAGACGCAACGGAACGTTGTTTCACAATACTGAGAGGCACTGTAGCATCGTCTCCCTGGAAGTACTGTAGTGCCATCCACGGGAGGAGTGTGACCCCGAATACAACCAAGACTGCGATGACGCGCGCGTCGTTCCACGGATACTCACCACCGCCCCACTGGAGCGCTAACATCAGACAGACCAGAGAAGCCAGTAGGAGGGTAGTGCCAAGAAGGTCAAACTTCTTCGCCAGCTGGATCGGGGTCATAGACCTGAGCTCCGCTGAGGTCCGGCAGAGGGAAGGGGGCAAACAGAAGATGACGACGGCGACTACTACAGCTCCGATCGGGAGATTGACTACAGATATCAGATGTTGAACCCATGGTATGAAGATAGAGAAGAAAACCTACAGTAAAAGCACCATCTCCAAGAAGCTCTCTGGGTAATAGCACCACCTACAGGAATATTAGCTTTGGGTACGGATCACGAGATAGATAACCAGCAACTTACCCATGATAGGTCCGATAACACTGGCAATGGCATATGCAGCACCGAATAAGCCCGCAAACAGACTCCGCTTTCTAAGCGGCGTGATGCGAGCAATGACGATGAATGAGCCACCGAATACGCCTGCCATGCCCACACCCTGAATGGCTCTACCAATGATCAAGGCAACTGACGTCGGTGCAGAGCCGCAAACCGCGCTACCAGCGAGGTAGATGATCACCGAGGTCAAGAACGTCCATTTGTTGTTGAAAAGCGAGTAAGCTTGACCAAAGGGAAGCTGCAACGCAACGGCCGTGATTTGTTCTCCCGTACTGTACCATGCAATGTCATCGGAACTATTGAAGACGCTCGTGATGGTGGGGATAGCTGTCGCAAGTACGGTTTGACTGACTGCCACGATGAAAACTGAGCAAAAGAGCGCAAAAACAATGAGTCCCAACTGAGCGCCTGTCGGATATGGTGGTTCATCTGCCTCGGGCTCGGGCTCTGTTTTCTCTTGCGATTCCGTCGTGCCGGTCGAATCGTCGCTGCCTTTCATACTGCTGGCCAGAGAGGAACCGTTCGCTAGGGCTTCGGAGGACTGCCATTCTTTTTTGAGGGGATCCCCGAGGCTTTCAGGGGGCGACATATTTGGCCGAGATCTGGTTGATCAATCTGGGAAGTGGAAAATATGAGGGTTTGATTCGCTCAAGCGAGAACTTTCGAGCAAATGTCTAATATTGGCACGGAAAAACAACTAAGGACGTACGAAGTGAAGATGATTACTGGTATTCGGATGCCTTTATTCTAATTGCCGTGGCGCTACTATTGTCATCGCGATTCATAGCCCAACTGGGTTCGCCGATGATCAAGGTTGCGTTGCCGGGGACCGGGGCCAAGCTTTGACCGCGTCCTCGAGTTCCGCCCACCTGCTGCCCACATGAGTGTATTTCTGAGACTGTAACTGTCACTGGCCACTACCGAGATGAATGGTATCTGTACTTTTAGAGTTTTGACAGAGTGAACCTACCAATCAGCTTGGCTGCTCATGTTGAAAACCAGGGTGAACCGCTATTCCTCATGACTCATCGCCGATCGTATTGTCCCAATTGAGTATACGAGAGCCCCATTGTGGAAGGGACTTGAACAGAAGATGTTACCTTGAAACTGGACCGAGTGATGCCTCTCAGTTTTTACAAGTAAACTTTTCTCATCAGCGATACCCAGTAAAACATAAGTAGTCGGGGAACCCACATGTTCAACCGCCGGTCGATCCAAGTGAAAGAACAAGATGCCTAGATCGCGGTGTCCACAGCTCGAGGGCACCGTTTCTGCTGTCTCATATTGAATGAAGACATGAGAACATTCAAATCGAATCTAGAAATATTACCGATCCTCTTACTTCTCGAGAAAACGTGGAAATTGAGGTTCGCTCCGGCCTCGATGGACCGACCTTGCATAACCAGGAACACGACATTTTTAGATTTTTCAACATGAAGAGTACTCAAGTGAGAAACGAATAATACAATAGGATTTCAAATAAGTCAACTGGTAAAAGACTCCAACCAGTTTGGATAAACAGTCTAAGTCAGTAATTAATTTTCCGAACCTCCAAGTGTTCCTTACCACCACTTCATCCACTTCATGAGGGGAAGGACTTGGCGATGCCACTATAGCCTCGGAATATATTTCATAGAATAATAGTAGACAATGGACTATAGAAAAAAAGGAATATCTGTGGATTTGATTCTGGAGCTAGACAAATCCAAGACGGTTCAAATCAGCTAGAGCTCGTCCTCCAACCCAACCATCTTCAATGAATCAGCCCACAGCTTCTTCTCTCCCTCCTCGTCGAATGCCCACGACTTGAAACCATATCCAGCCCAGTTGGTATCATCGGGAATGGGCTTGCTAACACCGCAGTCCTCCATGTAGAACCCGCCAATGCCATCATACTGCTTACCCACACACGCCAGCACACTTGTAGCAGCACCTTGCTGAACACTCTTCCACACCTTTCTGATATGAGGCATCTGAATGAGCTTCTCCAGCATCTTGCGAGTCTCCTCGTCCGAAGACTCCATCAAACCGCTGCCGAAGCCACCGGGATGGATGCTGATAGCGTGAACCCCCTCAGATCCGTAGCGGCGCTCGACTTCGTTGCAGAACCAGATCTTTGCCGTGTTAGAGTGTGCATAGGATACGCCAGGCTCGTAGCCCTTGCCATTGGGGTTGGCCGTGTCGTAATTGTTCTCTGGGAGAACAGTCGAGGCCGTGTGAGATGTGCTAGAGGTGGTGACCACACGCACGTTCACGTTATTGTTCGCAGCCGTGTCCAGAAGAAGAGGCTTGAGAAGTTGGAAGAGGTAGAAGTGCGCGAGGTAGTTGACGCCAAACTGCTGCTCGTATCCTTCTTCTGTGTAGCCGCGTGGTGTTGCTGCAATGCCTAAGGATCGTCTGAGTTAGCAACAACTTGCGATGCAACTTGAATGTAAAAATGTCAACATCACTTACCTGCGTTGTTGACGAGAACATCCAATCGCACCGTGCTATCTAGAACATGCTCTGCGCCTTTCTTGACACTCTTCAAGCTACTCAATTCCATTTCCACCACCTCCAGTCTAAGGCTGGCATCTTCACCTTGCAGCTGAGTCTTGACCTTTTCACCCTTCGCAAGGTTACGCGAAGTGAAGAATACCTTCATGCCGGTCTTGGCTAGATGCCGAACAATCTCGAGGCCAATGCCGTTGGTGCCGCCCGTCACCAACGCCACTTTGTCATCCAACTTGCCAACCAGACCTTCATCTTGAATGATCTGAAGTGCAGTCGGGCGAGCATCACCTTCACCCTGGGGGTTGGCATGTGCCGCAGCATAGCGATTGGGGATCTGAGGCAGGTTGGGGATGTAAGGCATGTTGAAGTATGTTTCTTGAGATTCTTCCGGAGCTGTATCTTGACTGTTTTTCGTACACGAAGCTTGACTAGAAGAGCTTGGACGACGTGTGCTTGGCGTTTGCGAAGTTTGGCTGGAAGAGCTGGGACGTCGTGTGTTTTGGGTGACAAGGTCTTGGCAATATGTATCTTGACGGATGGAGCTGCAGCGGAAAGAAGTCTTTGTCAACGAAGAGAGATCTTTGACTCGGGGGATGTGCACCATGACCAAGGTAATCGGGTTGCTTTATTTCTTTGCATATTCTGTTTGACTCGTTCTCGAGTTACCATTCCCTCGGAATGCGCGGCAACAGGACTATCTAGAGTTATTTTCTCAGCATCAATGCCGGGAATTGTAGGTTAATTGTGACCCCAGTTGAACCCGACATGCTCATAGCATATGGTCGGGTACGGGAGTTTACAACGTGTTTTTAGGAGCCCTGGCTCCCCAGGTGGACTGAACATCAGACAATTGGCACTAGATCGATTTTATTTTATCAGTTCACTGGGAAAACCTAAGCGGAAGCACAGATGGATCGCGACGAGGTTCGGTGATACATAATTGAATCAGAGGTGAAGCTCCGCAATGATATCAAGCCAGATAGCTCCTCGACTCTTTTCCACCCGAAGACACACGACGAACATGCTGTGAGAGCTGCAGTTGGGGTCATCGGTAACTGTATTACCGGCGAACAGTGACCGCGCAAGGTTCTCCGACCGGTAAAAGTTGGGAACTTATTGCCCAACTTGGCCAATTTGATCAGAGACTGACCAATCAGGGTCGACTACGGCATCTCGAAACTCTAAACTGATGGTGTGAATTCAGGCCCGGCCCGTTTTTGTTGTCTCGGGGCTTGAATTGGACCTATTTGCGTGTCCGAACGGCAAAGCAAGGGCGTAAATAATCCGCAGACCGCTCTGCTTGGTAGCGTTCAGAGTGAGTTCAGTCGGGGAGTCAACGGGGAGTCTCTGGAAGCGGCGCCTCGAGGACTTTTTGAATAGTCCTTATTGCCTGCCAAGGACTCCGTCAATGTTAGTTGAGGATAGACGGTAAGTTCCTGGTACAAATTCCTACTTGCGGGGTCCAGGCTCGGGGCAAACTTTTGCTCTGCGTGTTGCACGTCTTCAATCCCCGACTGAAGGGAGTCGTGGACTCATTAAATGCAAGACTGACATTCCCACTATCCGCTTTCCGCTTCCCACCGATTCCGCGGCTAGTGCTTCACCACTCTCCTCAGGACTCTCCTCAGGACATACGACTTCCAGCTCGTTGTAGCAAGCTATCATTGTCTTCGTCTTTTGAAAATATGCCCCACTCCACTCAGAAGCCGGTGTCCGTTGAGGCTTATGTCAACTATCACCAGCCGCCGCCTAAGGGCGAGGCATTTCCTGTTCAGATGATCGCCACTGTGGGCTTTCAGCGCACCAAGTACAACCGACAACTCGTTCCGGTCGCAGACATGCGCACGTGCGACGAAGAGTTCAATCTCGACACCCAGGGCTTTAAGGTCGTGGAGAGCACTGTTCAAGAAAGGGGCTGGGAGGGAGACTACAGATTTGGTCTCCCCGATCAGCTTCGGAAGGATGTTCAAGAGCTCTTGATGAGACAGTAGGAACAGCCATATACCGATTGTCAGAGATATCGATTGACAAGTCACACAGCTCGGGCGCAACCTACGTGCACCCATTTGCCCCTCATGTCATACGTCGTGATCCTCATGAGAAGATTCTAAATATTCCGGATGACCTTCCTGACTCCCAGGTCCTGAACATGCAGCCACCCGCCATGTTCATTCACGTAGGTAAGTACCACAACGCTATAGATATGTCAGAGAGCGGCACTTACGCAGCAAAGATCAATCGTACAAAGGGGCAGAGGTGGTGCTCGATCGGCTTCCCGAAGCAGAGATGCTCCGTACCAAGACCAAGACCCGGTGGGGAATTATCAACGTCTGGCATCCACTCAAGCTGGTCCAACGTGAACCGCTGGCGGTCTGTGATGCGCGAAGCGTCGAAGAGTCTGATCTTCGGCCCGTCACCACACGCATTGTCCTGGGCAAGCCGCCCAACACCATTAATAAGGACAACGAGCAATGGCATATGGTGGCGAGCCCGCAGCATAAATGGTATTACGCCAGCAACATGACCCCGGACGAGGCGCTCCTGATCAAGATATTCGATACCAAGCTGGATGGTAGAGCTAGACGGGTGCCGCACACCGCAATTCAGACACCGGAGGATGTTGGGCCACCACGGGAGAGTATTGAGATCAGGTGCCTTGTGTTCTGGGAGGACCAAGAATTGGAGTAGAGAGAACTAGCAATGTTCTGAGATCATAACTATACTTTATGTATCCAGCGATATAGGCAAATTGAGAAGACCAAAGGGAAATCGAACTATCAGTGTTACCTTGCATACAAGACAATGGCGGTAAATGACCGAAACGCGCAGCCAATCCAACAACTGGCTCGGAACAAAAATTCTACGATGAGTTAAGAGCTTTTTGAGATTCAGTGAGTCCTTATGGAACCAGCCCTCATCTCATGGACACAAATGTATGATGGCCCTGTTTGATTGTTCACTAATACCGATATGACAGCCTTTCGATCTTGACTGCATCAGGGGCGGAAATACGAAGTTATCTGATTGCATCACATTGTCTTTGAAGCTACTTCTCTGAGGCAATTGCCAAGGCAACTAGAATTACATGTTTGGGTCTTTTAGATAGTATCGATGTTTGCAAAAGGCTTAAATTGGCAGATCCGCCATAATAACGGCAGAGACGAGGCTTTTTCACGAGATCCGTCGTAAACATCACTGTAGCCAGAAATTTCAAGTTATATCTCGATGAACTTTCAGTCATCTCAACTACCAAGGCTGCACAGGCGTGCCGTAAACCGCCATGTTCACCACCTTTCCAACATCGGCATCTCTCTTTCCTTCAACAACATCAACAAGTGCCTTGCCACCAGCGGAAGGGTCTCCGGCACCCATCTTCTTCATAGACTCCGGGTCACCCTCGCCAATGTCAGTGGCGAAGAAGCCAGGAGCAACGCACCAGACCTTGACACCGTCGTTCTTCAACATGCGCACCCATTCGAGCATGACCATATTAAGGCCGACTTTAGCCGCTCTGTATGAAATGGTGCCCACAGGCTTGGGAATTCCGGCTGGCGGAACCCTGTAGGTGAAGTGAGAAGAGTCGGCCGCATTTTCCAGCGAGGACACACCGCTGGTATTGAAGATGAGACGAGGGTCAGGAGACTTGAGCAATAGCGGTAGGAACGTGTCTGCGATGATGTGAGGGCCAGTGACGTTAATGTCCCAGGACTTATTGTAGGCCTCGCGGACCGTCATGTTGCCGCGTTCAATCTGTTGATCCAGCATGACGCCTGAATAAGATAATAGAGTTAGTCTAAGGCCTCCGGAGACTAAACCCTAAAGTACAGCAGGAGTGGCATACCGGCATTGTTGACAAGTGCATCAATCCTGTCAACCTTGCTGGCGACAGTCTCGTACGCCTCTCTGATGGAGTCGTCGCTTTCAACATCGAGCTGAAGTGGCTCCACAGTGCTGTTAGACTTGACCTCAGCCGCAGCAGTCTCAGCAGCGGCCTTTCCCTTGGCAAAGTCGCGGCTGCCTAAGAAGACGTGGTACTTTTGCTTGGACCCAAGCAATGTCTTGACTGCTTGGTATCCAAGGCCCTTGTTGGCTCCAGTGATGAGAACAATCTTGCGGTCAGCCATCGTGAAGAGAGTTGTAAATATGAGATATGAGATGTTGCGTATTCTAAAGCGGAGAGAAAGTGGTGGTGCTGCAGTGAACGATAGACGATTGTCTGGTCTATGTGTTAACTGAAGAATTGGGTGGTGAACAGACGAAGTAAAAGTCAAGGAATATTGGCATTTATATCATATCCAAGTAGAAAGCAAACGAGATGCATCAAACTGTCTTGTCAATATCTCCCTGATCCAAATGTCGAGCCGGCGATCGCACAATTTGCACTCTGAACTATAACTCGGAGCCTACGCGGAATCGAGGCTTTTGCCGTCGACAAAGTTGAGATTATCGGCAGGTAAACGATTTAGCAGCCCAGAGCTCTTTGGGCGATGTTTCCCGCCCGCGGTAACCGGGCCGGGGAACTGTGAACTTTCGCAGTGCCCGACTCAGCGCTAGGGCCCATAGTAGCCACGCTGCCAAAGGATGCATATGTGGACTGGAGCCGAGCTTGGAGCTTGGGACAGAACGCGAGAAAGGAGAGCTCCGGATTTGAAGAGCACTGCAGACATCTAAAAGGTGATGTCCCCCTTCCGCAAGGCCTGCGTTGTGGGAGCCGCCGTCTGGATCCCTGGAATCTCATTCAGACAACTAAACCTCAAAAACAGACAGCATGGGCTCTCTCGAACAACCAAAGCGCAACTTTGCTTATAGCATCTACGTGTATAAGAAAGCAGGTCAAGATGAGCAGAGCCATCACAACCATATTGAGAGCGTAAATACTCCGATCATCAAACCACTTCTTGAGAAATATGGAGCTGTATCCTATACTGTGGCATGTTGAACGTCCTGCGTTCGTCGAACAGATTGTCTAACACGTCAATAGACCCACAACGATGCTTCCGCCAAAGCAGATTTCAAGAAGCTGTTCCCTGACGCGCCTAGTGCCATGTTACTGGATTACGATTCGGTCATCTCAATAATCGTACCCAATATTGGGTGCATAGAGAAAATGCGTGACGATCCTGACTTTTTGGGCAAGTTCATCCCTGACCATTTTAATTTCGCTGATATGAGCCGGAGTCGGTAAGTTGAAAATCATCCGTGGCTGCAAATTGACTTAGCTCCCTCAATTGCTGATGCTCAACTTAGCTGTGTTGTGGGATGGGCAGAGCACTATACGTTCTAGCATGTTGGCCGAAGAGTAACTGGAATAGACCCATTACTTTGTTGTCTAAAGTTGTCCAAATTACCATGAATATCTTATTTCTTTGATCGAAACACTTATTTCTTCGTGCATGTATCAAGGTTCATGTTTTCATTATTTGCTCTTCTAGATGCGATACGTATGCGTAAGAAGCCATGTCGAAGCATCGTAAGGCAGACCCTAACGGCTACTGTAACTTGAAGTCATTGACGCTCCTCAGCAATGTTTTCAAGTCAAGCTTCCCTGAACAAATGAAGATGTGTCCCGAAATTCCAACTGAGAGGAATATCAATGGACAGCTGATATGTCGTATGGCCATTTCCTCACCACCTTCGAAGGATTCCCAATAGCTGTATGCCAACCTACAAGAGTTGAGCGTGGAGCCTACACGTAGCGATAGGTCCCACACTATCTGTGGCTCCAGACAGGTCCAATGAAGTTTCTTACTTTTCTTACTGCTGTCTGCCGTACTATGGCCTCGGAACAAACAACTTGAGAACCTTCGGCCAGGGTCATTAGACGGTCCAGTGAGCTCCTTTTACATCGCGATCTTCGTCTCATCCTCAAGATACCCGGATCTGGGCCAGCCATGTATGTGCAAGATTATGATTTCGTAGGGGTCACCTGTCTGTATCCACCGGCAACACCTTTCATCGAAACTGAGACCCGTGCACAGCGACCGGGAACTCAATCACCGCAAAAACCAGGGAACATAGCCCGGCACTTGTTGCATCGGTGACAAGAACGCCGTGATCGATATGAAGCTCGGAAGGCCTGCTGCTACGGCCGAAGCGCACCGAATTATAGGATATTAAAGGTCAACTTGTGCAAGTGTTTGTCGGACGTTTACACCACTTCAACAGTCAAGCTCATAAGTCTGCACCAATAATAATTTGCCCATCATGCCTACTCTTGAACTGAACTACGCCACAAAGGACGAGCTGGCCTTCCTCGACACCGAGGTCAAGAGGAAGCTCAAAGTCTCCGGAGACAAGATCGAGTACACCGCTACCGAGCTCGCGGAGAAGGACAGCGAGGAGCGCGCAAAGCTCGCTGGCGTGTACAACTTAAACAAGGAGTCTTACGATGCCACCCTCAACTATCGTCTCTGCCCCACCAAGGGCGGCGACGAAATGATCTGGGGCGGTACCTTTGCCCAGATGCGCCGCAAATACGACCCGCGGCCGGTCAAGATCTACAACGCTCGTGGCAAGGAGTCCGAGTTCAGCCTGGACAAGACCGGATTCCAATTCGAGCATTTCCCTACTTCGTACAAAGACTTCCCGTGGAGTCCGATCGATGAAAAGCTCAATAAAATTTATAATGCCGAATGTGAGGAGTTCATGAGAAAGCTGTAAGTGTCTCCTAGAAAAAGACGACTCGCAACTTTTTACTGACCTACCTAACCATCAGGACCGGAGCGAGTGATGTCCGTGTTATCTCCCACATCATCCGCCAGCGTCAGTGGGAGAGCACAGACCCAGAAGAGGATAAGGACAAGCCAGACATGGCCATGACAGACGGAGGTCTGCTCTCCGCCCGCTTCGTCCACATCGACCAGTCTGACCTAGGCGCCAAGCGCCGCCTTTATGATGACCTTCCTCCCGGAGAAGGCGCCAAGCACGACGGAAAGCACCGTTGGGCCATTGTCAACCTTTGGAGACCCATGGACGAGGTCCACCGCGAGCCTTTGGCCCTGTGTGATGCCAGATCTGTTCGAGACGACGAGCTCCACGATACCATGCACTGCGTTCCCTTCCGGTGGCCTCACAAGCCTACTGAGAACCATATGTGGCAGGTTGCGCCGCCCGAAACGCCTGACCAGCATAAGTGGTGGTTCCGCGGCGGTATGACGAGGGACGATGTTATTCTCATTAAGATCTTTGATTCTAAGAAGGATGGACGTGCTAGGCGCACTCCTCACAGTGCTTTCCCTACGCCTGATGATATCGGTCCTGCGAGACGGAGCATCGAGACTCGATTCTTCCTCTTCTGGGAGGACCAGAGCTGCGAGTAGAAGGATGTAGGGCAGGATAGCTACTGCACACGGACTAAAGTAGATTGTAGCATATGATTGAGTTTAGCTAGGCGAATGAAGTCTCCTTCCTGAGCTTTGCTGATTGCCTCTCGTCGATAAATTTCATCTTGTTATCATGTAGCTATTGATTCACTACAAACTTAGCATCAATTAAAAGGGACTGTCAAATTTCTTTTGGTGCCCTTTTAGGTCAGAAAACTATTTAGCCCAACAGTTGTTGCACTTAATCATCGAGATCTCAAAAAGCTTCGAGGCAAGCCATGACCGGTAAGAGTTGAGGCACCTAAAAGATGGAATTCGAACGAATGACCTAAGTGATACACGTACAAATATAATCTGCAGTATGCCTTAGGAAATTATGAGTTCGGGACTTCTAACATAAGATTGAGAACTAGTTGATATCCGTATGCTGTTCTAATCCTCATTTCCAATCTAATTATCCTCAAATCACCTTAAGTCAGCCTCAACTTACAACCATCCCACATGCGGCGCATTTGCAAGAGCTGCCTTATCTATCAACTACTGTTGTCTCCTCCGACATAAAGTTCAACACATACTCCATTCAGTGCCCGCTCTGATACACAGGCCTGGAATCTCATCGTCCGTATGAGGGCGACCACTTGCTGCGAGCTCGAATCTTGTCCCCATAGTGATAGAAAAGGAATGGGATAGGAGCTAAGACTACACCAAACAAAGCCAGCAGTGAAGTCGCACGGGCGACGCCAATCGAAGTGTACATGGATGTACTTGATGCAGTCAGTAAACACGGCGGTAAAACGCTTAGGCGAATTCCGAGAAGACTCACGCAAATACTGGAAATCCTGACGCAAAAAGGGATCGCATGAAGGTGTTGGCCGCGATCGCCGAGTTGGAGTTAATTCCATAGCAGTCCACGATGTAGTTCATTCCCTGCATGTTTATCAAGATGATGCCAATACCGATAGGTACGCCCGCAACAATCTGCGGCCAGGGGTCCGTCGATGGCGAACTCGTCGCCGCGAACCAGAACATACCGACGGGCAGACAGACTGTCCCGATCATCATCAGCAACAGCCTGTTTTCCTGTGGGCGGCCAGCCTTAGGATCCGGCGACAACTTGGTGTTGACTGTCGCGATGATGAGCGCGCCGCCGAGGATCGTGCCCAACAAGATGGCAAGGAGCGGGAGGCCGGCAGACGTGGAGTCCCAATGGCGCTCGCGTTCAAAAGACATTGGGTAGGCGAGGAAAAAGATGTACATGAGTCCTGTGATGTCGTTAGTCAATATTTTGTTGCAAACGTGTTTAAGATCGTAGCATACCGAAAACGACGGAGATGTAAGTGGACATCAACAAGAGGATGGGCTCCAAAAAGAGCATCTTGGCCGGACGCGAGAGGCACTTCTCGACAATGTCATTGAGATTGCTCTCCTGCTCTTCAGACTTTGCTCGCAGAGCCCAGTTGCGCGTCATATGACGCATTCGCTTTGCTCGTCTTTCTAAGAGGATCGGGGAATACGTCTCGGTCAAAGCTGGATATGTGACCACGGCGACGGTAAGGGCAAAGATGGCCGTGATGTTGAAGATCCACCGCCATCCCAGTAGCGGGCTCTTGACAATGACTGAGCCGATCATGGGACCGAGGACGGGCCCGATCATGAGAAAGGTTCCCGTGCAGGGCATGGCGAAACCCCGCTGCTTCGGGGTCCAGATATCGGCGAGTGTGCCGCTCAGAATGGCGGACGGCGCGGCGCCGAAGACACCCTGAAGGAAGCGGAATACGAAGATTGTGTACAGACTTTGTGCACTGGCCGCCGGGAGTTGGAGTAGGGCGAAGGTCACGTAGCCGACCATCAAGGGGCGCTTTCGCCCATAGCGTTCTGAAAGAGGCCTGTAACGTAGGGTGGAAGTCGTTAGCTCAGGCACTTTCACAGCTCATTGGCGAGGGATGCAGGGGTAAGGCTCTCATACCCGAAGATGATGGGGCCAACAGCAAACCCAAGCATGAAGAGCGAAGTGCCGCCAAAAACCATGTTCTGCACCGTGGTATTATACTCAGCGGCAGTTACGCCAGCAGCTGCGCTGAACACGGACGACGAAAAGGTCGTCGATAGCACATACAGCGCCAGCACCAGCGTGATGAGCCATTTGCGGGGTGTGGGCAGGTTCTGGGGGCAGCCCTTGTCATCTGGGCTGAGCCAGTCGACGATGAAGTCACCGCCTTGAATCTTGGCGATGACTTGCTCGTCGAGGGACAGTGGCTCATCTGCGTAGGTGACTTCTGCTGGACTTTCGTCTGCTGGCGGCGCCATGGTGGATGTGAACCTTGCACTGAGCTGATTGTCACAGAGGTTTAAGATATATACAAAAGGAAAGAATGGAAAGATTGACTTTGAAAAGAGAATGGTGAACGGGAATAGAGTAAGTTACAATTTGTCCAAAGATCGTAGATATAGAAATGCGGACTTCACTTTAGCAAATGAGTGAGAACACCCAACTGAATCACTGAGAATGTTCTTGGAGGTCTTGGGGGGATTTGACAGTAATCTCGTTCCGCAGGCGAAGGGCCAAATGCCGCTTTGCTTTATTACAGGGGCAGACTTCACGAGGACACGGTGACCATGGCTCAGGTCGTATAGGAACAGCCCGACCGCTGAAGCCCGTCTGCCGTGTTACACCTTGAACACCAGTTGCCGTGGAAGCCGGATCACGCAATTAAGAGGTTCAAATGCGCATCATTTTCCTTCCTAGGGGCTGGTCACTAAAGCCGTTGCACACATAGCTCGGGGTTTGCTCTGCTTCATACCTGAATGCTTCCCGATTGTTCCGGGAACGTGTAATTAACTAGGTTGAACTGACGCGCTGATTTTACCGTATCATTGGGATAAGGCCTGGGATCTGCTCCTTGTACCGTTTCGACGTTTTTCCGAGCGAAACGTAGCCATTGAAAAGCATGGAGGGACCACCTATCAACAATTGTATTTTGCTTAGCCTGAATTCTGCTAAAGGGCTAGTTGTGTTAGGTGCGGCAATCGATCCCCGAAACCCAGTCGCCGCCATAGGGCCGTCCTTCGGCAAAGTCAATCAGTAACTTGAGGGCCTCTGATACCTTGTGGCTCAGCCAAGCCGGTTGGAATCGATTACGACATGAGTATCCCTGCGGATCATGGCTTTTCAAAGCCTACAGAACTCTGAGAACATGTAATCAGATCAGCACTTAAGCACGTTAGGTGGCTTGATCAACTATGCGCTGTGGTGCGAACTTCTCAATGTTAGGTGTGGGAGTCAAGCAACAGCAGTTGAGGGGTCCATTAAACAGGCGTTCAGTGGTACTTATTACATGGTCACCACAACACCATTGACGGAAATCGCGATAATTGTCCAAATAATAGAATTGTATTCCGTGCAATTAAGCGTACACGTCTTGATATTTCTCACTGGTGATGCTTCGCAGGTGTGCCTCCCAGCTTGCTGTTGTCCACGCCGAGGAAACCAACCGTCTCTTGCTTCTTCGATTCCTTACCGTGAGGAATGCAAGAACGGTCAGTGAGAAGGTACCTGTGGCCACGACAAATGTCTTCCCCATGACCTTCCACGAAGACCGATACAAAGCCGTGTAGGCCCGAAGCTCATTGAGCAGCGATTGGCAGGCTGAATCTACAAAACGAAGTTAACACACAAGGCTCTAATAACTTGGACTTAACATCGAACTTACCTCTGTGCCCCGAGGGAACCAAGACCCCATCGAGGATGTGGGCGACGCCACCGAAAATGAGCACATCCTCCTTGAGGATCTTTGCTTCATTGACGAAGATGTTACCACGAGAGTCACGACTGACGGTGACTTTCATCCCGCTCAAAGTCTTGTACTCGTTCCCTTCAGCAGAGAAGGCGCTATGATAAAGAACCCGGTTGGGAATGGCATGATTTGCGACTATCGTTGCCAGTTGCTCCGGTGTAAGAGATCCCAACGCGGAGCTCCACTGTCGTACTGCCTTGTCATCCGGCAGAAAGACAGTCACGTCCTTCATGGCCTCCAGAATCTCTCGGGTTTTTGATCTTTCAACTAGGTCCCAGAACTTATGCAGGTTGCCCAGGTTGGTGGTTTCTGAGAGGTTATGCGGCAAAACAAGGTTGCTATCGATGGTGTGTAGGACTCCATTGTCGTAGGTAATGTCCGACTCATTGATTGGCATGACCTTTTGGATGCCAGATTCTGCGGATAATGAGCCGTCGATGATGGAGAGCTTCACCGCCGGGCCATCTGTGACGTTTGTCAAAATTGGTGGGCGCAAGACAGAGTGAGCGAGCTGGGCGTCCGTCTTCAACGAAGGATCTGACGACGTGAAGACTCCCTCTAGAAAGTGGTACTCAAGAATGGCACTGGCTAGTGCTGGGTCGATAGTGCTCATGTTTAAACCCCAGTTGGCGAGACCAACGAGCGCGTCATCCGTCATTGCCAGGAACGTCGACCTCTCAGCGGTTTGGAACCTATCCAGTAAATCTAGGTCCTTCAGGAGATCGTGAAGCATCGATAGCGACCCATGGCTGATCAGAGCTTGGCTTAGGGATTTGGCGGATGCACTGCCCAGCAGCACCGCTGCAAGAGCTATAAGTGAGAGCCGCATTTCCTGCAGCAAGAAGACGGAAATGAAGTCAGAATAAGATAACTGACTGAAGTTGACAAGCGGAGCGCTACTGAAGGGAAACGTGTACAGACGATTGATGAACTATTGTCTGAAATGTAATGGCTGTGGGCAGGCTCGGGGTTATGATACTCGACTCAGCACCGACCGGTCTTCAATTCCCGCTGGGCCATCTTCGCTACAAGTGTTCGGCAAGTTCCAGCGAGTCTAACGCATGTGCTTTCCCTGTGAGATGGCATCGACCAAGCTTCATGCCCTCCCGCGCCCAAGCCTCCAACTTACACCAGCTCCCACCTGCTTCATGGTCTGGCCTATCCTATTCTAACCAGAGGCACTTACACACTCGTCATATTTCTCTGTTCCAATAGGTCCACCAAGTTTTGAAATATCAGTATCACAATGCACCCTGTTCATCTTCTTTCTTACCTTCTGCCTTGGCCGTTATCCAGCTGGTCATCGGCAACATCGCTGGACGCTGGGACGTCCAACGTCCAGCAGTCAGTACAGCGCACCGTGCGCTTCGAGCTCCATCTTACAGCAGGCCAAGTGGACGCTCTCGGTGCTGGTCCACGAGCTGCCATTCTCGTAAATAACAGCTTCACTGGCCCTACTCTGCATCTCAAGCAAGGGGATGAGGTCGAGGTCATAGTCCGCAACTATCTGCAGGAAGACTCAACCATACACTTTCACGGCATCGACCAACGCAAGACACCTTGGAGCGATGGAGTACCGGGCCTCACTCAGAGTCAAATCCATCCCGGTGCCTCGTACCGCTATCAGTGGACCGCAGAGCAGCCGGGAACGTTCTTCTATCACGCTCACTCGAAAGGACAGCTGATGGATGGCCTCTACGGCGCGGTCATTGTCGACGCACTACCGGAAGTTGACAGGCCTTTCCACCTCATCGATGGGAGCCTGGAGGCTCAACAGGCAATGCGAAGAGCTGAGCAGAACATGCAGCCGCTGCTACTCGCCGACTGGAGTCAGTACAAGTTTGATGACTTTTACCATATCGAGGAGATTGCCAACTTCGATCTCGCCTGCACGGATGCAATCATTGTCAACGGCATTGGGTCACAGTACTGTCTTGACCCGGAATCCTTAGACAGCATGACGAACCCTATTATTCTTAAGATGCTGCAGGATCTCGGCGAGGACCATATGACTGCGAAGGGTTGCGTGCCTCCGATCCAGGCACTTCAAGGTGACTATGATGTGCACCTAGGCAAGCTGCCCGCCGAGTCAATCCGAAAATGCGTAGGCGGCAGAAATCCCAAGGGAAACTTCACCGTCAATGTCGACAGCAAGGAAGGCTGGGCGGCCCTCACGTTTATGAATGTTGGCGGGCTATATCCTCTGCAAGTCTCTATCGATAATCACGATCTACATGTATATGCTGTCGATGGACAATACATCAAGCCTGTTGTCACAGACCGTGTTTACATTGGCAATGGCAATCGGATTTCGGTCCTCGTGGAACTAGACCAGAAGCCAGCCCGATACATGATAAGGATGGCCAACGACCTTCTCAACCAGATTCTTGGGGGCTTTGCCGAGTTGGCGTACGACGGAGCGACACAGCAGCCAAGAAATACTCAGCCCAAGATGAACTATGCAGGACAGCCTCTGCTCAAAAATATCCGCTCTTTCAAACCCGAAGAGGGTCGTCCATTTCCATCCCAACAGCCCGCTCGCAGACCGGATCGCACATTCAAGCTGTATCTGAGGAAGCCAGGCCGCCCTTACGGAGCATACGAATGGAGTCTATCAGGCCAAGAAGTATACAATATGACAGCCGAGGAACGAGACCCGCCATTCCTTTTCAGACAACCCGACGAGGTGCCACAGAGCGAGCTCATCCTCCGCACCCAGGTCGGGGAGTGGATTGACATCATCTTAGAGACCGAAGGCCCCTTTGCGCAGAGCCACCCGGTTCACAAGCACGGCAACAAGGTCTACTTCCTCGGCTCCGGGGTCGGCAAGTTTCCCTGGGCCACCGTTGAGGAAGCGGAGCGAGCTCTTCCGCCCGGGGTATTCAACTTTGAGGATCCGTCGTACCAGGATACCTTCACGACGCCTGATATCGCCGGAGATGCACCTGCTGTGTGGACTGTCGTGAGGTACAAGGTGGAGAGCCCTGGCGCTTGGCTTTTGCATTGCCATGTGCAGACTCACCACGCTGGCGGGATGGGTGTTGTCATGCTGGACGGGATTGACGAGTTCCCTCAAGTTCCGACGACTTATCTGGAGTGGAATGGCTTCCAGCCGCCATCTTTGGACTTGAGGTAGCATTGAACATAGATTTCAACATCTTTTGCAAGCTTGTTTCGTTACTTGAGTCGTTTGAGCTGCTACATGTAGCTATCGAGATTGTAATCCTTCAATACCTGCTTTTCCCTTTTGCTCGATTTACCTACGCGAACGGGACGAATGACTACCTTAATTGTTGTTGACCCCACGCGTTGTAAGTTGACCACCATTACTCGTGCCCCCAATTCGTTGTCTGGAAAGCCTGAAATTGGAAATCGGCACTTGGAGCCGATTATATAGCTTGAGTCCCCTTAATAAAACAAATTGTGTTAAATTATGTTTGTCACAATGGAAAATGCGCTTTTTGTTATAAGAATTTTCCAATTACCTTATCAATGGATTTTTCAATTTGCTATCTGAGTGCTGTGCAACAAGAATCTAACATTGGCCATCCTAAGCCGCATTTCTAGGCTTCGGGGCCGAGTTCCAGGGCAGTCCGCCGTCGATAGGCTCATTCCGGACTCTTGTCGCAATCAGTTCCTCAAACTCCTCCTTCGGCATGACGGGCAACTCGAGAAATCTGTTCCCCTTGCCATCCCAAGCCGTACTATACTTTCCGCCAAAAATGGTGTTATGAATGACCAGAAACGTAGCAAAGATGGGCGGCGTAGTCCCTTCCGCCTCCGCCCTTCTGAACATAGCAAGCCCATCCTTGAGCTTCTCCTCCCCATCAACATGCTGAACAGGCCACGTTTTGCCAGAAAGCCTCTCGGCGATATCGAGCATTTCCTTTTGTGACGTAGTATAGTCCTGGATGAAGATGGCGCCGCTCTCCATGTCACCAGACTTGGCAAAGATGTTCGAGACGGCTTTGGCGAGGGTAGGTCGTCGCGTCACACTAACACGGTGCGTCACGTCGCTGACCTGCAGCGCGGTCTGCTCTTGGTAGTTGTACATGTAATTCCCGTTCAGCACGCACCCAAGAAGAGGACCCGTGGCGATGATCGTCCACTTCATCCCACTCTCGTCTGCCCTTTTCTTCAGGTGTTTCTGGATCGCCACTGCGTCCTTGTAGTAAGGGAACTCGGCAACTGCGGGGTTCGTCGACAGGGAAGTGAAATCGCTGGGGATAAAATGCTTCACCGACCCAGCCTCGACGGCGGCGTCGATTAGTTTGTACTGGTGCGGCCATCCCGCGGGGCTGATGGCGGAGATGACGGCGTCCTGGCCGCGGAGGGCGTCGGTGACGCTTTCTGTGGAGGTGTAGTCGACGACGCGGACGTTCGGCGCGTTTTCCGGGTTAGATCGTGATAGAACAGTAACATCATACCCGGCGTTGACCAGTTCATCGTAAATCTTTTCGCCTACGTAGCCTTTCTGTCATTCTTGTTAGTTGCTTTCGCGGGCAGATGCTTTAGCTGAAAGGTCGATTACTCACGCCTGCGAGTGCGACCTTGCGGATGGGCGTATCAGTGGTACGGCCTGGCATCTTTGGAGTTTCGATAGTTACAAATCGCTTCTGCTAGGCTCTTGTCTTTTGAAACTTGCAGCTTCAACAATTATCAATTACATTAATGCTGTCTCCTCGCGCTTTATGGAGGCAAAAGGTGGTATAATCAAGCAGCTTGGGCCCGTCCCGGGAAACGGAGACGCAGCCGGGAACAGGACGGTCGGTCGCCGTACGTGCATTTCCCGTTGTCCCGAAAAGGCAATTTCAGAATGGGCGGGAAACAAGCAAAGCTCGGCAAGTCGAACAGTGAGACTAAAGCCGAGTCATTAATTACCCGATCAGTGAATGCTATGAAACTCGCAGCTTCCCTCGCGATCAATGGGCCTGGTGATTAATGTTGGCATCGTCCATTGCAGCGCAGTACAGCCAGATCATTTCCAAGAGTTAGCAAGCATGTTTGGTGCAGGTCTCCAACAGATTCTGCTTGGCCTGCCAGGCCTGTCGTCTTTCCAAGTTGACTCTGTGCAATCCCCTCTTGGAGGCAGCAATGTCAACCCGGGAAGCAACGTTCACGGAGCCGTGGCTTCATCTTCGACTTGTGTGAGTACTCTTTCTTGTATCTCTCTATTACGAGGCATCATACTAACTGTCTCTCAATAGTGCGAAGCTCTGGCTAAATCGATGGGCAATGACGTTGTCGCCTTCCCCAACGGCCCGGCTTATAAGTCCTCTATCGGCTCATACTTCAGCCTCAAAGAAGCCGACCTGAAGCCAGCATGCGTCGTCATGCCCGAGTCAGCCCACGACGTATCGCTCGCGGTCCGCACACTCACGGCCGGTGCCGAAGCATGGAACGGCAAATGTCAATTCGCTATTCGTGGTGGCGGCCACACCCCCTTCAAGGGTGCCGCCAACATGGAGAACGGCATCGTCATTGACCTCAAGAATATCCCCGCTGCCGGCATCTGCGCCGACCACAAGACCATCACCGTGAGTCCCAGCCAAACCTGGGACCAGGTCACGGAGCAGCTCGACCCCTTTGACCTGAGCACCCTCGGCGCCCGCGTCGCGGGTGTAGGTGTGGGCGGCGCTGTCCTTAACTGTGGAACCTCCTTCTTCTCCCCCCGCTACGGCTTCATCTGTGATGTGGTCGAGGAGTTTGAAGTCGTACTTGCAAACGGCGACATTGTCCACGCCAGCGCGAGCCAGCACCCCGATCTCTGGAAGGCCCTCCGCGGCGGAGGTAACAACTTTGGCGTCGTCACCGCAATCACCATGAAAACCTTCCCGCAAGGCAAGTTCTGGGGCGGTCAGACCTTCCACGACATCTCCACGCGAAAGAAACACTTCAAGGCCCACGAGGCCCTCGCCTCGATGCATCCATATGATCCCTACGTGCACTACATCAACAACCTAGTCCTCAGCAATGTCACACGAAGCTGGTTCATTGGCAATAGCCTGCAATACACAAAGAGCGATCCGCCCGTCATCGAACCGGAGGTCTTCAAGCCCCTCCTCGCCATCGAGCAGAAGCCCCTTTTCCCCGGTGGTCCCTCCAACACCATCCGCGTCGACAACGTCACCTCCATTTCGCGCGAGTACGCTGCACTCGCATCCTACCCGAAGCGCTGGATCTTTGCCACCGTCAGCTTTGCGCCCTCCGCTGACATGATGGAGGAGTTCTTCCAGCTCGCCGACGCAGCCTTCACTCCCCTCCTTGACCTCGACGGCTTTGCGGTCGCCATGGCGTACCAGCCTGTTCCCATCGTCATGTCGGAACGCAACGGTGCCGTCGATTCGTTGGGGCCCGTTCAGACGCAGGGAAATCTTGTGTACATCCACTTGGGCATCTCCGTCGACGAGAATGAGAGGGACAGTGACGAGGCCGTGGAGAAGACGGTACAAAAGCTAGTGGAGGATGCTGAGGCGAAGGCCAAGAAGATGGGTTTGCATAGAAGCTATCTTCAAGCGACATACGCTGAGAGCTGGCAAAACCCCATCGAGCACCGGAGTAAGAGCACTCTGGAAGAGCTACTTGCGACAAGCGAGAAGTATGATCCGCACCAGGTCTTTCAGAAGCAGGTTCCGGGTGGATTCAAGTTGCCCAAGGTACCGAGTACCGGAGGTGGTGTCAGGGCCGATCTCAAGTGATGACGACGTGAGGACTACACATTGCTAGTTAAACTTAGAGAACGCGTAAAGTTTCTCATGAACTTCACTTTCCTGGCATTTCGTTACGTTGATCGAGACCAATGGGCATCAAATGTGGAAGAATTCCTACGTGTGTATTTAGCTACTACCTAAATTGAGTTAAATCTAGCGAACTATTACCTTTCTAAATACTGCTCGAGCAACGACTGTTTTGCCGTGATTAGAGTTAAGTCGATTGATGTGTTCATCAGTATGAATTCATGCTGTATCTAGGTGTCTAATATGATTACCTTACTGTTTGACTGTTTCACGTTGGCTGTACTCAGCTTAGTCCTACTCTCAATCATCTCACAAAAGCGTCAAAAATCGCGATGAACTATGAGCACGATCCCAATTCGGTATCGCAAAAGCCCGAAGTATGTCCGGATTCGGATTCGATAACCGAAAGTAAGTATTGCTATCTGTGCTTTCGGATTCCGAAACCCTATGCGAACGATTACTATTCCATGTTCGATTTGGGATAGAGTCAGGATAGAGTTGATGTCAGTTTCCGTCGAGTCTCCCCACTCGGATGTTTGAGAGTAGCGAGCGTATCAAAGTCTTGCTTCCAGCTTCGTGACCGGGAAGTCAACGACAGTTAAGAATAAACGCATTGTCTACTTTTGTCAGGTTTTGGACGATCAGGAAAAAATAGATCGTTGATCGATTAAATTCGCGTCGCGAAGAAGTTACCTTGACCACTTTAAGGCGTACTGCTATCCTTGACAGAAATTCGATGGCCGATGCCGACACGGTCATAACTTGAAATTCAATACCAGAAGCACATGGTGTGAACCTGAGAGTTTCTAGATAGAAGACTAATGTAAAAAGGGAAAACAAATTCTAGACTGTATTTACAGGAAGCTCCGATGCTCTACAAAGGAAAGTTCAAGACTGTTATGTGATCGATCAAGCATCAAATCGGCGATTCTTCCACCGAACGGACGACTTCTACATGCCAACCAAACGCCTTCTGAAAGTAAAGATCCCCTCGCCCTGAACTCCAGGAAGAATAGTATAGTGATGAACGAAAGAATGAAACAAAGTGAATTTAGAGACCCCGTCTGATAGCGTCGACCAATCTGTCTGCGCCGCTACCTCGCATCATGCTGAAGTGATGCTCCCCCTCAATGACCGTAGTCGTAATAGACGCACCGGGGAACAGCAAAGCCCACTCCCCGGGTCCGAAATTTTTCCTCTTCTCAGTGAGGAACTTCATCCCCTCACAATCCTCGCCTTCCATCATGGCAGGCGGCAAAGTCGGGTACCGAACCCCATCAAAAGCGCACTCCCCTGCCCAGATGATATTTACGTGTAACTTTCTGGCCGCCTCGGGCGACATGGCGGGCGCATGATAGTCGTGCAGAAGTTCAGTTGAGGCGCGGAAGTGAGGCATCAGCCACTCGGGCGGTTCAGACTGCTCCGCGCCGCGACGCATCTCGTTGCGGAAGATGCCGACCTTGTTGCAGTGGTCGTAGAATCTGTCAGGCAGGTGATCCAGGCCGTTGTTGGGCGGGGGAGAGTCAATAAGCGTGAGAGAGGTGACTTCCTCGCCGGCGGCAATGAGTTCTTGGGTCACTGCGTAGGCGAGAATACCGCCCGCTGACCAACCTCCGAGACGGTAGGGGCCACGGGATTGCTTCTGACGGAGGCCGGCGATGTAGGACTGTAGAACCTCTCGAAGAGTATGGTCGTACATTCGGCTGGGAGTTCTATAGGGAGACTTGTTAGTATTGAATCAGAGTGGCAGAAATAAGCACGTTATTACTTACTTTGCAAATGGCGAATTGAAGCCAACAAGTGCCGTAGTCGGCGAGATAGTCGGAAGACTCAAGTAGGAAGTGGCTACTCCACAGCCATCCGGGAAAAGGAAAAGAGTCTCCTTGGCTTTCGTGCGGGAACCTTGGAGGTACATTGACCACGCCGGTGGAATTGTAGACACGATAGGAGTCGATGGAACGGCTTTACCCTTGAAGTCTCCAGCGCTTATGTCGATGACCTCAAAATAAGAACCAGGGGTATCAAGCCCATTGATTGGCGTCATGGCAGCGGAGAAAGGCGACGCCAAGTTGTCGAGATCAGGCGAGCCCACCGACGAAGCATTGTCAGATTCAACGCTTGTGATGTCGCTCTCATGCCCAGAAGACTCTGTCGACGACATCGCGGTGCCAGAAACACGCATCCTAATGTCGCCAACAGTGAGACACTCCTCAAATAGTGCCCGTTCTGGAAGATCAACGTCAAGCTCGTCGCGCAGTCTGCCGCAAATCACAAGTGACAAGAGCGAGTCGATACCAATGTCAGCGAGGGCGACATCGTCGGCCAGCTCCTTCTCATCAAGACCACTCTCTTCAGCCAAGACTTTGAGAGCCACAGGCCAGGAGTCTTCTGCAGCTTGTTGCGCAGTGGGAGCAGCTTGAGTCTCGGCCAGAGAAATGTCTCCAAAGGTTGCCTTCATGTCCGAAGTGACGATTGCCTGGGGCTGTAGTGGTTGCGTTTGAGACTTTGCCGATGAGAAGCCACCCGAGACCTTCTTCATGGCCGAATTGATGATGTAGTCCATAAGGCGCTTGGGGACTCCTTGTAACGCAACCCCACCAAGGATACCGATGAGGTTCTGATTCTGATCGAAGATGATAACATCTCCAGACCACAGTTTGTCCTTGCCCTCAGTCATCTTCACATATGAGTGGTAGGTCATGTTCGCATCGAGCTTAGGAGTGAAGAGCTTCATCGACTCCCACCCATGATTGACAAAAAGCTCCTTGTCAAGATCGACAGACTCATTGGCGTTCATAACAAAGCCAGCTAATTGAGAGATGGAGTCCAGGAAAGCGGGATTGGAGAACCACTTTCCATTGTCAGGGATGCCCTTGAATGACACAGTACCTGCAGCTTCGTAGGTGTTGTTGCTGAGAGTGATGGCAGACAGGCCGCGATACTTGGGGTCGAAATCGGCAAGCTGGCCAACCATCTTGTAGATCATCGATTTGCTGAACCGGAAAGTGCTCTCATCTCCTCCGACCTGCGCCTGGATGGCCTTCATGCGAATCTTTGCATCCGAAACAGCCTGAGCGAACTGAGACTTGGTCTCATCGATTTCGGTGAAGCGGATTGAACAGTTGGCATGCTGCTCCATGGTTTTGTCGTTGCCGTCGAGGGTAGAGAATGTACAGAAGAGAGACTTCTTCGCCGCATCAAACTTTGCCTCGGTGCGAAGGACTTGCTTGAGTCCGACATCATTGGCGACGAGAGCACTCTGGATGTGCATCTCTGCCACCTCGGTTCCGACTGCGTCGACGTCCATGCCTGTGATTTGCTTGACATACTTGCCAATCATCTGAGCAATGTCTGCATAGACGGAAGGAGTGCATAGAGGTACACCGTAGACCTTGTGACCTTGAGCCATGGAATGAACATCGTCAGCGTTGAGGTCGAGATCGACGACCACCTCGCCGTCAGAGCTTGACTGAAGAGTGTTCTTGACTACGTTGTAAATCGACGAGAAGGCCAAGTTGGCAGGCCCCATGATAATGGGAGCATCACCTTTGCGGAGACTCCAGTCATTGGTGTACTGCATCCAGTACTCCTTGAGAGTCCATCCGTAGGAGGGCAGTTGAAGAACCTGCTGGCACTCTGGGAAGTCGGCATGGTATCTAGACCATTCGACGTTGGCCCCAGCCGCATACATGCCGGAGAAGGCATCGGTCATCAGTTGCCAGGTATCAATAGTCTTGTGTGCAGATGCGAACGTCTGCATCGTAGATCCAACGACTTCCTGAACCATAGGAGCAACAACAGGCGCGGGACCAATCTCAATGGCGATAGTGCGCTCATCCAAGATGCCTTCTGCCTTGGCGACAGATGCGGCCTGCATGATGTTGACCGGCTTTCTGCAATGCTCAACAAAGTAGTCCTCGCCGAAATCAGTGGCCTCGCGAAGCACCTTGCTCAGAGTAGGCGAGATAACTGGGATCGTAGGGCGACGAATGTGAATACCCTTTGCAATCTTCCGGAACTGAGCAAGGATAGGGTCAACCTGAGAGGTGTGGAAAGCGTGTGCAGTGTCGAGAACATGGCAGCGCATGCCCTTCGACTCGAGAATGGTCCGGGCTTCCTTGACATGCGCAATGGTTCCGCCGAGAACGATGTTGTGCTTCCTGTTGCGGCACGAGACCTCGAGGTCGCGACCGACAACACCAGGAATAGCAGCGAGGACTGTAGCCTCTTCAGCCATAACGACGAGCATGGCGTGCGTTCCCTGGGCTAAGTGCTCCTCCATCAGCTGAGATCGCTTTCCTACCAAGTAGAGGACGTCGGCTTGAGAAAGAGCACCCGCGGCATAAAGAGCGGCGTACTCTCCAAGACTGTGACCGACGACTGCCTTGGGGGTGATGCCAAAGGACTCCCAGAGCTTGCAAAGAGCCATCTGGAAAGAGACGTGCGCCAACTGGAGGGCAGTAAGCGAAGCACGGCTAAAATAGTCCCGCTCCTCAAATAGAGGAAGAATCGACGGCAGGCCCATCTGGACGCACAAGTGGTTGTAGCGCTGCAAGTTGTTCTTGAATGAAGCGAACCGGGCGTACAAGTCCGCACCCATACCAGCGTGTGGTGAGCCTTGGCCTGTGAAAGTAAATACGAAGCCGGGTTTTTTGGCCGGGGCAGGCAGAATCTTCTCTCCTCCGCTACGGGCATCGAGCTCTTTCTGCAGCGACGACTTGAGTTGGGGAATACTAGTAGCAGTCACAGCAACTCTGTACCGATGGTGCATACGGCGGGCGGTGGTTGTATAAGAGAGCTTTGCGAGGAGATTGGGGTCTTCACGCGGTGCCGCACCATCGAGCCATTGAAGAAGGTTGCCTAGATTAGAGACTAAGGATTCGCCCGTCTTAGCGGAGAGCGTCACGACGTGATGGCGTCTCGGGTCGGGGCCGGTGTAATTGTTGAAGACAGGAGCGTCTTCCAGGACGATAGCGGTGTTGCCGCCTGCGGCAGAGAAGTTGTTCAGCAACACTCGGCGGCTGTCATTCGCGGGCCTGACCCAAGGGGTCGCGACAGTAGCAATGCGGGTGTTACGAGCTTGAAGATCTGGCAACTTGTGGTTGATCTTGGTCTTGATACCAATGTGAGGAGGAATGGTCGAGTGTTTCATCATCATGAGGACCTTGGCAAGACTGGTGACTCCAGCAGCAGCTTCGCCATGGCCGACATTGGACTTAACGGCACCAATATGGAGAGGGTTGGTAGCTGGGCGGACTGATGTGCCGCGAGCCGTCAACGGAGACAAGGTCGTCACAACGGAAGTGGTCTCCCCTGCGTCGCCAGCCTGCGTACCCGTACCGTGCATCTCAACGTAGCTGATGTCGTTGGAGCTGACCTTGGTCTCGGCAAGTATATGCTCAAATAGGTCCTTCTGAGCAGCGGCATGGGGTCTAGTGATGGACTCTGCTTCGGCATTGTGGTTCGTGGCGACCCCCAAGATGCAAGCCTCAATAGGGTCCTTGTCCTTCTGGGCGTCATCCAGTCGCTTGAGGATGATCGTGACAACTGCTTCGCCGCGGCAGTATCCGTCAGCGTCATCGTCAAATGTCTTACAGTTGCCGGTACGGGAGAGGAAGTGGCCTCTGTCCAGACCAGCCGTCATATCAGGATTGGTGAGGACATTGGTACCTCCAACAATGGCGGTGTCAACCTCGCCGCGCCACAGAGCATTGCATGCCAAGTGCAGCGCAGCCAAGCTAGAGCTGCAAGCAGTGTCGATAGTGTAACTGGGACCGCTGAATTTAAAGTGATAGTTGATGCGACCCGGAATGAATGCACGGTTGCCGCCGGGAATGAAGTAGGTATCGATGTTTTGCGCACTGTTTGTCTCCATCCAGTCGTTGCTAGTGGCACCAAACCATACACCTACGCGGTGCTTCTGAGTAGACGGAGTACGGTTCGGCACGATTCCCGCCTTCTCGAGAGCCTCGGCGGCAGTCAAAAGTGCAAGGCGCTGGGCAGGATCGACTTGTGCGGCCTCGCGGGGCGACATGTTGAAAAAGGCTGCATCGAACTGCGGTGCCTGATGCAGCCAGCAACCAAAGCCGGTGCCAGAGACGTTTTTCACAGATGTGTCTCCAACGTGAGCAGAGGCGTTCCATCGAGAGGCTGGAACCATCTCGTGAGTATCGACACCCTTGTGGAGGATATCCCAGAATGCATCCATAGTATCAGCATTGCCAGGGAATCTGCCGGAAGCAGCAAGGATGGCGATAGGAGACTTCGAAGCACCGCCATCGGCACCGAGAGCACCATTGCCTGCCAGCGAGGCAAGCTCTTCAGCAGCTAGAGGGGACCTCTCTTGTACACAGTAGGAATCTGACGGTAGAAGTCGACGAACAGGGGAGACAAGGCGATCCGTGCTGTGGAATGCAAAAGTCTGAATAATCACATCTGTGATGCTGTCCGTCGTCGTCTTGGCCGAGCGTCTAACATGCTCAGCTATACGGACCGGCAATTGCTCAAGCGCCATCTTTCTCTCAAGACAGTCACGCGCAGCTTGCTCGAGAGCATCTCGGAGGCTTGTCTTGGTGGAGTGCACTTGGCCCTCGATGCTGGTGGAGATGACAGGAATGCCAGCCAGAGACGAGCTACTCAGTGGAACACTAGCAAGGACTTGCTCGATATCGTGCTCACTGTAGAATAGTGCAGAATGGTACGGGGAAGTGATGCGCAGCGAGGCTGACGTAGGTGCAACTGACTTGCCGATGGCCGAGGCCAAGAAATTGGAGAGAACTCCGGGCGGTCCAGAGACGGTTGCTTGATTAGGCCCGATAATGGCTGAAATATACGGGGTAGTCGTCATGGGCAGGCCAGCTTCAGCAGCGTATTGCAGCAGAGCGTCGGCAAGAATCTTCGGGCTGGATCCAGTCACGGCGCGAGACCACGAATCGAACGTGCTGGTAGAATCGGATATCTCATGCTTGTTGGTGATTCTATCAGCGACGTCCCATGCGAGCGCGCCCAAGCGAACGGCAACAGCAACGGCGTGAAGCGCGGGTGAGAGAAGACTAGGGGCGCTATGAGCACAGCTCACGGCCGCAGCAGCCAAGGCACCGGTACAGATTCCGGCCAAGAGGCTGTTCTCGGGTGTGGGATAGACTTGACATCCGCTGCTATGTTGACGGATGAAGAGGCCAAGTTGTGTAATACATGTCAAGGCTTGTACAAGACAGGGGTTGAGGGTACCGGAACGGTATGATGACAGGAGATCTGCCAAGGTAGCGAAGCGTGGGCATCGCGCCTGTTGCTCTGGAGATAGGCAGGCAACTTCGTGTTTCAGCACTCCACAGCTTCGCTCAAGGAAGTCGATCACGAGTGGATCATGGTGAGATTGTACCAGACTACGCAGCGTGTCTGCGATGTCATGTGTTTGGTCGCCAAAGACATAGGCGAGTACTTGATCTTGACCCGACATGTTGGAGGAGTCTGAGTTGGAAAATAGAACAAGGCTGGGTAGTGATTGCCAAGATAGAAGAGAGGATTGGTGAGAATGAAAATGGTTCAGATGAATCAACAACTCAGATCGAGAGTTCAGAGAAAACCTTTGGTCTAGAGAATGATAGGCCGAGTACAGTTGAGTGTAGAAGAGGCTGTGCAGTTGAGTGTGCTTCCAAGAACGACTATACGAGGTTGCCAAGCTGGTCATGTTATATCCCAATCGTCATGATGAATCGTCATAATCGTTGCAGAATGTCCCGATCGGTAATCGTATAAGCCGGGAAAGGCAAGCTCGTATAGCTCTGTCTTCCACCTCTCAGAGAAAGCCACGGCATTTCCATGTTCGGCCTATCATCGTTCAGGTGAGATTAGCAGCCTGGCCTGGGAACCGGCGGGCTGGTAAGGCACGGAGACATTGTGTCATCTCGGGCACAGGTAAGATTGCTACCTAACAGCTATGAGATGTCTTGATTAGGCCGGTAAGTCACCGTTAGATCAACACCTGAGACACGGTTGCGTGTTCCGGGGCATTGGTAAGGCCCTGTGGACCTAGGGTCTCTCGGGAATGTGCAAGTGTTGCCAATTCTACACATGTCGTACACATTCTCAATGGTCCATTACTAGCCTCGATGTCTGTGATATTGACTTATCCCACCCGAATCGACGAGCAAGAGCAATCATAGGGCGTCATAATACAACATGTGTAACATAGAGAGCACGAGCCTAGTCGACCTGGATCGAAATCGACTAGTAAATCTTCTGGATCGTTGTTCAGTCGAAAGAAGCGCCAAACTCAACTTTCTCTACACGTGTGGATTACATCACCCAACTCAATTTTCACGTTTTCCATACCATGCAAGACGCAAGTAATCTGTCAAAGAAAGGTAAACTGAACTGACTCGAGGCTTTCCTCACAGCACGCTGAACATTCTCCGATGTAAAGCCGGTATAGGCTCCTCCCTCGCTATAGACCAGCTTCTCTCCACGGGTAGTTTCAAAACCCGACTTACTGGCCAAATCATTCTACCAACTAACTTCGCTGATTTTCTCTTCACTAGGAATTTGCTATGTCTAGTGACTTCTACAAACAACATTGTTGTCTAGGGCTTCGGCAAGCGGCAAGCCATGAAAGGAGACTCTGGCTCAGCAGGAGTATGCCCGATTTGGCCTCGCTCAAGTAAAAAAGCTCCGACAACATGATCTCCGACAGTCAGAAACTAGTCTACCCATTGTAAGCTCTCAACCTTTTGCTGACCGGGGAATTGAAGTTTGGCATTCGCGAGTTTCACTGTCAGGACGACCTCGGGAACCTGCCCCTACGGGTTCCACTTTTACCGGTAATTGGCTCTACACGATTGGTAGATCTTCGTTCACCGTCAAAATGACGGTAAGTATACCCCGAGCCACCCAAACAGCTCGGACTCGCACACACAACTAGATTGATTAGCGATCCGCGGATCGCTTTGGGCAGCTGTCTCGGGAAGCTTTTTCTTGGCACAGAGCAATTGAATCCAAACACCACACTTCGTAAATCGTCAAACCACCCGAGCCTAGAAGTTGGAGGCTGCCTTAAAATGTAAATCGTCCAATTCCTCGCGAGTGATGTGTGATGAATTGGTAGTCTTCCCGCATCCCTTTGCCACAATTTATCCCGTCAGTCAGTGCCCCTCATATTACACTCGTTGCAATGGACTTCTATCAGAGACTGAGGAGTTCACTGGACTCGATTGCGTCTCACGGAGCTGAGCTTCTCCGTCAATCAGACAATGGATCGATTGCGGCCAGTCCTTTCGAGGACAAGTCGAAGGCTGTTCATAATCCTCGCAAAAAGCTCATGGAGTCGGCAATGAAACTTCTCCAACTGGCGACTATGCCTGAAGAGTACCTTGACCACCTGGCCAATGAGGTAAGCATCTATACCATCCTTTGCGATTAACATTCGCAACTAACAATTACTTTTCACAGTACCAAGAGTTAACTTGCGTCCGATGGCTTGTGGATCTCGATGTCCTACAACACCTCCCTCAAGACGGCTCGATTGCATACGCGGTGTTGGCAGCCAAAGCGGGCGTTCCCGAGAAGCACCTCAAAGGTGTTGCTCGGATGGCTGTGCTCAACGGTTTCCTGGAAGAGCCTACATCCGGCCACGTCTCACACAGCCGGTCGTCGGCCTTGCTTGTTCGCGACGAGAATTTCATGAGCTGGGCCCGCTGGATGATGAACTACTCGATGCCAGTCGCGTACAAGTTCCCTGAAGCAACTCGCCGCTGGGGCGACACGGACGCCAAGAATCAGACAGCTTTCAACGTTGCCGAGAATACTACAGATCCCTTCTTTGACCACATTCGAAAGAACCCAGACCTCACATCTGTGTTTTCGAGCTATATGCGCAATGTCACAGCCTCCCGGCCTTGGAGCTTAGCGCATGCCGTAGAGTGTTTCGACTGGGCCTCGCTGCCAGAGGGCGCAAAGGTTGTCGATGTGGGCGGTTCTCACGGCCAGCTCGCGGTCCACGTTGCCTCCAAATTCCCACATTTGAAGTACATTGTGCAAGATCTGCCAGAGACAGTTGCGACTGCTCAGCGGGCATTTGATGCCGACACTAGCATCGATCCGGCAGTCAAATCGCACATCCAGTTCATGTCTTCGGACTTTTTCAAGCCTCAAACAGTTTTGGATGCCCACGTCTACTTCCTTCGCATGATCATCCACGACTGGCCTGATAGAGATGCTCGCATTATTTTGCAAAATCTTCGGACTGCACTCGAGGCAAACCCTAAAGCCCGCATCGTGATCATGGACACAATTCTCCCGCCCCCAGGATCAACAACTCTCCAGCACGAGCAGCAGCTGAGAGTTCGAGATCTCATGATGATGCAGGTCTTCAACGCTAGAGAGCGAGAGTTAGAAAACTGGAAGAATCTGCTCAATGACGTGGGGATGGAGATCGAACACTCGCGTCAGCCTGACGACAGTGTCATGGGGCTTTTGACCGTCCAACTTCAGTCTTCCGCACCCGGCAGCCCGAACGACTTCATCCAAATCAAGAAACCCATTATGCCGGCGACGGAAAGCCGGCCAGTCCTGATCATGGGCGCTGGCATCAGCGGTCTGTGCTTGGCCCAGGCACTGAAAAAGCACAACGTTCCCTTCCGGGTATTCGAAAGGGATCCCGCGGTTGATTCGCGGCCCCAAGGATACCGCCTCAAGCTTCGCAGAGACGCTGCCGTCGCACTGGCCGAGAGTTTGCCCGAGGAAGTCTATCAGACTTTTCAGACATCATGCGCCACCCTGGCTATCGGGGAAACCGACTTTAACCCATTTACCGGTCTGGTGGTCAACAGTCGCTCTGGCGGTGGGTTGAGCGGAAAACTTGGCCTTCACCCCAGCTACTGCGTTGACAGAGCTGCTTTCCGCACTGCTCTGATGACGGGTATTGAGGACCGAATCCAGTTCAGCAAAGAGCTGTCATCCTACAAGGCAGATGTTGATCAAGGCGTTGTTACCGTTACTTTCAAGGATGGTGAAACAGTAGAAGGCCGATTCCTTGTTGGTGCAGACGGCCTGCACTCAGTTGTGCGTCGCAATCTCGTTCCCAGCCACAAAATCAGGGACACTGGAGCTGCCTGTATCTACGGGAAAACTCCAATGACACCTGAGATCCTAGAGAAGTTCCCCGAGAAGGGCATGAGATGGATGACCATCGTGTCTGACCAAACACCGATGCTGCAATCCTGCATCATCGGAGATGCGCCGGTGACTTTGCTTTTGGAGCCAATCCGTTTCAGCGAGGTGAGCCGGTCGCAGCATCAGCTTCCCGCAGATTACATTTACTGGGCTCTCATTGGCCCCGAAGCTCGATTCCGTCTAGACGGAGAGACGTCGACGTCCAAGGTCAGCAGCTCAACCTCTGCACAAGCGGCGGCCGAGGCAGCTCGTCTGAGTTTGTCCATCACGCAAGAGTGGCATTCCTCCATTCGGTCAGTCTTTGAACAACAGGATACGAGGCAAGCGACTCTGATTCGCGTCGTGTCTTCTGTGCCTAACGTCCCCTCATGGTCACCGTCTGCCATGGCGACCCTGCTCGGGGATGCTATTCATCCCATGAGTCCCTGTGGCGGGGTCGGAGCGCAGACGGCAATTTGCGATGCTTCCAGTCTTGCGAAGACAATTGCCGCGGCCCAGGGATCCCCTACAGCTGAGGATATTGGGGCGTTTGAGGAGGGAATGAGGAAACGTGCTCAACGAAGCATTTTGCAGAGTGAAGTCGGTTCGAAGAAGATGTTTGGACTTCGCTCTTTGGAAGATTGTGACGCCTGGACAGGCTTCTAAGACCTCAGACCCACAGATTGATAGTGAGAGAGATTAGTAGATTCAAGCATGATTAGCGGTTTCCTCCACTATTCTCAACAGTGATCGTGGCGCAAACATCACTCATATGAAGCGCTTCAGAGTCACGAAAGGTCTGCCGAGCTGTACCCTGGGATCAAGAGTCATGTCCCGAGCTGTGATGCAGCGTCAGAAAGCAAATAGGCACCACATCGGCAGGTCGGCACCTGAAGGCGGCATCAACTGTTCACACTCGCGATCTTGAACTCATAGTTCAGCACTGTCAAGGCATAATGTTGTGGCAATGTCTGCATTATCAGTGATTGGTTCGCTTATCCACGCGGAATAGTTGAGTTGTTGTGCAAATTATGGTTAGGAGTTCGCACAATTTTGACTTCGAGTACAGACACTACATACGTACTGCTCATTTCGGACTGTTAAGGGCTCTACGTATTTTAGATTGTCTAGAAACATCCGGAGCTGAAAAAGCTGAGAAGCTTCCCACCAGCACAACGTTCAATAATAAAGACGACTGCTTGACACATTCATCAGATGTCAAAATATTTCTAGATAAGGTGGTCAGCGGCCAACCTTGATTTTCTTGTACCAATATTCTGAACGAACTCGCAATCATGATGAATGAAGTGAATGCTAAGTGCGCTGATGGAAATCAGGATCATTGAGTAAAGAACGAATAGACAAATTCATCAAAGGAAGCCGGCAACTTCACTTCGATGAAGAGAATCCCGAGACCCGACATCAACACCGACGTAGACTCCGAGATGGGTAATTGCATAAACGTAATCGGGTTTCAACTCAAGACACTGGGTTTACGAATACCGTTCTGTTACAAAGATCCGTCTGAACGTTGTTAACTGGGCCGGCGTCTTTGATTCCGGCGATTAAGACGTGTCCCGCTATCGCAAACTCTATTTAATAAGCTTTGGTTAGCAAATGGCGCCCTAAATGGCTCCACTCATGACAGCAGAAACGGTCGGTGATCATTTACCCCATGTCCAAGCTTGTTCCAACCTCCCGTCCGGCATGATCTAAGGAAAACGGAGTCTTCCTCCGGGGCTTTCTGTCAGCCTTGGCGTCTGGAACCTTCACAGGGCGTTGCACCAGATCGACTTCTTGAATGACACCTGAAGACGCCCGGCTCGCGGTGAAGCAACTCGGGAAGCCGGCATTGTGTAAAGGACGATGCGGTGAGTTTCGATAGTGCGGGTTGACATTCAGTCTTAAATGGTTCTGATTAAAAGAACATCAACCGCCATGCCTGGAGTTACATCATACCGTGCACATTTCCCATATTACTCTCAAATCAGAAGCCTGTGCTTTTGTCATCAGATCAATCTCAGTTGATATCACCTCGCCCGCCAATCATCAAGATGCCTAGCCGTATTATCGAAAACGAGCTCACCGAGCTTGTCGCAATCCTGTCATCAGCTTCGGCTGAGCTGAATAAGTTTCTTTCCAATCGCGGTCTTGAAAAGCTCTCCACCGAAGCCGCCGCACCCAGCCTCGAACTCACTCCCGAAAACGTGCCCTATTTCCAAGCAAAGACATCAATCGTCGATGCCGCAGAACGTGTTGTTCGTCTGGCTCGCGGACCCAGAGACACACTCATCACTCTGAGCTTTGAGCACTGCGCCACAGCTTCTCTCCAAATTGCCCTCAAGTACAAGCTAGCCAGCCATATCCCACTGGGAGGAAGTATAACATACGCAGCCGTTTCTGAGGCAGTCGGCAAGCCCGAGGTCACACCGGCCCTCGTCGAGCGCATTCTCCAGCACACGTCTTCCTATGGCTTGTTCGAGGCCCAGCCAGGCGGCACCGTCGCCCACAACGCCATGTCTGCGCTTCTCGTGACAGACCCTGACCTGGAAGCATGGATGGATCTGAGTGCCACCATTGCTTATCCGGCCGGCGCTTCTGTCCCCAAAGCGCTGCAAAGCTACGGCTACAGTATGGAGGCGAACGAGTCTGCCTACGGAGTCTCCATTGGCAGAAAGATTTCTCAGTTCCAGCGCTTCCGCGAAGCAGACGGTCAGCAGCTGCACGATATGTTTGCCCGCGCCATGCGCGGCATTGCGGTTGGCGGTGCGTACGACCTTCGTCACGCTGTTGACGGCGGATACCCGTGGCACTTGCTGGAAAAAGACCACATCCGTCTCATTGTTGATGTTGGTGGTGGCCCTGGCCACATTTCAATGGCTCTGGCCAAGAAGTACCCAAAGCTCCATTTCGAGGTGCAAGACTTGCCGGAGACCGTCGAAGTCGGGGCCAAGTCCTGCCCTGAGGAGTTAAAGGGCCGCGTCACTTTCCGTCCCCACGACTTCATGAAGCCTCAGCCTGAGCACAAGGTTGCTGATGGAGAAGGCATTGCCTACTTCTGCCGTTTTATCCTTCACGACTGGAGCGACAAGTACGCTCAGAACATTCTTCAGAGTCTGGCGTCATCTCTGAGACCCCAGGACCGTATTATTATCAACGATGTCGTGGTCCCTGAACCGGGACAAGAGAGCCGTGAGAGAGAACGTCGCATGCAGTCAGTTCCACCCCTCATTTGTCATAGCCTGACAGAACTCGTATTGACAAGCTTTAGTGATCGGGACCTGCTGATGTTGATGAACCTTAATGGTCGCGAACGTACAAGAACTGCGTTCGAGAACCTCTGCAGTGCGGTGACGCCTAAGCTCCAAGTGAAGACAGTATTCCGCCCTGAGCTCGGGGAACTTTCTCTCATTGACATAAGTTTGGCGTGAGTCAGTGAAGTGGGGGGGGGTTCTGTTTTTTTGAGGATCATCATGCCTATAAATCTTCCGTAACGACAGATAAATCATTGCTTCGCTGGGACGTTGACCGAGAGGTTCGTATAGCTGAAAGGGGTTATTTTCGCACTTATTAGGGTCCCATGTATTATACAAGGAGGCAATCCAGGGTTCAATCTGGATACATAAGTAAGACCTTAGGAACATGGAATCGAAGAGATGGTTTTTTATTATTGTCCAAATATCGTCAAGGCCGTAATGTATTGCTTGATGCTTTCACCCCTTTCTCTTGGTAAGCCTAAAAGCTGGGTATCTCTAACGCTGGTATCCTAGAAATACTGTGCCTAATAGCGGGTATATCTAATTCGCTGCTGTGCCTAAAAGCCAGTAAATGCTGCTAATGCCTGAAAGCTGGTTTGATACCAACGTAAGATGTGACACCTAATTCTACACTTCTGGTGTTTCGCTTCAATGTGACGGACCGGAAAGTTACACAAAGTACCTGTAAAGTAGTAAAATTACCCAAAACCCCATGTCCTATCCAACACCCGGATGTTGCAGACAAATGAAAGTTAAGAAAATCAAATGGAAAAAAATTGAATACGAAAATCATGTACGTTTGATACTGTTTGCCTTGAATGTTATTCTCTCAAGTTCCTCCTGGAGTGCCTGGTGGTGTTGGTCGATAACACTAGACATGCGTCCCTTGGTGACGGGGAAAGATATCGAACAGGTGGTTGCATCGGGACAAGACGGTGTAGACGGCAACGAGTTATGCCTGGCCGCCGAAGGGTGCCAGTGGCGCAACCTCTTGATAAGAGGATCGACGTGTTCGCGGACGTGCGTCAGGACCAAGTGCGCGGCAACAAGTCGCTGCGCCTCATTATCCAGACAGTAACTTCCGACGAACGAGGTGGTGATGGCTATGCGCCCAAAGAGCGAAAACTGTGATTGGTCCATATCTTGGGACGAACCGTCGTCACCAAGGATCGCCGCGTACCAGCCCAGGGCCTTGTAAACGGCCAGGTACACCAAAACAAGCACTTCTTGTCGCATGAAACAGCGGCAGTCGAGGAGATTGTTGAGCCTGCGGAGGATCTCCCGATTGTGCGATAAGACGGTGCCCATCTCGCGGGGGGTGTCGTCGAGGAGGCGCTCAAGGTGGGACGTGCACGTCGGGTCCTTGACGGCAGTGAGGCAACCTTGCGCAAGGACATGAAAGTCGGAGACAATTTCCAGGACCTCCATGGTGCAGTCGTGGATCTTGCTGTGACGAGAGAGACCGTCGTCTGAGTACGTGCTGGAGCTGCTGCGAGCTGAGTCGACTGTGCCGGAACGTCTCATTGATGCATCCATGGACTGTTGCATTTTGTGATCCAGAGGCTGGTCGAAAAAGGAAGTTCTGTCGTATTCCTGTGTCATAGGAGTCGGCATAGCCGCAGATGAGTGTTTTGTCGAAGCAGCAGACAAGTCGTTCAGAGTCATTGGAACCCCAAAGTCCGCAGTGGCGTCAAAGCAAAGACTCTGGTCCAAGAGGTTGTCAGAATCTGAGGTGCCTTCCAGCAGCCACATCATCTCATCCTGGAGGTCGGTATGGTGTTCCGAAGGCTGCTCTGACATACGGCGTTCTTGTTGCTGCTGCTGTTGTGGGATCTGAGAAACGGTCGAGGCATTGGACGTGGTCAGGGCTGGGCCATCTCTCATGACAAGTGATATCGTTGCCTGGGTATCCGACAACGAGCTTGGCGAGGCAAGAACGCGAGGGCGCTCACCGGTCCGCATTGACATGCTGTAAGCACACTCGAGACCCTTTGTCTCGCAGCGTTGGCATTTTGGGCGCTGTTTACCGCAACGAATCTTTTGAGAGCTGCAGGCGTTGCAGGACTTGCGGACCTTTCTTCTCTTGCGGTTGAAAACAAGGGAGATATCTTCTCTGGGTGCTTGCGTCGACATTGCCTTGTTCAACCAGTTTAGGAATGAAGATCCGGTCTTCTTGGAATAAGGCTGCACACTAAGCTTAATTGTTGTCTCCCAAGCAGAGAAGTCTTGGCCGGCAGTTCTTGGAGATATATAGACGTCAAGACGAGAAAGTAAGTTGTGAACTGCAGATGCTTAATGTCTCTTTAACAGGCAAGAACGGGTGTGTATGATGAGCTTAGATAGGGGAAAGACAGAGCTAAAGAAGCAGAGAACGCGAGTTCATCGTCATTACACATTTAGTCTTCTGCTGAAGTTGGCGAGTATACGGAGCTTAAGTAGAGTATCTCCCTAATACTGCATCACGACGGAGGTCTTCGTCTCGAGCCAAGTCCTTGCTCGGATGGAAAGTTAGTTAGACGTAAGTTTGCGAGACGTCGGAAGCCAGCGGGGCGATAGCCTTTGCCAAAAGCCATCACTGAAGCCCGTAGCAATTTAATAGATAACCCAGCGTTTTGCACGATCGAGGAGATCGAGATTGTATTCAACTGACAAGTGCTCAGGTCCTCGCGGGGTTGTTTACTTCCAGCCTCCCAAACGAAGCATTATGAAGCTCTTCTCACGGACTCTCTTCGCGAGAATATCTGCCAAGCATCAAGAAGCATTCTGGTGCCCACAAGCACCCGTAAGTCTAGACCCCGCCCCCGGACAACTGGAGTACTCCGTCTTGGGTCGGGCCAATTCCGTTTCCTCTATAATGAGCTATAATGAGCAAGGCTGATATAGGGTGCCCCGTTGTATTATGGAAGGTGCCGACATGTTGGAACCAGACCCCCCGAGGGTGTGGCGGGTGTAGGATCGACTGGGCTGACTTCTCAATTAGGGAACCAGTGACAACGGTGAGAGAGCCATTCGCCCAGTCTTTCTCCTCTCAAGTGAGTTCCCGGTGTTCCGTCCTGTCGAACCTAATTGTCCGAGTGTTCCGCTACTGTGGGACCAATTGGGGCCAGAGCTTCGCGTCGGCAGGGCCAAATGAATCAGTGCAGAAAGAGGGGTTGATTCTCCTTTAGAGTTCTCAGCTGATGTGCCTAGTCCCCAACGCCGCGACAGCGGTACCGCCCACCTGTGGCACTCAGCATTCTCGCTCGAACGTGTGGAGGAGGAGGTGTCCAACAAGCTACTACCTGTTATTGAGTCCGGCGGGCAAGTTTCATATCAAAATGGACCAGTCAGAGGCCTCATCGCGGACCCCAGTAAGGCACAAGGTAAACTACCACCCTGTCACTTAATCGGGTTATAAGGCGTGTCCGGGTAAAGTTGAAAAAAACATAACATGCTCGCCGTACCTGGTTACGTATAATTGGAGAGGACATTGAAACGAGCACAAATACCCGATAATCGAGATTTACTAGTGATAATCGGCCATCCACGCTGCTCAGGCCCCTATGATCCCTCGCATTTTGCAACCGGAAGCACCTGTCAACTGGACTGGATGAAGCGGCTGAAGCCATAACTGCTCATTGTCGGGGCTGATGAGGCTCAACCAAGGAATTCCCCTTAATGAGGGTGCGAGTGATTTTGTGGATGTTTTGCTATACCCAAGGATCTCGGCTCCTGAGCTCCAGCTTTTTCGAACTTGGCTTTTCCGTCAAAGGTCTTGTCTTTGACTCGCCTCCGGCTTGGCACATTGGCGTCGTGTCCCGCGGGCCCTTCTTTTGGTGATTTAGACTTTTGACAGCAGAGTGCAGTGGGCTTTTGCCAAAGAGCACAATCCCTACATGAATCCCCGTTCTTCTTGTGGCATCATTGCGGCCCATGTCTGTAGCTGCTGCTCGTCCTCAAACTCAATTCCCATGGGGAATGATGACCAACGCCACTAATTCTAGAACCGTCGTTGTTTCCCTCGTCAAATTAAGGTCTTGGTAGAACTTTTGTCGGACTCTGAGGTAACCGTGCCGTGGTTCGCACGCACCTTCTACTTGTAATAGCTTGATGGTCAGTATTGGGTGATTTAATGGCCAAAGATGAATGTGTTTGGGGTTTCAGATTTTCCAATCTTCTTCGCAAGCTGCTCTTCGCCAGTTCGTCGCTGAACTTGAGCCGAGGTGCGTCACCGTGATTCGGGCTCATCGAGCCGGACAGCTCCGTCTGGAACCCCCAAAGAGTTTCACACAGCGCTACCACTTTGAAAGTCAGTATTAGATCTCGATCAGCTTCCTCTTGTTCTCTCAAGCAACTCTAAATCAGCAGTCTTTGACACCTGAAAGGCTCCTATCGCAAAGCGACAAATGCATCACGTTTTACGCGGAATTGAGGATCCCCTCGTGTTTCCACTCATCCCAGTGTAACCTTGGACTGGCATATTTCTCGTCACATTAGTGTACAATCATAATGCAGGCGCTATGGAAGTGGGGGCTCTGGAGCCACGGGCGGTAGTGTGCCACAAGTCCGCAGGCCGCGGCCCTGCGAGCACGTCCCCCAGAAGATCTACGAAATAAGGGTCACTCGAAGTCTTCAAGTAGAGGTTCAAGGCGATGATTGCGGGCGGGGGAAGGGCAGTGCTGCACGGGGAAAGTCCCCTTGTATTGAAGTGCCGTCACGCTCTTATCCGGTCTATTTCTATACCCTGCTTGATTATCTTTAGGACGATAGCACTGACTGTTGATCTCCGTTCGTACCCGGATGGGCAGTAGCGATAGTTGTGGAACCGTCTGGTTGTTGCGCCCTGGGAACCATCGTTTGTGACCGGCGGCAGATAAAGGTAGGTCTTTTTTCTTGGGCTGATGTTTTCGGTCTTGGCGATTGAGCGAACCGGTGCACCGGGTTCACTGACGAGCCCATGCCTGGGCAATTATTGGCAATTGCGTCTTCCCTGTGCCGACAGTTTGGACACGCCTACGTAACACCCTCACGACTTAGCCGCTGCAGCCAATGGTGGCTCTAGTCTGTGGAGATCATGAGTTTCACAGCAGCACCTGGCAAAGCATCCACCTCGGCTTATTGAGCATCACCAAGCTTCCGACAACGTTAATCGCTTCCAGGGCTCTCATCCTCGGAGATGCTCAGGCTCTAGGTAGGAAGAAAGAGAGGGGAAAGCAGAGAAAGGCCCGCAAGGCGTGCTCAGAGAAATCCGGAGTATTCCTCCGAGTCCATCGCTCGAGTCACGGATAAGTGGGTTCGTATCAATTTCGCATCCGTATCCCTGTCTCTCTAGAGCTACCTCGCCAACACAAACCTGCAGGAGTCGTCTAAGCGATCCAAATATTTTGGAACCCAGAAGACAGAACCATTTCCGAAATACGCCTCAGTGTTGCACGAGAATCTCGCGACTAAGTTGCTCCTGCTTAATTCACTTGAGATGTCGTCCAAATCCCGAATTCCTGTTCACGTCCTATCGGCTGCAAGGGCCCAACAAAAGTATGATCGACAGTCAAGCAACGGCATGACACGTGTCGCAGCCAGTGAACGGTGATGAGATGAAATGAGTTTTGCCGCTGTCAGTTATTCTGCCAACGAATACCATTATCTCGGGCCTGCGGTAATCCGTGACCATCCAATAAGTCGAATGAATTAAGCCTAATTACCTTATGATATACCAGAACATACCATTTGTCATTTCTGTACAGAGTATACGGCAAGCTTTTCGCTGTACGTGATATTGGACGAAGCCTGGCATTCGACGCTAACGTAACGGTAGCACCATTTCAACTCTAAGCGCGGGAACACTTACTAGTTTGAAAATGTTCTGCATGTGGTTAAATGATTGCGAACTTCTAGTATTCCAAACCCTGTCGATGTTTCAATCACCTGCACCGTGATTTATCAGCCAAGGCTTCGGTGCACATAGAGGATCAAGCTTGCGTACTTCACGTGGGCGGCCCGTGTCCGGTGGGATACGCTGTCCCGAAAGCGAAGTAGTGGCCATAATAGGTAATTGGTGTTTTGTCACAACCAGGTGATCATAGCTGGAGCCGAAAAAGGCCCGTACATACGGATTTCAAGAAGCTTAAACCACTGCCGGAGCCGCTTTCCCACTCCACGGGCTTCATAAGCCACTGAAAGCCACCGACGGGGAACTAGTTCGGGGTTTTCTAGCTCACCTTATTGTTCATATTCTATTGTCAATATCGGAAGCTTTGTAGGCGATCTCGATCGCTCACTTTATGTTTGTATTCGGCGGTTTCGAACAGCTAGGGTATCCGTTGCTCTCCTCCTGTCTAAGTGCTAAGTGATGGTTCACTTTGTAAGTCTGGGTTAAACTAGTTTCAACAATTTCATTAATATTATCATTAGCTTCTCAAGTTCAGCCACAATACCTAACGGGCTTTACCACACTAGTTTCGATGGCTCTATTGGAAGGTGCCAACGCTGATTGCTGTAACCAAGAGCCAGTGCTACACTTGCAGCGGGTGATCACAAATCTAATAAGGATGACGGGCGGATACATTGCCGCAAAGTTGCCATAACTTATTAGACTTTGTCAATAGCGAGTAATTCGAGCGGGGCAGAGGCGAGTTTTGCCTTCCTCGCCCTATGCCTTGACAACCGTCTTAGCCGGCAACGGTATTGTGCCATTGGTCAGCTATGTCGGAGTAAAAGTGGAACCCGCAGGTCGTCAAACTCACCCGAGTCAGCGAACCGCGAAAACCGGCAAGTGGAGACAAGAAGAACAGCCCGGGACCGAAGACGCTTTCCCCGGCCACCGGCGATTCAATAGTTGAGGTGGAGAACACGATAAGCCCCCCCGCCAAATTTTGCAACCCACGGAGACATTTTGGAGTCCGCGGGCAAGGGTCGCGGGGATCTGTCGCATCCTTCGAGAAAACACCATTGCCAACCTAACCACCCGCGAGGGGGTTCTATCATTCTTCTTTCGTGAAAAGGCTCTTTGTCTGTCAAGGTTTCCCCAGTCGCTGTCACAATGCCGGCGGCAAAAATGGCGGCATTGTTCCCTGTCCCTCTCTATGTGAGAGCAAGCATTGTCGCATCATGCGTTGCCATGCTGTTTGGGTATGTCCAACAAAGCTCCTGCGCCCGTCGGCGCGGGGGTCTGTCTCTTCTACTTTGCTTCACTCTACTCTACATACACCTTGCCATGCTCTTCATAGTAGTAGCTCGCTTTCGTCTTTTGTCATAGTGTTTAGGCCCAGATCCCGGACGAACCACCCCCCTAGCTGACATGCATGCTGATCAATCTATCAAGCCTCGATACAGGAAGCATTGGCCCCGTTACGACCATGCCGTCCTTCCGTCACACCTTTGGCGACTTCTCCCCCACAATGCACGGCGTAATCGTCTCGTCCGTCCTCATCCCTGGCGCCCTGTCAGCTCTGGTATCCGGCGCCATGGCAGACCGTTTTGGGCACGTCCTCCTCTTCTCTCTGGGCGCCTTCGTCTACGGCTGCGGCGCTGGGATCGAGTGCGCTTCGCCTGTCCTAGGTGTCTTCATCTTGGGTCGTCTCATCAAAGGCGTCGGCGAGGGCATGTTTCTAAGCAACGTTTACGTTCAAGTGTCGGAAATCTCGCCTGCCCGGGTCCGGGGTATCATCACTGCTCTGCCGCAGTTTTCCATCGTCACTGGTATTGTCATCGGCTACTTTATGTGTTATGCCACCGCCCGTATCGAGATATCATCCCTGGCATGGCGCCTGCCGCTGGCTGTAGCTTCATTCCTGGGATTTGCTCTTTCGAGCACGTACTGGATCGTCCCACCGTCACCCAGATGGCTTCTCGGAAAAGGACGAGTTGAAGAAGCCCGAGGCGTGCTGGACCGTCTTGGCCTGGACCAAAGTGAGCGTGAGGAACTGCTGGAGCAATCCCTGGCCCAGGCACAAGAGCAGAAACCCGACGTTACACTCCTGGAAACCTTACGACAACTGTTCACCGACTTCAAGGAAGCCTTTTCTGCACCCTTTCGGAGCAGGACCATCTTTGGCTGTTTCTTGCTGGGAATGCAACAGTGGAGCGGTATTGATGGTATTCTCTACTATGCACCCATTCTTTTCACACAAGCTGGACTGAGCGGTGAAGAGGCCACATTTCTCGCATCCGGCGTCTCAGCTCTGGTGATCCTGGCAGCCACTATACCGGCAACATTCTTAGCAGACAGATGGGGACGCCGGACATCAAGTCTGCTCGGTGGCATTCTCATCACCGCTTTGATGCTACTAATGGGCTCGCTATTTGCAGCTGGTGAGGTTCACGCCGAGACGGGTGCCGGAAAGTGGGTGGTCATCGTATCCATCTACCTCTTCGCCATCGTATACAGCGTCACTTGGGCCATTGGCTTTCGCACCTTTATGGTGGAAAGCTTACCGTCCAGGACTCGCAGTAGTGCCTCCAGCCTTGCACAAAGCTCGAACTGGGTATGTTTGTAGTTCGGTGACACTTTCCCTTCGTACCTTAGTCCATGTAATCCCGGGTTATACTGACATGCAATATTACAGCTTGCAAACTATGTCGTTGCGCTAATTACTCCGGTATTCCTGTCAAAGTCAACCTTTGGAGCATACTTTCTCTTCGCCGGATGCTCGTTTGTTTGCACAGTCGTGGTAGCTCTTGTGATGGTCGAGACCCGAGGGCACAGCCTTGAGGCTATCGAGAAGAGATACACCGAGGAAAAAGCCTTGGCTACCGGCAGATGGAAAATGGAAGGTCTCAGGCCAAGACGTGTCAGAACCGCGGTGTAATATTTTGCGGCTCACCAGGCACATTTTGTCAGACTTTCTATCAAAGATCGTCGGGATGATGATGCGCCAAGGGCACTTTTACGGCGGCGTCAGGTACTAGAGTTGATCATGTCCTGATACTTGGAAAGGAATGACATGGATGGCTTGACGTATGTAGATGGATCATGGATATGATACTAGACCCATGATGTGAGGCTGGAATGACTCTACTAGACACAGACGGGCTGAGATAGACATAAACTCGGATAGATACAGACTGGGATAGACACAAACTAGAATAGACACCATACAGCATAGAAATGATCGGAGTCTTAGGCACGTTATTCAGACATCCATTGTATGCATATAGATGGAATAACATAGACCGACTACGTGGAGTCACACTCTCTACCCCGATATCTGTGCATCCGTCCAAGACGGATCGGCACCTGCGAGAAAAGGCTTGTTACTTTCCTTTGGCCTTGGCATTTGTCACCGTCTTATAGAATGAATCTGTGGTGCCGGCTATCCGGAGAGATATGACGCGTCAGTACAAGCTAACAACGGTCGGGGAAGTAAAATTCATTAGGCTACTGTAAGATCCAATTTTATACACGCAGTTGGGCCAGCAGCACGTAAAGACATTGACTGAATGTCCTACCACCTTGTGGTGCCACCTCTATGGGTATTACTGAACAATCACAACTTAGGTCTTACTTTCTATCAACTCTGAGGTACTTCTCCAAGTGCCCGGCGGACGACTTCCTATTTGACCATTCGTAAATTCCATTGGCGAGTACCGTTTTAACCTTTTGGCTAGTTCTATCCAGCACACCCTAGGGACCTAAACCCGGTTTCATTTCGGCGATGGCGAGCAGATCATTGGCAACTTTAAAAAGAGACATCACGTCAATTCAACGGATGGAAATAAGCTTGCTAGGACTGTACCACTGCTCACTCTTGTATTCCACAGGCCTAATCATACTTAATCTTTTTCCAATCATTACTTCGTTTGTCTCGTCGAAATTTACCTCATTTCCGCTTTTCGTACAATCCGGTGACCCCTAGACCGCTTCTTCGGACTCCGTCTGCATCATGCGACTCACGGGAGATGTATACTCGTAGCCGTATCCCATGTTTGTGCCATTGGCTTACTAGCCTCGAACAAGAGCATTGTCCCACAAACTTCCCACCTAACATCCTCAAAGACCTCCATCAACGGCCCCACAAAGCCCTCCACGTCGTCCTCGGTATTCCCAAATACACCCAGTAAGTTGTGCCAAAACATGAGATGCTTCCCCATCAGGTTGTGCTTCACGCCCCGTCCCAAGATCGTCATCCCGAATATCGTGCCGCCCGGCGCCAGCAGATGCCGCAAGCGCATTAAAGCCTCGGCCTTATTCGACGGCGGACCAGGCACGCAATGCAGCAGCATCATGACGGAAATCGCGTCAAAGTCTCCCCCGCCAAGGTCCTTGCAACATAGGCCCTTTCCCAGGGGGTCTAGAAAGTCGGCGACAGAGGTCTCGCAGGTCGTCTCGGGATGCGCGTCTAGCGTTCGTTCTCTAGCTGCTTCCAGGGCCGCGGGGTTGAGGTCGGCGAGGTAGACCTCGGACCCGGCTGATATGGGTGCATGCTTGAGAAAGTATCCCGTGCCGACGCCGATGTCCAGTATCCGACAGGGTGAGAAAGCGTTGGTATCTGATGTTCTGCGGAGGCTGGGCGACTGTGAACGGGCCGAGGCGCTGGAGACGTGCCTGTTGAAGAACTCCCGCATGCGTCTTGATGTGATACGCCATGCTTTCGGGCAGTAGAAGCCGAGGACGACCGGGTCATAGATGTAGCGAAGGAGTATGGGCATGTAGATTGCGGCACCGGCCGCCGTGTTCGGCTTTGCTGTTGCTGCCATGCTTGCAAACTTTTCAATATCTGAGGATTCAAGAGAGCATGGTGAGTCCGGTTGTGTTGTTGTGCTGGCGATCATCGTGGTCTAATATCTCCTGCGCCTTTCCTTGTGTGTGTGAGACAGGCCAAGGCTCTAGTTCAAGAATGGAAACTTGGCGACCCTTTTTGTGTTGAGGGCTGAAAAGAATTAGCTGCGTGGTGCTAGTCGACTTTCGTGCCTTTCGTACGTATGGGGAAAGGAAGCGGCATTATGCGGACTTCTGATTCAGTGGTTCGACTCGTCCCAAACTCCCGGGTCACCCTTGGATCATTATATCCGCCCTCGAACTCGTCAGCATGGTGACCACATGCTCTGACATATCTGACATGCATGTTTGCGGGGTGATGTGACAGGTTGTGTGGCAACGACTCATATTCAACCCAAGACGAGAAAAAGGGACAGTCGTATCTCCTGGCGCGTCTCTTTACTCCATTCGCCGGCAACTGCCCCAGTTGCGGTTGATGTCGCGAGACCAACAGACCAACCGCGGTCGGGGCGTCTCCGCGATAGCCAAGAATCAATACCCCCGAGCTGCGACGGGTGCGTCATCCGTGCTCCGGGGCCATCCGCGATGCCACAAGCTTCGCATCGGACCGCCGAGGGTTCTCGGAACCCTATGCGATTCGTCAGTTTCGAGGCGCGGGGAGCTGCAATGAAGGGAGGTTCGCAAGGGCCGAGAGATGGGATGACTTTTCGACTCGTGCCGAAACACACCGTGTATGGCTCCAGCGCTCTATCTCCGTCTGAGCATGGACTTCGGCCGTTCCATTTTCTTCCATCCCCGGGTTGTCAGCTTGGATCAGAAGCATCTTCGGACCACGCCCCGATGACATGCAGCAGGCCTAATGGCAGGTCAGTGTTCTGTTCTTTTTCAGCGTTCGGGGAGAATTTCTCTCTTGTCAGATCGGTTGAGCCGCGAGTGTAAAGGCTTGGCTTTGTGAACTAGGCCAACTATGGACTGAGAACCGAAAGACCAGGAGTTCGAGCACCTTAACTATATTTACTGAGGCTTTTCGAGATCTGTTCTTGACCTGGGAGCCAATCGGATTGACAGCAGAGAATGCGAGAGAATAAAGGACTCGTAGGTTTCCACGATCACATGAGATCGTCATAGCTCGGACGACTACATGTAGCCAACGCGCAGATCGACCCTGCGATAGCCGCGTAGCCAACGGCGCATTGGGAGCGGCAATGAATATGACGCAGATTGAGATACGGCCAGAACGGAACTCGCAGCTATCATTGCCGGGGGGGCTCGAACTCAGTCTCGCCTTCGATAAGGTACGTCGCGGTGAGAACATACAGGAAACAATGGGAGTCGCTATTAATATCTAATTCCACCGGTTCCGGAAAAGATTGATGCTTTTACTCATTTTCTCCGTGCCTTGAAAGTCTTCAGAGGATTGACTTTTCTCGTTCCCACCTTCTTGCCTTTGCCGGGCTTGCTCTTATTCCTCCTCTGCTTGCCACCAATCTTTCGGAACGGCACCATACCGATGTCATTCTTTGTGAGTGACTCCTTGCCTTCCTTCGGCAACAGGTATTCAGGAACGTGCCGCAGGTGAGGTTGCTGTCTGGCTGTTCTCAACTCTCCGTCGTGTCTGAGGTGCTGCAACTCTGTTGGGTTCTCCTCAAAGTATCTATGATTGATTAGCTGATTAGCGAGGTTCAAGTCAAATCCCGCATTGGGCATGAGAAGCCTAGGCTGAACAAACATACCTCTTCAGCTTCTCGCTCTTGAGAATCTCCTGCTTCAATTCTCTCATACGCGCCTCACGAACTGCAACCTTGGTGACTGCTCTCAGAGCGTCATCCAGACGATACCTGAATGCATCCAGATGCTCCTTCTTGAAGTTGTAAGGCTTCACCTCCTTGCCTAGCTTCGCTTGTTGCTTCTTAATCCTGGCCAGGATCTTCTCGTCGTTCTCTGCGGTTTCTATGCTCGTGGGGACGTGCTTGCGATACAACTCTTGAGGAACGTAGAATGACAGTGCCATGCCTGTCCGACCAGCGCGCGCTGTGCGGCCAATCCGATGTGTGTATGATGATGCTGATGTCGGCAGGTCGAAATTGACCACGGCTGCCACATTCTTGAAGTCGATACCCCGGGAAACGCCAAACTCAGCGTCTCGCTTCGACTTGCGCTTCTTCTTGGAGTCCTTCTCCTTCTTCGCCTCTGATCCCTCTCCTTCTTCGGCATCCCTCTCCTCGGCGCCCATTGCGCTCTTCTCGTCGGACGCAATGATGATTTCGTAGACTCCACGGTTGAACTCCTCCAGCACGTGCGCTCTCGATGTGACGGGCAACTCCGAGTTCAGAATACAGCTGCGGACCTGGAACTGCTCGAGGAACAGCTTCAGGCGATATGAACGGTCGACGTCGTTTACGAAGATGAGACATTTGCCCTTGACAAGCTTCAGCTTAAAGATGATAAATGCCAACAGGAACTTCTCATCCTCCCCACAGCTGACAACGAATTGTGACAGATTGTCGTTCTCTGTCTCCTCCTCGTCGAGATCCAAGATGGTAGGCTTGCGTCCGAAAATTCCTCCAAGAGTAGTGACATCTGTAGACAACGTCGCACTCATCAGCAAGAGCTGAACACCCTTAGGAAGCTTTCGGGCAATGTTCTCGAGATCTTCGTCGTAGCCGTATGACAGGATGAGGTCAGCCTCGTCGAGAACCAAGCACGTCAGATTATCGAGCGACATCGCATCGGAGGTGATGTTGCGCCATGCGGTAGCGGGTGTAGAGACTACGACATCGGGGAAGTTTGAAAGGAGGGAACGCTGAACCGCATCAGAGATCTTGTCGACGAGCTTGACTGCGTGGATGTCTTTTGCGCAGTATGCTGAGAAATGTTCGATCGCTTTGAGAACTTGGTCGGCAAGCTCACGGGTAGGGACGAGGATCAGGGCGGTGGTAGCAGGCGAAGAATTGGCCTAGAGTTTATGGCGGTTAGCAAGGTTCAGTTGTTCCATTGTCAAAACTGCTACGTACAGCTTTGCGCTTCAGGATGCTCGATAGCACAGGCAGAACGTATGCAGCCGTCTTTCCGGAACCTGTGGGCGCCTTCGCGGCGACATCTTTGCCATCCAAGGCCAATGGAATTGCCCTCTGTTGCACCGGGGTAGGGTCCTTGAAGCTCTCGGCAGCGACAGCCTGTACCAATCGAGTGTCGAGGCCCAGATCAGAGAAAGATAGTTCGGATGTAGAGGTTTCTGTCTTTGCGCGCTTCTCGCTCTCGGGCGCGGGCGCAGTCTCATCGGCCTTTCTCTTCATCGTGGATATTGTTGTGTTGGAAAAGTATGATGTTCAAAGGAACCTGTAGCAAAAGTCCGCGACGCAGGCAATCCTGCCCAGATCAAAAAAAAAAAATCCAGACTGCGGCGGGGTGGGTCTTTGCTTATCTTATCAGGGCGCGTTAGCGTGGAAAATGGCTTATGTAATACAGGCTTTTTTTGGTGCGGGTACGTTCCTCTAGACTTAGCTCGCACTTCAGCATCTCGGTGTTGTCACACTATTACTTACCTCTCTACTTAATCCTATTAGAACTTGTTATTCTCTTTCATCACCTACTTTTCACTCTATCTCAATAATATCGGGAGGATCTCAGTGTCTGCGGTACTCCAAGATGATAGTGTCTACGACTCCTCCTCACAACTTGGCCGCCAGTTACTTAGTGGATTGCTCTCAGTCCAAAGGAGCCCGACAAAACTTGGCGTATTACCTGCATATTTAGGACATTTAGCGGTTCAATGACCAATAGGATCCTTGTTATGCACCCATTCCAAAGTCCCACTGACTGGCATGGTGTCAGCTGTTCGTGGCCGGGATGCTGGACCACGCTCACTTCACAACTTCATGCTTCCCGTGCCTTCTGTAAGGCATCTACTTCAACGTCTCGTCGACTAAGATATTGGGAGGACTTACGCCGCAATCATGTCCCTCTGCCAGATCTGTTCAACGCTCAACATTGAGCAGCTAGATGCCACAGATGTCCGCTTTCACCCCAGCCTGAAGGCCCTCCAGCGGAGTGCCGATGCGAAATGTCTCTTCTGCAACCTATGCTATACCCGCGTCATGGATGACATTCATCATAGCGTCACGGACGCACTTCTCAATGATCAGATACCATCAGGCTACGAGGAAGAGACGTTTGTTCCGAGCATCTGGCTCCATGGCGAGGTGAGGCAAGGCAATCGCGGCGTCGGCCACCAGCTCCCGGGATGTGCCATATGGATCTCGTGCGGCAGAATGCATCCTGATGTCGGTATGGAAGAGACCAATCGCCCCGGGATGCCATTTGCCTCGCGTTTGTCTCTTTTCGCGTAAGACCTCCAAGTTCAAAGTTCTTTTAGTCCTTTATCTTGGGCCAGGACTTGGCACATTGCATGAGAACTGAACATTTGCAGAAGCCGTAAAACGCCAGCAGCCCGCAGATTCATCGAACGATACATCATTGCGGACCATGATCCTAATCTCTACATAGACCTAGCAGGTTGGCGTTTGAAAAAGTGCAAAGACTCTCACAAGCTCTGTACACCGAGGTCCTCGGAGATGCCAACTCGCGTCATTGAGGTTGGCCGCATCGGCGAAAAGCCGAGACTGATAGTCACGAGTGGCCTTAGGGAGCCATACATTGCTCTTTCCTATTGCTGGGGGCCCGGTAAAGATACGTTCACCCTAACGCATAAGACCAAAGATGAGCTTCTGGATGGCGTCACAGAAGAGAAGCTTACCCAGACTCATCGAGAATCCATTCGATTCGCACGCACGCTCGGCATTGCGTATCTCTGGATCGACGCCCTTTGCATCATACAGGGCGATGCCGATGACTGGGCTTTCGAATCGCAACGGATGGCACACGTCTATGGCAACGCGGCTTTGACCATAATTGCCGGTCGTTCAGACGACGCGCGCAACGGCTTTCTCGCAAATGGACTTGATCAAAAAGTCCCTCCATGCACCTTGCCGCTGAGCCCAGGCACCAAAGACACAATCGGCGTCTGTCTTCCGAGATCTACCCTCATCGGGCCAGTGTCCACGCGCGGGTGGTGTTTTCAGGAAGAAAAGCTCTCAACGCGGGCTATCATATTCGGCCAGGAACAGGCCATCTACCAATGCCGAGAGGAAAAGAACTGGGAAGACGGCCAAGTCGATTTCCAAGACCTCAAGCCCACTTTCCTGACTCCTGGTTTCTCCAGGGGCGTCCCCCATTCCGCGGCTGATAAGGAGACCACCCTCTCAATGTGGTACGACTTCGTCGACTCGTTCACAATGAGAGCTCTATCGAACCCGCATGACGTGTTCGCCGCCATCGCATCCATCGCGATTCTTGCGAAAGACGTGCTCAAGTCTCGCTATCTCGCGGGCATCTGGGAAGACGATCTGGTCAGAGGCTTGCTGTGGAAACCACGTAACCAAGTGCATGCGTTCTTCAACACCTCAGTGACGCGTCCGAAACCAACTCCATTTGCCCCAGCGCCGGTGATTCGCGCGCCGTCATGGTCCTGGGCGTCTGTAGAAGGTCCGCTTCGTCGCATTTACAATCCGAGAAAATCGAAACTCTTCCAGGACAGCAACTACGTCAAGATAAAACCCACGTTGGGAACCAGGTGGACAGCCGCAGAGGACTGTGATGTGACTGTCCTTCACATGCCGTCTTGTACGCTGCAAATCTTGGGGCGCACGGCCAAGGCGACTCTGATCAAGACGGGCGTTGTCGAGTGGTTTGAGGCGGATAAGACAAGAAAGCGATGGCTACCTTACAAAAAGATGCTGCCCCACTCCGTCTTGCTCGTCTCGAACGGGCAAAAACCAGATACGACGGGCAACGGAGACAACGTCGTTGCTGTGGGGTGCTTTGATGTGCCAGAGGAAGCAGCGCAGTTCGAAGAGGTATGGGGTCTTCGGCTGATTGACAAAGAGGGGTTGATCATTGTCCCGCACGAGGGCAAGTGGAAGCGGGCTGGGTGGTTTTGTTTGAGAGATGAATCTTGGCTTGAGAAGAAGCCTGAGGTTGAGATAGATCTCGTCTGATTCGGGATGATCTAAAGCAAGCCATGCCGCGGCTTATATTTCACGGAAGAACTTGTCTCAGGCCGCAGCCGTACTGGCCCTCATGATCACTTGCTGTCTCTTCTTTGCCTCTACCGAAGCCTTACGAGGGCTGTCTGCTTCGAACACTTCATCCAGCTCTTCCAGTGTGAAACCCTTGGTCTCAACAAAGAAGAAGTACATGAAAACCATTTCGAAACTGTCCCAGGCCACGAAAAAGACATAAAACCAGTACCCAATCTGTTAGGGATTGATTGCATCAGTACACCAGCACAGCATATCCCATCATTTCAGTATGCGGAGATGTACTCACATTCGAGAGCGCAATAGGCCCAACAAAAGTGTTGAGGAATCCCGCCGCACCTGCCGTAAGCTTGAAAGTCCCCATCGCCTTGGCACGCATCTTGTTGCTGACAACCTCGGCCGGGTAGATGGGCTGCATCGGCGTGAAGCCCGTGGCGAAGATGGCACCAAAGACAAAGATGAAGACGATGCTGACAGTGGACGCCATCTTATTGCCGTAGTCTGTGTAGGCTGCCGAGCAGCCGGCGACTAGGGCTAGGCAGACTGTCATACCTGCGGTGGTGGAAATGAGCATCTTGCGGCGACCGACAACGTCATGAAGACGGGAGCCCGCGGTCGAAAAGACCCAGCCAATGACGGAGTAGACGATATTGAGTATCAGTTTCGTGTTCGTATCGGTGATGCCGACGCCCGCAAGCATGATGGGCAGGTAGTACGAGACTAGCATGTGTCAGTTGCTTCAGGAGACAAAAAGCCTGTTGCATCAAAGAACGCACTGATGTTGTTTCCACTGAACTGCCCAAACCAAGAAAACGCTACATTGAGCATAAGTCTGTACCTGCTAGACCGGCTCTCGACGAGGACCCTCAAGTCGAAGAGATCTTTCCACGAAGGTACGTGGGCTGGATCAAGCGAGTTGATCATTTCCTTCATCTGCAGGTCTACGAGAGGATGCTCGAGGTCCCCGTTGGTATGATAGATTGCGATAATATGTTTTGCCTCGTCATGTCGGTCCTTGGCGACGAGCCTGTCGTAGGGTCAGTCAAAACTTCGAGGTCGTGGTTGAGGGACAACTGACCATCGAGGAGATTCGGGGAAGAACTTGATCAAGACACACACAAGCCCAGGGCACACCATCTGAAGCCATAACGGTATTCTCCAATCCAAGTCTCCGCGATCACTCAGGTAGCGGTGGCACGCGTATACTGCCGATGTTGCCAATATTGAGCCCTACATGAAAAGGGTGACGGTTAGCACAAGCCTCAACAACTCGTTTCAAGTCTCAGCCTCCCACTCCAGTCCCTCTCTTTATTGTTGAATTGTCACGTACCACGTTGTAAAAGGTGTTGTAGAGGCCTGCGACAGTGCCACGATATCGAGCAGGCGCGATCTCGACCAAGTAAAGGGGTGCAGACGTGTGAGCACAGGTAGCAAAGAACGACAAGATGAAGCGACCGCCAATAAACATGGGCAGACTCGTTGATAGTGCCGTTATTATTGCCCCGATGCAAACGCCCAAACAGCCGAAGAAGATGTGCCAGGTTCGACCGTACCAATCTGCCATCCAGATGAAGAGGGCACCACACATTTGACCGACCTTGACCCAATATTAGCAACCTTATTTCAATAAGCTCTGCCACCGAATTGTACCTGAAAGATGGCGAACACGATGCCAGTGCTTGCGTTGCCCTTTGCAGGAAGCCCAAAGTACTCCGTGTAATTGGGTAATGCGTTGATAGACCCTAGAAGAGCGCTGTCGTATCCTACGTCGAATTAGCCGTTGAAAGTACAGTACGAGAGCGGAACTGCTCTACCATTCATGGTCGAACAGAAGAACAACACTGTGGCAAGGAGGTATAGCCTGATGTATCCGGGTCCTCGCGGGTCGGGTTTGTTTGTTGCCATGATCGTGGCATAGGTATCAACACCGGTGTCGGCATCGTCCGAGTGTTTGAGGACGGGGCCGTCCTTGGCGTTGTCCCTATCCATCGTGCAAGCAATGAATGGGGATGTCTTTCCGTGAGGCTCGAAGGGCACTGGAGCCTATCCGCCGAATAATGCGAGATGTCACACTAGATCGTGGGAAACGATAACCCCAGGCTGTTCAGCCCACGAGATCCCAGGGACGGGAGGGGGTGGAGGAAGGAAGTTGACGATCTTGAAAGAGAGATCTGACAGCAAGTCGCTATCCGTCTGATCAAATGTCACAACATGGACTGCATATGACACTGATTGTAGCCGCAATCTGGCAACGACAGTGCCCCGGATTTAAACCAACCCCGGAAAGCATCGACGCTGGGTCCACGCGGGGATATAAATTGTCGGGGAAATACTGGGTCTGTGGCACCATTCTCCTTGTTCCCTGCTGGGCTAGGCAAGTGTGGCATGGATCGTAACGGACAATGTTCCAAAATAGCTCCCGGTATTGAGGAGAAAGTATTAGCTAGGCCTACTTACGTGTCTTTTATCCGGCATGTAGAGTACAGATTGAGATCTCGTGCTGTGTGCTAATATGATCAGTCTAAGTCTGAAGTTGCGCACGGGCCTTCGCGATGGTCAACTCCGTCGCTGTTAGTCGCACGTTGTTGACACTCATTGCAGGCCCTGGACTCTTCTAACCTTTCCAACGTTTGTTGAAAAGAGCGAATATTGGCAATGTCAGAGGATAGTGCAACTATCAATGAATCGCAACCGACGAGACGCTCATCAGTGGCTTCTGGCACTCATCTGGACTCTTCATATTAACCTAAAGTCAGTGCGTACATGACTTGCTGCGAACGCGAGTCGCTCATGAACCAACAATGCCATTGCCGATCTCTGATCATGGACTATTCAATTTCCCAGGCTAATGGGACAGCCCCTTCATCAAGTCAGAGTTTACAATGTCTTTTTGAATGATGTCGTAGAGGGATATGTTGAAGCCCCTGTTATTCAACGCCCCATTACGTCTCACCATGTGGATCGCACCTTGTAAGTGCTGCTGCGTCGAAGCAACATCACCCACCAAGATCTGTCAGTTGTCGAAGTTTAGTTGAATGAATTCGAAATACTCATGCAAATAGCATAGTTGTACTGGCTCATCTCATCTTGTGCCAGGAAAACAGCTATTGTGATGATCGAATTAGTAATCGGTGACCGCATTTTCAGGCATGAAATAATAACATCCATGAGCAGCCGCGCACAGGCGACTTTGTCCTGTAAGGCGAGTTGTGTATAGTGTGGTTTCTGTTGCGGAAAACAATGCGACAAACGCCGGCTAATTACGAGGAAGGGGCCATTTAGAGCGCTGCTGCTGGTTGCGGCCAGCTGAATGAATTGATGGTTGAGACTCTTTGTGCAGCCATCCAGAAAACCACTTCGGGTTGGCTCATAATTCGAACATGGCACGACGTTTTGCACGTCTTTGAAGCCAATGTTAGTTGTCTAGAGGCTGAATTTCGATCATTCGTTGGCAGGGTTCAAGCAGAGGACTCGGAATTTCAAATCATCTGAAATAGATTCGCGGTTCTCAACTACAATAGTCTAGAGGGAAGTCTTCAACCGAACTAAAGCGCTTCGCAAAGCTAGCAAAGGAGTCTTCCCTGGAAGATCTCAGGGACTTAATCAGAGTAGAATCAGCAGCGACTTGGACGTTGGTTGATCTGACAGCTTGATACTGAAGATTTCGCCGTCGCCTTGCTCTTGCGTGTGCCGTCGTGGCTGCATGAGAATCAGCTCGACGTTGTGACTCAGCTGACGCAACATTCGAGTTGTTCTGTTCATGCACATAGATGAACTGGATATAGCCTCTTTCGACTGACATGATAGCGATTGTTTTGACAGTCTTACGAAAGGCATGGCTGAGATCTTGCGGGGACAGTTCTTGGGGATGTAGATACCCTCTTTCACGGGTTGCCCGCAGATTCGTATCATTTGTCAGCCGTTGTAGGACATAAGCCGCAAATACGCGAAGCAGTATTTGTAATCGGATGGCTTACCATGAAGTCTTCAGCAGAACCAGAACAGCAGTAGCAGAGGTTCATGCGGCTCATCTGTCCAGGTCAGCAACTAATGCTGCCAAGACTTGCTGCTTCCAGATTGGGAAACCAACTGCCGGGAACCAGCTCAAGGCGTCAATGTACACTCCAAGGTTTCTTACTGGCTTCGATATCTTTCAACTGCACTTCCGTGGCAACTGTTCCTACCTTTGGATCCTACCGTGATGTCAATGACCCTGCCAAGGCATGCTCTTTCTCAACAAAGCATAGTCCGGGTTTGGACCTAAGCGACGGGTCAGTTCAAAATGCTTCTCATGAATTCCCACTTGATTTTGAGAAGTATATAATGCAGGCGTTGATGCGAGAACACAAGTTTATTCCCAGTATCATTCAGATAGAAAAAGAGAAAGTATCCCAGTCTCTCTCGAACTTCACGCCTTTCGCATCTTTCTTCGCAATGTCTAGCCTCAAAACCAGAATTCCGAAAGGCTCCTGGGTCCTTGTCACCGGTGCTACCGGCCACATAGCAGTGCATACGACCAGACAACTTCTTGAACATGGTTTCAGGGTCCGCGGAACCGTTCGAGATCTAAAAAGGGCTACATGGCCCACCCAAGACGTTTTTAGGCCCTTTGCTGACCGAGGTGATCTCGAACTCGTACAAGTCCCGGACCTCGGCGCCCAACATGCCTTTGACGAGGCGATCAAAGGAGTATCGGCAGTCGCTCACATCGCCTCGATTCTTTCCTTCTCCGACAGTCCCCTGGATCTAATACCTCCAGCCGTCGACATTATGGTCTCGATTCTCGAGGCTGCGGCTCGCGAGACGTCCGCCAAGTCGATTGTCTACACTAGCTCTATTGTCGCCACCGTTGACCTGAGTCCCGGGGTCACCGCACATGCAGGGCCGGACGCCTGGAACGACCACGCAGTCAAGACTGCTTGGGCTCCGCCTCCGCACGCCCCTGATCACTGACACATAGTCTACCGAGCCAGCAAGGTCGAGGCCGAGAAGGCCTTGTGGGCCTTTGTCAAGAATGAATAAGCCTCACTATGCCGTCAACGTCGTCAGTCCGGCGACTGTCTTGGGCGGGGCTCTTTGCCAGAGACATCTAGTGTCTCCATACCCGTGGGTGAAGAACCTTTATGATGGAAACGAAGAGATTGGAGCTCTGTTTCAGGCCAGTAAGTCCTCCTTCAATACACACCCGTCCTTTTCAGCGACTGATAGCAATGTGCAAACCCAGTCATCCATGTTGACGTGGAGGATGTTGCTTTGCTCCATGTTGCCACGGTATTGGATCCCGATTGCAACGGAGCCCGACTACAAGCCTGGGGTGAATACTGCAACATGAATGACATCCTGGCCATCTTGCGGAGGCTTCACCCGGAGAAAAAGTCTATGAATGACTTCCCAAACCAGACCGAACTTAGGATCACCACTGAATACGACCAACTGGTTGAATTGCTCCGCAAGTGGGGAGGCCAGGATGGATGGACTCCGCTAAAGAACAGTGTCATTGAGGAGATAGAAGGGGCTCTCAAGTGGTTTCCCTGAGTCTCCGACTGATCATTACCTAATGCCAATGACTGCGTAATTAGATGAGACAAATCTACAGATTCAAGCTCTCAGAGTACTCGTGTATGGTTGAAATCCGAGGGTGAATCTTCAATTATAACCTGGATGTCTGTGGCAAAAGTCATTCGCTTACAGCCAACACCTCACTCGTAATCACGTAGGTTATCTACGTCCTGTTAATCTCTTTTATAAACTCGCAACTTCCCTGAGTTGTCTGACAGTCCTCCACCATGACCATTGCCTGCCTTAGTTTCGAAACACTACGATACCATAGAAAGCTTCGTCTTATGAAAATTGTGTTGCGTTGTTTGTGAATCAAAGCTTGCAGTGGGTATGGAACGGCGCGCGTGACCTCAAAAAAATGTTGAGATCTTCATTATGTCTGGCAACTGAAGAAAGATCCATTCAGTGGCAATGCTATTTGAGGGTCCCGAATTGCAAGGTCAGAAGGTGCGGTAGAAGTCAACACCGCTTCTCATCACCCCTTCCCCTGTTTCTGAGCGCATGGTTACCCGAACAAACCTCAGACGAGTCATTGAAAGAGGCAGTGACTAACGTGGGAAGCCCGATTCCGCAGCAACTTGATGCTAAGCCTGTGCACTTGACAACTCACGATTGTTGTCTCGGTCTCGTGAGTCTGCCTGAGAGTTGATTATAGCATACGTAGATGGTTGCTTAATTGACATAAGGTAGCCTAAAGCACGATCCTAACAGCTCACATCTCATAAAAAAAGCATCTTTTGTGGATGATACAAGCAGAGAGGGGCAAATGCGAGGGAGCACGGGCTTCAGCTCTAACGGCTATGACTTTCCGTACCTGGGGACTTTCGCTATCGCTTTCGCGACACCTTCACACTACTCTGCGGAGTTCACGTTGTACAACTTAGAAGGCGTCTGTAGATCTTGGCCCTGCCTTACTGCAAGAGCGGAGCGGATAGCGATGCCGACTTCAGGACCGCTCAGCCTTGTGTGTGTGTGTGTAAGTGATCAAGAACTCGCTATAAATGTCTATAGCATCCTCCTTCCAGTAAAGCCATCACAACTCACATTTCAGATCAATCTTCACGATCACTTTGCCAACTCTTCATACTTCACAGAAACTCCTGTCTTTAAGATCAATCGCCCACTCACCAACCCTCAAGATGCAGTTCTCTACCATCATGACCACTTATTTCCTGGCTGCTGCGACCAGGTAAGTCAACCCAGTAGATACAATCAAAACCACACTGTTGGGTTGGTTGAATGTCTTGTTCGATCATTTGCTAACAGTGACAGCGTTGCCGCCAAGAAGCACTCCGAGCTCCACTGCATCACCGCCAGTGGTAGCGGCCAGTTCATCGTCGGCTTGCCCGTAAGCTCGCACTCCAAATTCATCAGATAGAAGTTGAGCGCAACGGAGCTGACAAAATGATAGAACAACGACGTGACCAGAAAGACTTGCCCCGGCTTCTGCTCTGACTGCGTCCTCTCCAACAGTGGAACCACCATCACCTGCAAGTCTCCCGGCAAGTTGATGGAGGGCGGCGACTTCTCCGACGCCTGCATCAAGAACGGTGGATCCGGCAGCGAGTAATTCGCCGCAACTTACGTGTGAAGCGGCGACTGTAGGCCAGTGCCAGGAGTTAAGTTCTTTCACTCATTCATTGCATCCAACATGATCCACGAGTTATCAAGTTGTAAATGGTGTCGATCTCGAACTGAAATCAGGACGATAGAAGTGTTATGGGTATCTCGTTCAATGAAAGCTCTACCTACATGTTCTACTAGCAGCGGATTTAACTCATTGAATGTTCTGATCTTGTTGTGTATAATTAGTTCTTCGATTTTAGGGTAGGTATGCTTATCGAAATTTCCATTTCAGAACCGGTGATACACGAACTGTTTCTCGCCGACCTCTTGGGTGAACAAGATCTTTGTTGCCACATTGTGTAACTCGGGTGCCTTTCTTGGAACCTCACGCAAGAGAGCTTTGATTTCGACATTATTATGACGGCGGATTGAGAAGAGATTTTCATTTGATATTATCAAGGATCAGTACCAGTCATCCTTCAGGCCGCTGTGTCCTTCTGCTTCACAAACGCAACTGCGATTAGAGATGCTTCATCTATGACAAGACGGATCCCCGCTCAACGCCCTGTTGATGCCGTAGAATCGATACTGAGCCAGCGGCGCTTTTGGCCAATTGGGTAGCTTTTTGCCGCTCTGGTCGCGGAAGACCGCATCAGGATGGACATCCAGTATGATGTAGTCATCGCTGAGGAATTCAATATTCAACTCCCGAGCCCCATCCTTTCTATCCGTGGGGATCTTGTAAGTTCCTGTTCTTTGATGGCACTTGAATGATTCAAAATCCAGTCGGATGTCATCGTCAGGGTCTTCTGCGCAATCTATGGCTAGACCCCCTGACAAAACCCTGTCAACCTTCAATTCCGTTGTTCCTCTGAGCGACGGGTATTTCATGGCGCGGACTGAGTTCATGTCGGTGAAGTCGATTATCCTAGACACTCGAATACCATCTGGATTCAAGGGAGCTGCGTAGTCCTCGGAAAGCAAGTCGAACTGCGATAAAATGTTACGGCTCATGTAGTAGAGAGGTTTTGCTTCGTCTCTCGTTCCGTTTCGTATCAGAGCGTCGATGGCCAGCTTGACTCTCTTGAGTTTGTCATTATTTTGCCGGGCCATACGTTCCATCCTCATCTTTTCTTCAATCTTGTAATGTTTACTGGTTTCGGGAAGCCATTCGCGCTTGAACATCGCTCGTTGGTATTTTGCTTCGCGGAAAAGCCTTTCTTCTTCGTCATCGCCCGTGTACTCTCGCCAGATGGGCGTCTCACACTCACAATCAGAACCATCTTCTTCGTAAGTACACTCCCCCTTTGAGGGCTCAATGTCAGAAAGATCTTCTGCAAAGGCTCTGCGATCGTGATCCTCGATCGACCAATCTAGCCATTTCATGTGACGAAAGAACCATTCTGGGCGATTCTTGGGGTTGTATTGTGGCCGCGTGTATGCCTTTGAAAATGGACCCTTGTGCTTTCTTTGGTGTTGATTCTGTTGTTGCTTTGATGTATGCTCCTGCTTTTGCGCCTCTTGCCTTAGTTGATGTAGTCTTTGCTGTACCTGGCGATACTGCTCCTCCTCCTGTTGCTGGTGAGCCTCCAATCGTTTTGTCTTCCTTCGTCTCTGCCCCCTACCCATATTGTAAGTAAGTACGCAGGTGATTGCCAGAACCAGAAAATATAAGATTAGAGTTAGAGTGTGTGCCAGAAGTGTAAGACTATATCAATGTGTAGGAAAAGGATAAAATCGTTGTATCTGAAGTCATAATCCTGTTGGGCCTCTCCTTCAGTTGCCTAGCAACTGGAGCCTCAGAAAGGGGTTGGAGATTTAAAGTGGAACTCTGAAATTATATCACGTTATCTTGGCGCATTCGGTCAAGACATTTGCCAATCATTTGATTCAGTGGGTAAAATCAATCATCGTGCACATTTTTGACGGTGAAAGAGTTATCTCAAGCCATATCCCCGGCCATTTCTCTTGTGCTAAGAGAAAAATTGGTGGGTTGCAACCGGTGTGCTAAAGCCTGCGCCGCGACTCACTGACCAGCCCGACCAAGCCCCCACAAGCTAGGTAGTCTTCTTACACCGACAGCATCCGTAAGGCAACGTCGAGTTGCAACTTCATACGTGGATTGACTCAGTACATGTCTCACTAAAGTCCCTTAGCTGCTTGAGCCTTGGATGCAGGTCGAGCTCACGAGATTGTTAGTAGCTTGCTAGAGCAGATGTAGGATGGAAACTGGACAACCTGTGGTCGGTGAGACAGTGAGACTAAGCTTCCTCTTCTCGAACCTCAGAGGGTCTACTCATTCCTTCTACTAGTTCAAAGCTTCCATTGAATCATTCGCCGGTTTCGAGCAAGGATTCAACTGGTTTCTCTACCGCATCTGCGGATACTGCTGTACCAATGGTGAGTCCAGACTCCGGAGTGAGGATTTGGGGTTGACCAAGATGGTGGGGAGAAAGGTGGATTCAACTGCGGAGAGCTTGGGGAACGTGCCACATCCCACCGGGGATATGAAAGCCCGCATCCAGAAGAGGCAAATGGGATCATAAACTCCCGACCGAGTGCATATGTGGGTATCGTGAGATACATGCCACAGACCACCCAGAGGTACCAGGTGAAAGAGGTTCCGCATTGTGCCTTGTCACTTCAGCGCATCGTGACACCAACCTGCAAGAATTTAGCAGTCCCATGCTGTGCTGTTGATCTCATTCATCTGTAGAAGCAAACGATGTTTGAAGCGACCCTTCTGTATTCATGATGAGTCGAACGTGGCCGCTCTCCGAAGGTGCCTTTCTCGTGCGTCATGACGAAACAATACAATGCTAAAAGTTCACAGTCCGCCGACATCGAACTATTGATGATTGTTGGATGGTCATTCATGGCGTAGTCTACGATGTGCGTTTTCTGGCCCTCTTACAAGAATCACAAAACTCACCATAGGCGGCAGATCACATCATTCCTCCCCAATCACCCGGGTGGTAAAGCCATTCTCCTAAAGAATGCAGGCAAAGATGCTAGCGAAGCGTTTGATGCCGTCCACCCAGTTGAGGTCTTGGAAGAGTATCTCCGGCCTGGCCAGATTATGGGAACATTTGAAGTCACAGAAACGGGAGGCAGGCTGCAATCAGACATGCCACCTCCGGACGCACTCGCGAACCCATCGCCATCACCAGATAAGTCAGATGACGTACCTCCAGTGTCTCAGATCCTGAGTATCGCCGAAATGGAGCATTATGCCTTGCAAAAGATGAGCCCGAAAGCCATCTCGTACTACGCCTCAGGAACCGATGACGAGGTCACTAAAGTTGGGAATGGCACCATCTTCCGTTCCATTCTCCTGCGGCCACGGGTCTTTGTTGATTGTACCCGGTGCTCCTTATCGACGAACCTCCTTGGAAATGCAGTCGGTATGCCAATCTACGTTTCGCCCGCAGCCATGGCCAAATTGGCGCACCCAATAGGCGAGGCCGGCATTGCAGCAGCGAGCTCCAAGTTCAAGGGCTTGCAGATCATCAGCAAGAATGCGTCAATGTCTCCCTCAGCAATTGTCCAGGCCGGCCCCGACGCGACTTTCGCATGGCAGCTCTACGTTCTGAAGGATATCGAAGCGACCGAGAGGACATTGGCACAGATTCGAGCCGTTCCCCAAATCAAATTCATCGTGCTCACACTAGACGCTCCATTCCCCGGCAAACGAGAAGCAGACGAGCGATTCAAGATGGCAGAAGTTGCGGGAGGCGCCCCGCCGGGTGTATGGGGCACGGAGTCGGGACTCACGTGGAAGAAGACGCTTGCCTGGCTCGCCAAGCATACGAATCTCCCGATAGTGTTGAAAGGCATTCAGACACACGAGGATGCGTATGCGGCGACCTTGTTTCCGAGCGTAAAGGGTATCATTATCTCGAATCATGGTGGACGGGCTCTGGATACGACAATGACGCCTGTACAAGTGCTTCTGGAGATTCGGAAATTCTGTCCAGAGGTGTTTGACAAGATTGATGTTCTCATCGATGGAGGTATCAAAAGAGGTACAGACGTCGTCAAAGCTCTGGCCCTGGGAGCCAAGGGTGTCGGCATTGGAAGGGCGGCGCTGTACAGCCTAGCTGTTGGGGGACAAGCGGGTGTTGAAAGGGCATTGCAAAGTAAGTTCAACCTCATCGCCAGATTCATCCTTCGCGAATCGTAAGCTGAAGTGGTTCTATAGTTCTTGCAGATGAGACCGTCACCGCAATGAGACTGCTTGGTGTTGAGCGTGTGGATCAACTTGGACCAAGACATGTAAGTTCAGAGTCGCCCACCTTGATTCTATCGTCGACGATGGCGACATTTCTGACATTGTTGCTATTAACTTAGATCAACACGAATGGTTTGCAAGCACAGCTTTACGATGGACCATCCGGCCTCGAAGCGATAGATGCAGAGCTGAAGTCAAAGTTGTAAAATTTGTATTGCAAAACATCAAGGGGCAAAGTCGAAGAAAGTTGAGGCTTGGTTGAACAGACAAGGCCTATGTTTGTCACCCCTATCTATCTCTCAATTCGTTACGAAGGAGGTGCTGTGAGACCCACTCAATCTGACCACCCTACTCGATGCTAGCCGTGGTCAACAAAGCTGTCAAATAGTGGGAAACGCATTGAAAAGCCCAAGCTAAGATGATCCCTCAGGTTTGCGTCCGTACACGTTTTGCCTATCTCATGTCAGCAGAGCCTTGTCTAGACCACAGAAACCATGATCAACTCACAAGTATATGACCGTCTGGAGCTTAGGGTCCTTGAGAGCTTTGCGTGCCTCGGCAACGAACACCCCCGCCGATATGCTATCCCAGTCCATCACCTGAGTCAACAGAAACATGGAAAAGCCTTCGAGAGACTGGTCGTGAAACTCCAGGTTGCAGATGCCAACCTCTTTCAGCGTGTGGTCCTTGGGCCAACCCCCAATAGGCACAGGCCAGCTCTTCTCGACAACGTCGACGAAACCGGCGTCCCTCATAGCATCGGCGATTTTGTGGCCCCCTCGTGACTGATCCATGGACTTGCCGAGGCGGTTTGCAGCCTCGAAAAAGATCTTGCCCCACCTGCGGTAGACGTGGTCTTCTGGGAGACTGTCCCCATACGCCTGAGAGCGGAACTCAATGTCAAAATCCTTCATCTCAAAGTATCCGCCAGGCTTGAGGTGATCGTAGATTTGTTTGTAGAAAGCAGGCCAGTCGGAGATGCAAGCCTCCATGTGGCGGAGATGAATGAAATCGAAATCAGGAGTCCATGTCCATGGCTGTTTCACATCGTCGATTTGAAACTTGCAATTGGGCGGCACCCAGCCAGGCTGGATAGGCGAGATGTCGACACCCATTACTTCGGAAGACGGGAACTCGTCAGCGAAGTCACTGCGTCCCTGTCAGTTTTGGCTTGGTTCAAGAGAGGCATTTCAGGTGGAACGAATCAATGAACTTACATTGCCCAGATACCAGTACCGGTTCCTAAGTCGAGGACCTTCTGCTCAATTCTTCAGAACCGTATCTTGACTGGAGATGGAAGCTTCTTACCAACGGTCCATCCCCGAGCGGTGAAAGAAAAAGCTTGTCGCCGAGGAGTAGCGTTTCCCAGTAATGCCTTCAAGAGCGTGAATTAGCCAATTGAGGATTTCAAGGAAGTTCCCTGCTACTCACGCGAGATCAAGGCCCTCATTTTGCTGCTCGTCGTTCGGACCCCAGTAGTCGGCCTTTTGCGTATAAGTACGACCATGAATTCTGCGGTATTCGGTGATGCTCTCGGTTAGCGATGCAGTCGACTGAGTCGTAACGCTTTGCCCGCCTCTGTTAGTGTTGCGTCTCGCTTGGAATTTGGGAATCGAGCACAAACCTCTCTGTGTCCGCCAAAGAATCATGATCATCGGCTGCGACAATAGGATTCTAGCACTCAATGACTTGTCAGTATACCGATACTTTCCCGCCACACTCAGGGCAAGTTCCTCCAGAAACTTAAGTCACAAGCCCTAAAATAGTTTGAGTTTCGCGCGAAGGCTCTCACAGGGTCGTTCGCTGCTACCGCAGGCTCAATCGCGGCCGCAGCCGGTGAAGCTGAAGTAGTCGCAGGAGCGGCGCTGGGCTGAGTTGAGGCATCCATTTTATGTTTAATCACGTCAACGTATCCAAGAGGATAGGTGTAGATGTGACCGTCGAAGAGACTCCAATGCCAACGCCGAGAAGATCAGGACGTTGGAATAATCGATTATCATGACGGAAAGAGGCGAATTTACCCCTCCCTCCATCGGAGGAAACTACCCGTTGTTGGTTGTTGTGTCTTGGCGGAATCCTCATCTCGAATGGAAATAACCCACCATACCCTTTCATATCAATAATCTCCCTCTGCGAACGGTAGCAGAGGAAACGAACATCGTTTTAATCGTTTCTCTCCCTCTTAGCATCAAGCCAGCATTTCTCACCGCCATATGCCACCACTGCTTCGACAACAAGCGTCAAGACAGCGCTCCTCCGAGCATGCGATCAAAGGACGTCGCTCGCCGAAGATTAGAAGAAGCAGCTCGCTTAGAAAGAGAAAGAGCCGAAGAGGACGAAGAGGAAGAGAAAAGGAAAAGAAGAGGCGTCTACCAAACAAGACATTTGTTCAAGCCGCACCCAGTCACGATGGCGCTCCAACCTTTGCCGCCTACCAGATTCATGACGACACTCCTGAATCCGACGTAACCGCGCTTCGAGCTTTACGTCCACCATTCGGTTTCGTCGTGTACGACACGACGGAGACTGCCCGTCCCACCCGTAGCGCTCAGCTTGCCAGAGCCCTGTTTGACCACACCAAGACGAAGCGGACGAAGATCCGCTACGGAGCGGATCGCATCGAGGTCATCACACTGCCCCTGCCCATCACTCTCTCCCTCGACCAGCGCGTGGAGACTTGCACGCGCCATTATGATGCCGAGTACCGAAGCCGTTTGCGCATCGCTGACAAGGCCGAGGCCGCTTCGTGGTTCCTCGCCGAGCGTATCATGGATCGACATTTTGCGCGTAGGGCTTTCATAATTGATCGTATCAAGGAGGACGGAGACGGAGACGAGGACGAGTCCGCCGCGATGGCCTCATGGAAGGAGTCGCTCAGCAATGTGGATCAAGAGCTCAAGGCCGTGATGCAGCCTGACCTGAGCAATACCGGGAGCTTTATCGAGATCAATTGGCAACCACGCAAGGAGATATGGAACTTTTGGAACCGTGAAAATTGCGGCCCTGGAGATAGGATGTCCTCTTGCCGCTTCGGGTTCGAAGCTTTCGGAGACAGATTTGAGGAGATGAGGGATGCTGTCGAAGTGTTTTACAACCATTTCGTTCCAGGTGGCATACTCGATCGACGGGTAGATCAGGCTCGGGCGGCTCGACTCGTAGCCTTGTAACCATCGGACGTTGGCCGGAGAGTTCTTGCAAGGGAAATGAATAACGATAGATTAAATTCCAGGCAGCAGTCAGTTCAAGCCCGCCATCGCCTTATTCGGCATTTAGAACGCAAGGAAACGGAAGTCGAGGCCCATATTAACTGTCCGCATTGACAAAATCGGAAGCTCAAGGTGGGTTGTCACTTCTTGTCTTTCATTCACTTTGACCAATATGTGTGACTGGCAAAGGATGGGCCTTATCCCAGTCATTCGATTGCTAATGATCCTTTACGATTCGAAAAGTGTTGACAGACCGTTGGTCGAATCCCACAGATCCCTTTATCACCCACGAATGCCTCTGGCATTTTGCTAGCCAACTAAAATCTAGTGAAGGTGCCCAATGTTTTGGTTTACTATTCTTCGGCGCATCTAGCGTTCGGCATCCAAGTGCCGCTTCGCTAGCTTTATCACTACCCTACTTAGATCATTCGCACTTAGCGTCGTCCTCGCGGAACATGCGTCAGTCGTGGACGTGGCCCAGTTTTAGCTTCAAAGTCCGGAGGAAATTCCGATATACGCCACCTATTCGGCATTGATACTTAGGTATGCCGAAGAGCTTTGGGTGCTCTTTCTACACAATCGAAGACACTAGATTCATTTGACAAGTCGAGGTTCGTGCATTCAGTCTCGGGGTTGAGAACTGGAAAGTCATTAGGCAGAAGCTGGTTGATTTGTGGAGGATGATACGTAGAAGCCATTGACTTACGATGAATTTAATCATCTTGAAGCAAGACAGATCCCCCAAATTTCATTCATCTTCTAAGGTACATCCCCATATTTGATCTTGACCACAATGAGATGTCGTAGATTTATTTGTAAACAAGTGTTCCGATAATGAAATTAATAGTCTGGAGCTTCCAGCGATGCAAGCGTCCATGGATGATGGACCACCAGGCCTCGGCCCAGGCCCAGGCCCCCCTCCAGGAATATGCAGCCTACCCCCTCTGTGACGATGACCCCCTGAGACCGGATTTAATTCACTACCAAAGCGTCAACAGGCTTTCTATCCTAGCAGAAACATGCTTTCCAGAAATATAGAGCAATAAGACCCACCCCCTGAGAAAGTATCAACGGCCTTCAGCAAACCCTGAGCGCTGACCATTCGGCCGTATGGCTCTCCACGACACCGTTCTCAGTAACTTAGCAGCATATATCTCGAAGACATCAAAGACTTCCGGATTACTCTGGAATTGCGTTTTACTTTCGCTTGTATCACCCAGCTTAAGGTAGTAGATTCAAGTCAGCCAGAGATTGAACAAGCACTCTAACGCCAGAACCAGGTGCCGCTCCGCACGTTACCAACCGGACATTCCGTATTGTTCATGAGCGATTCATACGTCTTCCATGACCGAATGATCACAAAGAGGTAAGCCAACATCAGCCCATCGACAAATCGAGGATTTTGTGTGCAGGTTGATCATGCGAGCTTGTCTGAAGGATCTTCTCTCTGACCTCCAATCCTTCTCAAGGAAAAGTAAGGTGCTTCAAGTAATGACGTGTTGCTGGAACTGGAATGGTCATCAAGGATCAGTAGTTGGGGCCAAATCTGCTCCCTGTGAAAAATTATCCCAGCACGCCTACCCCGTTCCCTTCTCTCGTTGGCGTCACTCCTGTTGATCCATTTCGAATCTTGGCCGTGGTCGAACAATTTGATCACCTTTTGACCCACAGTCAGAAGACTTGAGAGCCTGATTTGGGGTAAACATTGGACACTCGATGATGATCCAATTGAGACCCTAGAGTGTGATCGAGTCAAACTTGTCGAGAGAATGTCATCTAGTTCACAGCCCTCGGCATCGCACGACAACTCCACATGCTGCAGACTAGGCACCAGAATTAAGGTAAGGCGCAGCTTTCAGGTATCAAAGAGTCTACCAAGCAGGCGCACATGTGATGGAACAACTCAACTCTAGCCTCTCGATGTTAATCCTTCTGCACATGGTTCTCGGCATCACCGTCTCCGCTATGATAAGTCACCTTAGCAAGAGACTACGACGCCTACCTCGGCCCCCGAGTTACAATCCGACAGAGCCGAGAGCAACAGCTAGTTATTTTGTCTAGGAACATGTACATTGCTCGGTGGGCAAGGCATCACTTAGCTACAACTTTAGTCATTATTCATTGAAAACTGTTCAGTTAAGTGTGTTCCGCAATGGATCGACCGACAACGATAAGAGTTTCCCTCAGCTGCCCCTTTTTACAGAGGATCGCTTGGATTAAGTCAACATACCCACTTCCTGGCACCCCCCTGTTTCTGGCACCCACAAAAACGCGAAAATCCACCACAACCCAATGCCCACCCCCAACCTCCTTTTATCACAACATTTTCAATTCGCGTCCAAATGGGCTCATCTTTTGCACATGTCTTCTTCTATATATAATGCCTCAATATACCGAAGATCAGCTTCGTCAGGCTCTCGAGGA